>NW_006442207.1:1578178-1588064 GCF_000325575.1 Pteropus alecto | reverse complement strand
TTTTTGCCATTCTGGACTGCTTTCACCCCCGTGCAGCTCAAGTCAGGACTGGGAGGGGGTGGAGGGACATGTCCATGATGACATCCGTGTTCAGAATGACGGCAGTGGAGATGGGCAGGGGAACAGTGCGCACATCCCACGTTTGACTCTCCAGGGGCCTCACCGAAGGAAGTGGGAGGATTTTGGTTTGTTTGCTTGGTGTCTGGCCTAGTCTGGGGAGGCTTGAGTTTCAAAGTATACATAGAACCTTTGCAGATCGAAGGAAAGCATCCTGGGGGAAGACTTGGCAGAGGGTGAGAAGGTTCCCAAGCATCTTATTGGATATCTTGTCTGCGAGAATGTCTTAAAAAGTCTGAACCTGCACTTGAGAAGGCATCCTCATGGGATTCCTGTATCGCCAGTCCTGTCGGAGTGGAGGCTCTATTGAAGGAGGCTCTAGCAAATACAGAGAATCTGGGGCTTTAAACCATCTTTAGAATGAGACTGAGTATGAGTAAAAATGTAAAAATAGACAATTAACCCAGTGTAAAGCGAGTTGCCAGTGATGGTAGCTGATAAATCAATGCATCAGATCAGATGAGGTCGATGCTAAGAGCAGAGGTTTGGGCCAGATGTTCTTGGGTTAAAATTTTATTCCACTGCTATTGGCTGTGTGGTTTTGATCGAATCACTTAACCCCTCTGAGCCCCAGCGTGCGTGCCTGTGCGGTGGAAGAAGATGCCAACCTCGTAGGGCCGTCGGAGCTGCTAGACAGGAGGTGGCCCAAGGCCTCCTAAACTGCTTAGTGCAAATCCAGTACCCACCGGTTCCACCTGGCCTTTTGCTCCCTGGCTGCTTCTCATCTTACAGGTTTAGCTTAATTGTCACCTCCTCCGAGAAACCTTCCATATGACCCATGGAGAGCACCATGCCTGCTTCTCACACCCCTGACTGCCTTCCCTTGCTTCTCCTGGTTTATTTATTTTCCAGCATGTTTGTGTTGTTTTTTTTTTGTTTGTTTTTGTTTGTTTTTTGTTTGTTTGTTGAACTCTAATTTCCTCTGTCCACCGGACTGAAGTCACTGAAGGTAGAGGCTTGATCTGGTTTGTTTTGGGACTTGGAGTGTCTTGATCACAGGTGGCTGAAGTATTTGACTGAAGATCCTGTAACCGGGGCAAGCTTCTGAGCCCCCTCAGTTCTCGGCTTTTTCGTATGTGTGATCCTGGCAGCCGCTCTAAAGGGTTGTGGTGCGCCGAGAATGAACTGGGATATAGTGTGGATTTCACCGACTGCAGGAGGTGAGGGACACAGAGCAGGAATCGGTACTGTTCGATAACACCATGAGATGGCATATGGAATATTCAGCACCCCGAAATCACAAATATTTTTATTCTCTTTCTCCTCTTTTCTTCTCTCTATGGAGTTTTGTACTTCTTCCTTGCAGATACAAATTACATAGAAAGCAAAGTGTGGGATAATGAATGTAACCCTGAATAATGAGGAAAGAAAACGCAAGAGTGTCAATTTCTCAATTTACAAAACCAGTGATTTCATTTATAATGGCAGTGGAAGGGGCCAGTGGTTGAGCTCACACATTAACATGTAAACTGACCGAATGAGTCAATCTGTCTGTGTTTTGAGCAGAAGCAGGACTCCAATAATTGAATGCATTTTGGAAATGTGATTTGCTTACTAGAATCCTGAGGCTGAGTTTCCTGGGATGGACAAGCTACACCCACACTTCCTAATTTTTCGCTGTGGCACTTGCTGAGACACCACTGTGACCCTGGGCTTTCTCCCGCTCTGGCCAGCAATTTCCCCAACTATTGAAAGAGGAGTTTAGACCGAGGAGGGTGGTTCTGGGCACATGCGGATCGAAAACGCCTTCACTCTCGCAGTGGTCTGATGAGCCGCGAAGCCCTCTCTCCTCACCCGCTGTCTCAGTGCATTAAAACGGGGATTCTTTCTGAACTTATAAAAAAGTCCCTTGGTCTTTCAACCACAATAAAACTGATCGAGAATCCAAGTAAACAGAACAGATTCGGGTACAAATAGGATTGGGGTGCATACCATCTCCTTGGCCTCTGACTAAAATGGGGCTCTGCGGGACGTGGGTATGTCCCTATTTTTGTATAGTAGTTTCTGTCCTGTAGAGTTGTTCATCTCTGTCTGAAAGGCGGGGGGTGGGAGAGTGGGTGAAGAGTTCTCACCTCTCCTTCTCCTTCTTCTTCTCACAGCCCCAGGCCACTTCTGAGGCATCCCTAGGGTTCCAGGGAACACGGTTTGAAACTACAGTGTTTCAGGATTACTGGGCAAAAGCAGAATGAAACTCACTTTAACAAATCTGCCTGTCCTAAAGTAAACCTGGACCCATCCTAAGCTTCTCGAGGGCCAGCAGGACATGGCACCCACTGAAACCACAAGTGTCTGTTGAATGAATGAATGAGTTAAGCGCTGCGTTTTCACCTCAGAGCCGGGGCCTGGCCTCTCTGTCCCGGAACACCACCTTTTAAGGCGACAGAGTCTCTGACTTGCTCTGGGACGCTAGAGCTTGTGCTTTGGTTGCCTTCGTACCAGAATAATTTGTGACATCTCAGGTGGAACTGCTGGTGATATAATCAAGACTTCAAAACGTTGTAACCGCAAATGTAATTTCTTTTGAACATTTGGGGATGTTTAAACGGTAGCTTGAGTATTAAATCTGCACTTTATGGGAGTTGGGGAGAGGGGAGTGGGGAGCAGGAGGGAAGAGTTTCCCCAAATGTATGAAAGAAGGATGGAAAACATTGTTGAGTTTTTTTCTAGGAAACGTTTTTTTTTCCCCCTTCAATTGAAATATTGCTTTAAAGCATTGGCAGGCTTACAGACGTGAAATGAAAAACAAATTCCACAAAAATCCCGAGCACCATAACAATAATGAATAAAGTAGTGCGAAATGCTTTGATTTCAGTAATGTTTTCGCTAGAGCTGGTTCATTCCGAAGAGACTGTATGTATCCCGAAGGAGGCCCTTCTGCACTGCGTTTTAAGAGTTTATAACAACTTTTGGGGGGTCTCGGTTGTGATATGATAATGTAATGGGCTCATGCAGCGGTAAAGGCTCATGGGCTTTGAAAAGTGGCCCAACCAGGGTTTGAATCCCTCCGCCCCTATACGTGACCTGGGTCTCTTTAAGTAAGTGACGGTTCTGTCTGGGCTGAGTGTCCTCACGTGTAAAAATTCGTAAGTAATGCCACCCTCAGTGGACTGCTGTGAAGCTTACGTGACAGAATATAAAATGAGAGCTGCTGGTAGGGGGTGTAGGCATTGGGACTGAGCTTTTTTGGGTAAAGATGGTAATTCTGTATCTGTGTCCAAAACTCAGTAGTTCTATATAAAGCTCAATATTCCAATAACACAGGAAACTATGGCCATTTCCTCATTTTCTTTTTTGATTTCATGCCTTTTTTTTCTGATTACAAAAGTGATATGTATTTACTGGAGAAAGCGTGAAAACTAACCATGGATGTTCAAAAGGAAATCACCTACAATTCCAATAAACAGTTGGCGTGCTTTTTAATGTATGTAAATATATGATTTTTCTCTGGTCTGTTTCTTTCTTGCTGAGAAAATATTTTTGTTCACTGAGATTTTCAAATATGAAATTTCAATTTTGTATTCATCATAATCCGGTTGTATATACTATTCTTCTCTCATAATTTTTTAAAATACTTTTTTTTTAATTAGTAGAAGAGTTGATCATGTGCATTGTTAAACATTTAGAAAAAGTGAAGGCACAAGAAGAAGAAATGAAAATACCTCCCATGATCTCAATACACGGAAGTGGTCACCAGTGACATTAAGTTGCACATCCTTTTAGTCTTTCTTCTCAATTTATATTTAAATTTATAAATTTATAATGAACTTCTTGAGTGATCTATATTGTAGATTACTTTCTTTTGCTGAATTTTGCATTGAGAATATTTTTCTATGTCATTAACTTTTCTTCTATATCATAATTTTTAGTAGTTGATATTATTTTATATTATAGTTTATTTTATTAATTTCCTATTTCTAGGTAGATTTCAGTATTTTATTGTGATAGACAATTTTGCAGTGAACATCCTAATAGCTAAATGAATGCTATGTTCCTGAAGCATTCTTTAAAATAAGTTTCTGGAAGTGACTTGCATGCACATTCTTATGTCTTTTGTCAATTTACCCTCCAGTACAGTTATACCAATTTATACTTCCAAGAGTATAGTACATAAAAGTACCTGCTTCCTTGTGCCCTTATGAGTATTATACTAGTAACACCATCGAAAGAGGAAAAATTTCCTAATTTGACAAAAATTGTTATACTTTATTATAATTTACACTTTATTAGTAGTAGATTTCTTCTATTTTTGAATTATCTGCCATATCTTTTACATGTTTTTCTTTTTCATACTTGTTTTTTGTAGTAAAACAAACAGGGGAAATGAATAAAGTCCATTAAGAGTACACTTAGATCAGTTTTCACAATTTTACACATCTGTGTAAACGCCCATGTTAAGATATAAAACATTTCTAACACTCCAGAATAGAATAGGACCTCGATTGATCTATTTGTCTTTTATGTGGCAATAATGCATTCAAAAAACATTGTACATTTAGGTATGAATCTAACAGAAGGTGTACAAGACCTCTACTCTGAAAACTACAACACTTTATTGAAAAAAATTAAAAGAGATCTAAGTAAGTGGAAGGATATACTATGTTCATGAATTGGAAGACTCTATATTATAAAGATGTCTGTTATCCCCAAATTCATCTATTGATTAGATGCCATCCCAAACAAATTCTAGCAAGCTTTTATTTATTCCTGTGTCATCAACAAACTGATTCTAAAATTTATATGGAAATTCAAGGGCCAAGAAAAGCTAAGGCAATCTTGAAGAAGACATACAAAATGAAGGACTTATACAACCAAATATCAAGATAATATAAAATAATGGTAAAGATAAAAGAGTATTATGGGTAAAAGATTTGAATAGACACTTCAAAAAGAGGATATTCGGATGACTAATAAGCATATAAAAAGGTTCTAAACTTCATTAATCATCAGAGAAATACAAATTACCACTATACACTTGAGGTGAAATACAATGCGCTACCATTAGAGAAATACAGGGTGTTACCATACACACTTGCCAGAATGACTTAAAGACAGACATGTCAAGTGTTGGAAGGAAGTGGAGCCACTGGAGCCCTTGTGTCCTGCTGATAGGAAGGTAAATTGGTACAATTACTTCAGAAAATGGTTTGGCAGTGTCCATTACATGTAAACATATGTCTACCTATAATGCAGCAAGTCTACTTGTAGGTATACACCTAGCAGAAGTGCATACATATGTTTATTCATGGATGAAATGTCTACCAGCAGTAGAATGGGAAAAGTGCAGTATATTCAGACAACGGAATACTAGATGGGAATGAGAATGAACAAACCGCAACCACATGCAAAAACACAATGTCCAGCAAAAGAGGCCAGACACAAAAGATGATGCGCTGTATGATTCCATATATACAATGTACTAAAATAAGCTAAAGTAACTGATGATGTTGGAAGTTAGGGTAGCGGCTGCCCTTGGGGTACGGAGTGGCATGATGGGGTTTCTGGGCTGATGGCCATGTCCTGGTTCTTAATGAGGAGCTGATTATATGGTTGTTTTCTTTTTGAAAATCCGTTTAGCTGTATACTTATGATTTGTATACTTTACATTTTATATATTACTTCTTGCATTTTTTTTCCGTGGGGGCAGGGGGAGCCTCGGGAGTTGGTGCTCTACAGTCTTTTTGCTTTGCATTGCTGAGAAGAATTCTGAGGCCAGATAGGTTTTCCTTTCTTGGGTACGATTGTAGAATTTTTTCCTTACCTAAAACTGAAACATAATTACCAAATTATTTTTATATATTAGCTATTTTAATTAATATTGCCTGATCTTCAGGGAACCCTTTGGATATAAATACTTACCTCTTTTCTTTCTAATTTTTTTTTAGTTTTCTGAATTTTTCTTCTATTACTTGTTAGATTAGTGTATCTTTCATCTTTTTTGCTATCTACATTGACATTTCTGATAAACGATAATTGGATCTATTGAATTCTTTTTTTAAAAAAAAAGACGACAACATTATTTCCTTTCAAAATGTTCATCTCTTTATCCTGGGAAAATTTCTTGACCTTATTTTGTACTGCATTGATTTACAATTTAAAAAATATTCAAGCTTCTATTTGTTGCTTTCAATTCAGCATTTGTACTTCTCATCGTTTTATAGAATTTCCTGATCCCAGATGTTGTTAAGTTGTCACTTGTTCTCGATGTGGTGGTGAGAATACAAATTAGAAAATTTCTAAAAGTTTCTGTGCTTCCTGCAGTACCAGTTTCTTAGGAAAATATTGTTTCCAATTTCACAGAGTGGTCCTCTCTTTTTCTACATCAAGACCTTTCCTCTTCTAGTTCCTTTTCTCCATTTGTACATCCTTCTAGAGATGCTCAGAGGTGGGAACTGAGATGCATTCTGTTATTCCACACATTTTTACTGAGTACACTCTATTTACCCATCATTTTCTTGGCTCCTAAAGATAGAGTGGTAAACTCTCTAGAAACCATCCCTCTTCCCATGGTTCTTAAACCCTAACAAGGAAGGCTGACCTTGAATGAGTGATTACAGGTATGAGGAATGTCATGCAGATAAAGAGCAGGATCTGCAAGAGAGGAATTCAATCCAGACTTAGTGGGTGGTACATGGAGCACTCTGGAAAGACCCCCTAAAGAAGCGATGTTTTAGGCTGAAATCCAAAAACGAATGCCCATTAAAGAAGGGGTGAAGTAAAGGGACCACTGTGGACTCTGCTTAAATCCTAACTCTGCCTATTGGGTTCATTTTGCAACTGCTTTGCCTTGGAGAGCTTTCCGGGAAGTTCCATTGCCCAACCGTAGATGAGAGACAGGGGCATTACCAAGATATAATTATGACAAGGTGGGACTCGGTTCCATGGGCTTTAGGAGACTTCTCAGTCAAAATGAGTAGTCATGGCAGATGGTAGGTTCGTTAGAACCTCCATGCCTATCAGTCTGGGTGTCAGCCCAGAACCAAAACCACGTTTGAAGGACAATCTGCTAATGGTTCATCTATAAACAGAAGTGGGATGACCCTCCTTTCGGGCATGTGCTCTAGTCAGCCCCGCTAGTTTTCACAGGAGGACATTAGTGGGTCTTCTCCCCACTCATCTGGTGGTTAAAGAACATATCTATGACCTCAACTGGCAACCCGAAACAGCAGGTACCTGACGGGGAAGAAAAGCTCAAACTCATTGCCACTCATCATCAAAAGTTATGATAAGGGACAGAACACTTAGAGCAAACTGTCTCATGGGTATGCGATTCATCCCTGAGACCCTAAAACTCCCCAAACAATGCCGTCAAATGGAACATTCTGGTGAGAGATTTCTCTATCTCTGCTGTTCAGTCACATATGGCTATTGAGCACTTGAAATGTGGCTAGTATGACTGAGAACTGCATTGTTGATTTAATTTAAATGAATTTAAATAGATAGTGGCAACTCTTTGGAGAGTACGGCTCTAAGATCTCCTAGATTAAGGTAGAGCCACACATACCCTTGAATTTTATCATTAGAAAAACCATACAAAATTAATTACTGGAGGTGATTGAGGATGATGTTCATTACATCATACTTAGAACTTTCTGTGATGATTCATGGGGGGAATTCTTTCTTGTTTTAAGATTAGGAATAACTGAGCTTTACTTAGGCTTATTTTTTTATTTCATGAATGTTGTGATTCACATTTTGTGATATTTTGTTCTCTGCATTCATTGTTGGAAAATTCAGATCCAAATCTAAGAATACCTTTTACAAATATGAACAACTCCACAGCTTCCGTTTTAGGTTTTAGCTTCTTTCTCAGCTCAGCCTTATTTTCTCTTGAAGTGGAGGGATAAGCAG
Source organism: Pteropus alecto (assembly GCF_000325575.1). Lineage (NCBI taxonomy): Eukaryota > Metazoa > Chordata > Mammalia > Chiroptera > Pteropodidae > Pteropus > Pteropus alecto. Next base: position 1,580,099 of record NW_006442207.1, on the reverse strand, counting down.
GGTTGGCTGAAAATCACTCCCGATGCTCATCTCAGCTTGTCTGGAGTGAGCTGGCTGAGCCTGGGCACCCCCAAACTTCCTGCCTCTGGTGGGAGGTGTTTTACCAGGTTAACGGGCCCCAGCTGCCCCTCCATCAGAAGAGACTGCACTTTCTGCAGGCCCCAGGCGTGAAGGGCTGGGCATTTCCCAGCAACTGCGGTAAGTAGTTGGTGTCTGAGCGCAGTCATCCAAGCCGTCTGTTTGTCCCCAAGTTCTAGAGGAGCATCTGCATGCTTCCGTGATAAGAAGGCAGACTAGCAGAATCTCTCCTGCCATGAGATGAGGACCCACTGTGTGCCCAGCAGCTTTGCTCAGGCCCTGGCATTCTTCTAGATGAAGTGTTGATGAGAGGAGAGGAGACGAGACGAGACTGATCCTTTCCTTGTTGATCCTTGGCTTGTAAATTCCTCCCCTGCTCCCTCCACCCCCTCCTCAACCAAATCCCTGTCCTTATCCCATATGGCATGATGTTGTGGCCTTTGCCTTTATCACTACGCCATATCCCACCTCATTTTCTTAACCAAATTATTTCATCTTAGAGTGTATCCAGTTTTGCAGGCACATTAAACTCTTCAGGAAACAAGGCAACAAAGCATCACTTAAATTAATCAAAATAAATAAAACATGGCAGGATGGGTCCCTTTTCTCCTGCCTACCAACCTCACACTTCTGAGAGGCTGGCTGTTTTAGTGTTAGTGATAGGAAGGGGTTGCTACATTTCATAGCTTATAGATCAGAGCTGATAAGCCCTTCTAGCAAAAGAAGGTATAAGAACTGTTTTTTTTTGTTGTTGTTGTTATTTTCATTTTTTTTTTTAGGTCATACGTTCCATTAAACCCAAGACAGAGCAACCCAGGGCTTCTTCAGCTTTTCCCTCTTCCTTTGCAGGATCTTGAGGCATGAGGGGTGGAAGTGGGAAGGCAAGAGGTTAAAAGAACCAAAGAAGATGGTCAGAAAGGAAAGAGAAGGCATGAGAGAGAGGAACGAGGGGATTCTCTGTTCACTGAGGGGTAAGTAACCTCTTCATAGTCTCAGGGTCAGGCCCAAATCCCCATCAACCCACAGACTCTCTGGATTGAATTTATTTATTGTTAGTAAATTCTTCGGGGTTCTGAGTTACTTCTTGCCTGGCCAAGGGTTGTCTTCCACCTCTTCTCTGCCCATCCATCCTTCCAAACACTCCCAACCATTATTTCCATCAGAAGCTGGGAATTTAAGGAAGATTCAATAAGCGTTGGCTCTTTTGATGATTGCTCAGTACACTTTGTCCATTTCGGTGACTCATACGACGGGCCGTTCTATGGCTTGCAGACTTTCACTTCCAAGAGGCTAGTCTCTGGATGCCACCAACAACATGTGAGACCATGCTGTGAATCTCTAGCCTCAAATAAGAAAGCGCAAGACTTCCACTTCTTTCCATCTTCTCTAATAATTCCTGCCTCTGAGCCAAAGGAGAAACTGTTGAGAAAAATCAGGCCACAATTACCCCACAGAAAATATGTTTTGAGTCTAGTGAAGGCTTTTGCTAAGTGACATTAATTATACTTGTTTAGGTTTGACATTATTAATTAACCTTCTCAGCTATTTATATTGTAGCCTTGTATTATGTAGCCTTGTACAGTATGATTTAAACAAATAGTTAAAAAATATTACTACCACTTTAAATGTATATATCATTTTAAGCTTAAAAGGGCTTTTATCCGGTCTCATCGGATAACACACATTGATTCCATTTTTTTATTATGATGAAATATACAAACATAAAATTTACCATTTTTACAGTTTTTAAGTGTACAATTCAGTGGCATCAAATGTACTTATGACATGCAACCATCACCACTATCCATCTTCGGAACTTTTTCACCAGCCCAAACAAAATCTC
>NW_006442207.1:1570569-1577507 GCF_000325575.1 Pteropus alecto | reverse complement strand
GACGTCATCTCAGGGAGGTAGAGCCCCGTGTCCAGGCCTGACTGCAGGTCAGCATGGCCTGGGAAGTTAAAAACAAAGACAAACACTCTGGATTGTCAGAATGGCAGACGTTCTGGAGGTGCAGCCTGGATGGAGCAGTTTACACAGCCGTCCAGGCGACTCTCCTCTGCAGCCAGAACCCAGGGCCGTGGAGCCGGGAGCAGCGAGCCTCCCAGGCACAGCCCCTCTCGGCGCCTTGCAGACTCCTCCTTTGGGGTTCTTCCCATCAGTCAGTGGATCAAAGTGGGCCCTCTTTATGTTATTTTAGCTCATAATTTGGAGCAGTAAAAATAATACAAAGATTTAAAAATTCAAAATTTAAGCTCAAAACAAAGCCTGCTCTCAATACCATGAAAGCCGAATGCTGGTATGTTGGCTAAATATATGGATCCATTTGTTCCTTGCATTTTAATCATCTCGTTTTAATAACACACCACAATACAAACAATTGTGTGGGTTAATTCAGCTCCATTTAAGAAGTCTTGTTCTGTCCGCCAAAGCTTGTTGTTCTGTCTGGTTAAATGCTCATGCATTAAAATGCTAATAATTAAACTGTTACGATTGACTAATGAACTCTGCCAGCGATAAATGATGGTCTTGTTAGATTCACCACACAGCAAGCTTCCTTTTGTACTGAGAAAGTTAAAGGTTAAAGCGCTCTTGAAACCAGTGAGTGGATCTAGAAGCAATTACAATTTTTCCTTGAAACTAATAGTTACTACAATAATGTTTCAATTCCAACCCAGTCAGAGTAAAAAGGAAAAAAAAGTGGGGGGCAGGGGGTGGAGGGAGGATGACTCTGAGCTCTATTCATGGACGAGGATGTGGAGCTTTCTTTAGCCCACAAGGCAGATGGCGTGGTTGTTCAGACCAAAGCCCACAGTTACAAACACCCTTCTTAGAATTTCTCCCAAGAATGCAGACAGAAATGGTGGTTTTTCAGGCCAGAGCAGCGAGTGACCCAGCGTCGTGAGAATTATTTCAAGCATGATGGTTAAACAAGGTGGGAAATTTTGCCCCAAATCCCTGTGTGATTCGAGGGAAATTGCTCAATCTCTCTGGGCCTCAGTTTTCTCATTTTTTAAGAGCAGAGTAATAACGACAGCCCTCTGTGGCGAACATTTGCTTTGTCCTGCCCAGCAGCCAGTTCCCATTCTTTCAGTAACGGCCTCCAGTGTTCCAAGCAGACGCCTTGCTCTTCCGTTCTCAGTTCACGTGGTTGGTGGGAGTCGATTTCAACCCTCAAGCTCCTGGGACGAGCATGTGACCAGGCCTGGCCAATCAAAGCATCACACCCCTCTGGCCTCACCAGGGCCCAATCAGAACCAGCCAGAGCAAATCCTGGGGCCTTGGCCAGAGCACTCTGGAAAGCATCGCTCCCTTTACAGTGGACTTGGACCTAGAAGGATGTAAGCCTGGAGCCGCTGGGCCACTCTGCAGACAAACAGAGCTGAAGAGGAGAGGCAGACTATTGAGGAGCTGGATCCAGCCTTACCCCAGGAATTTGCAATGATATGAGCCAAAGTTTCCCTCATAGTCCCTCTTTAAGCCAGTTCCAATTGAGTTTCTATTGCTGGCCAGGAACTTTTTCTCACGCCGAGGGAGGACTGTAAAGCTGAGGCTCAGCCCTGCCTCCTCCAGCGGCCCCTCAATGGCTCCAGACTGAGCTGAGCTCCTCTCTCTGACCCCCAGGATCACTCAGCACGTTATGAGCACTTTCTGGAGCTGGCTTGCGTATCTCGGAGCTTTACCTCTCCAACAGGGCTGGAAACGCCCCAGGGGCGAGGTTCCCATACCCTCCTTCCAACTTGCTCTTTCTCCATCGTTACGGCCACTGGCAAGGTATGCTTGGCTTGGTCAGGTGAAGGGCAAAGATGCAAACTGACCAAATTCAGTAGTGAAGATAAAATCATAAGGCAGAGCAAACCTTAAAGGCGCTCAGGGCCTTTTCCTTCCAGAGACCGTGTGTCCTTTTCCAAATATATGTATTTTTTTCTAGAGGAAGCAAGGGAAGAGCACTGAAAACATCAACCGCGATCAGGAACTCAATTTATTGCATGATTTCATCACCATTCGTGCTGATCTTTGGACTCAAACTTAACAGTGGACACATTTAATCAACCAGCCCAGGTTCTAAGCATCTGGAGAGAGCCTATGTTTGCAAAGTTACATAGAGGGAGAAGCTTAGGATCGCGAATCAAAATATAAGCCAGGTGACCCGAGCAGGTCATTGTTCCTCTCTGAGACTCCTCATCTTTCAAATAAGGATGAAAATCCTTGTCCTGGTGTCTGGGATGTTGGGGCAGTAAGCGGAACTATGGGAAAGAACCACTTACATGGAGAGACTTTAGCTTCCATTGAGTTTTCACATCTACCTTTGTGTTTGGCCAAGGGCGGTGTGAATGAAAAGCATGGTACAAATATAAGGGGATTATTACTTTGCCTTAAATTATTTTCTGGTCATTCCATCTATTTTTTTGCCTCCCTAAAAAATGTTAATTCTTTTGATGAAATTTACTGAGCCTCTGCTATGTGTGCGACCCTGGATCTTGTGCTAGGTGCTCGGGATATAGCTGTGAAAAATGCAGATGTGGTCCCGGCTTTCATGGGGCTGATAATATAGGGGAGACACACCAAAAAAGCCCTGGAGAAAAATGTATATTTGTAAATGTGGTAAGTCCTATGATGGAAAAGAATGGAAAGCTCTGAGGGAATAAAAGAAAGAAATCTCTGGGTGGTTGTGGCAGAGGCAACTGATGGATCTCTGAAAATGTCTGATTTGGCCTGAGACCTGCAGAATGAATTAGAGTCGGGGCCACCAGTGGCCATGAAGGGACATCCAGGCAGATGGGGCAGCGGGGTGAGGGCCTGGAGGCAGGAAGAGGCTCTGGGAGCCCTGAGGACAGAGCCTGGGGATCCTTTTTTATACACTGTCTCCTGCTCCACCACGTCCCCCTCCCCGACCCCCACTCCCAACCTCCAGTTCTCCTAGCCCAGCACTGGGCACAGATCTGGATTCTTTCAGAGAGCATAACGTGGTCGTCATTAGGGCCGTTCACCTGCAGTCCCATTTTCTTCCTTCCAAGCACGAGGTTGGTTATCTCTCCATCCCCGTTGACGTTAGGCGTGAACAAGTTACTTGCTCTGGCCATGAGATTCGCTCTGCTAAAGTATTCTCGCCTGTTCTCAACTCCCCCTCTGAACTCTTCTTTCTGCCCCAAGTAGAGCTATCTGCTCTGCCCGTGACTGCCCGCGACTCATCCTCACTATATTTTCATACATCTGGAGGCTGGACTCATACCAACCTCATCATCCTCGTGGCCTCACGGTGCCCAGCACATGCCGGCACACAGAGAACATCCAATCGTCGTATTTTTTGTGTGAACGGAGGAGTGCATTTCCATTGGCCCCATTGGAACCGTCTCTCTCTCTCTCTCCCTTTCTCTCTCTCCCTCTTTCTCTCTCTCCTCTTTTGTGGAGCTCATTGTCCACTAATCATGAAACAATACATTTATATCAAGTTTGTACTGGCTTGTGTTAGAAAACACTTCACAACCATCGTTTCCATTCCACCGATGACAAAACTGGGGCTGAGGGCATGAAGTAATGACACCGGAGCCACAACTGGGGAATGGCAGAACCAGGCTGTGAACCCAGGCAGTTGACATGATTTTGAGTGTTCTTCCCTTTCTACTTGGCTGCACTGGAAGGAAATGAGGGGAAAGAAAGACACTCAGTTGATTTCTAGGTCCCCAAAAGTTCCGTTCAAGTCTTGAAAAAATCCCATCCCCAGCTGGCAACCATTTGACTAGTTATATTTTCCATCTTGTTTGGCAACCTCAACGTGGTCCATCATATCTGGAAATTACTGGGGGAAGCATGAGTCTGGTCTCTGTTCCCCAGGAGTCATGGCTACCAGCAGGCAGCCCACTTCCTCCCGAGAAACCTGAGCTCTTGCTCATTACTCCTTCCTGGGGGAGAAACAGGCAGAAAGAGAGAAATGCGGAGCATATCGAGAGGAGCGGCTGTGTCTTTCAGTGGATTCCCCTTCACTGCCGGATCCTGGCTCACTCCTCTTCCTTGAAGGAAGGCCCTGCCCCCTCAGATCAGGCCAAAGCCTTTTGTTAAGTTCTGCGCTCAGGCTGGGAAATCTTCTTTGTGGCATTTGACATGATTGCAGTTTTTCATGACTTTTCAATTCATAGTCTTCTTCACAAAACTAAAAACTCTACAAGGGCAGAAACCGTGTTTATTATCCATCCATCCATCCATCCATCCATCCATCCATCCATCCATCCATCCATCCATCCTCGCATCCATCCTCCCATCCATCCATTCACCCAAACCCAAATATTTTTGATTGCCAGCCATGTGCCAGGCACTGATCTGGCCACTAGAGAAATAACAGTGAACAAAACAAAATCTCTACAAGTATGGAGCTTGCATTTTGGTGAGAGAAGCAAAGTGATAAATGAGAAATCAAATAAATGTAGAACACGTCAAGGAGAATAAACGCTATGAAGAAAAATAAAGCAACATGGCCAGGGGAGGGGACAGAGCGTGGTGGGCAGTGGGGGCTTCACCACCAGGACCTCGAAGACTTGCCTCCCAAATATCCTTCCAAGGACAGAAAGTCCTGGCAGTCACTGGTCATTGGCAGGCAGCCACTTTATACTGAGACCACTGATCTCTTACTTTTTTCCCCTTCTTGGAAAGAAACAAATGAAGAGAGAGAAATAAGGAATAAAATTTCCAGTATCCAACAAAGCACCTGACATTTGGTGGGCATTCACTGAATATTAGGATGGATGGATGGACAGACGGACAGACAGACAGACAGATGGGTGAAAGGGTGTTGTCATGGGGATAACTGGGGCAGGATGGAGGTTGAGGACAGTCTCATACCCATCTAGAAGAAGGATGGGCCTTGGGAGTGTGGGCACCTTTCCCCGACATTTGCCTACCATCCATGAGGAATACTCTGGGGAAGATGAGGCAGGCTCAGATGATACCTAGAGGACTCCCCAAGTTTCTTAAAACCTCTTCTCCACCCCCCGGACCTCACTGGCATGAAAGGTAACTAAACCTGACCCCAGGGTCTATGGGTTCATCAAAGCCTGAAGCAAAGGGTGGGATCGCTGGGCGAGGCTCAAACCCAGGTGACCACAGAAATTCCTCTTCCTGGACCCAGTCAAGTGCAACAGGGCTCAGCTGGAAGCTAAAGCAAAAGTTAATAAGAAAGCCACACTGTATACCTAATGAATTTTTAAAATCAATTATGAAATAGTCTCATCGATCATTTAATATCTTGAAACCTTTACTAATTAATTTTATTTTTAAAAAAATTCTCATAGTCTGCTAACTCCGTAAATAATGTGCTTTAAATTTGTTTTCAAAGGCAACAGTGAGCTGTGTGTGTGTGTGTGTGTGGGGGGGGTGTTCAGTCTCACCATTCCGAATAAGCTGCTCTATATTTGAATGAGGTTCCCTTGCCTATTCACAGAAGAGCTGTCCATTTGCGATGTCACGGTCAGTGTGAGGCCTCCTGCCCAGGTGAGTGGCAGCAGTGAAGCAGGTGCCCAGTGTGTCTGACTGTCCTGGGCCAGGTGGGTGGCTCCTCTAGAGATACTGCTTAAAATTGCCACCTGCTCAGTGGCAACTCTTCTCATGAGTTAGTGGCCGATGACTCCAAAGAGCGGCCCAAAGACAGAGGGACAATGTGAATGTAGCCATCCTGAACCCCAGAAGGCAAAGAGAGCCAGGAATCAGAGCTGTGAGGCCCAGCTAATGAGGGATGCCGAGGCAGTTCTCAAATGCCAGGCTGCCCGGAGAAGCTGGCAGAGGTCCTACGGACAGTGAAGTGCTGTCGTCTCTTAAGCCAGTGACATGGGAACAAATCAATAGAAAGGGGCTTGGCAAGGCCCCTAAAGTAAACTGCTGAGCCATTTTAAGTTCGGCCAAGTCCATCCTTGAGTTCTGCTTTGGGCACCCCGTTTGGAGAATGATGTAGAGATCCTGGAAGGAGGCCAGCGGGAGGCGGCAATCACTTGAGAGTGCTGAAAGGCAGGATTAAAGGAACTGGAAGTATTTCGCATCTTGGAGGGGAAGGGACAGGAGGCCTGCGCTGTGGAGAGACAGGAAGGGCTTAGTGATTACCCACTTTCAAGTCTGCAGAGGGATTTTGTAAGTAAGTCACCAGACTTATTTCCAAGGAGGATAATGGTGGGGTTCCCCCCACCCCCGCAAGCAGGAGAGAATTAAGTTAGACCTGAGAAGGCTGATTTGAGGTAAAGGTGAGATCAATTCCCCAGCTGAAGTTACAGCATAGACCCGAGAGACAGCCTTCACTGCAGACCGAAGACTCAGTCTGATCTGACGATTTTTTTTTTAAATCAAACTTTTTTCTTTTCTCATATTTCTACATAATCATATTTCTTATGGTCAAATACAGCTACATTAAATTTGTATTTTTAAGGAAGTAAATTCCCCCCTTCCCCCAATTATAGGCTTATTGAAGGTAATTGAGGAAAAACAGGAAAGTATAATAAAGCAGAAAAAAACCTGAGATAATCACTGTTAAAGATTCCTTCTAGTCTTTCTTTTCTGGACATGCGATTATATAGACTTATTCTATAAAGGTTTGTACCTTGATTTTTTTAAAACTTAAACCTGCTTTCAAATTGTCTTTCCATGTCATGAAAAAGTCAACCCTTTTCCCACATTAAATAATGTATTTTTTTCTTTTTCAAATTACCAAATGAAATACAAAGTAATACAACATTTCGGAATGATTCAGGAGGAAAAAGTAAAGACACCATTCCTTCCATAAACCCACCCCAGGAGACAATCGCCGTGAATGGTTTGGAGCACATTCCATGATCCAAAGCATTTTTGACGGT
>NW_006442207.1:1550134-1570529 GCF_000325575.1 Pteropus alecto | reverse complement strand
TCTCCCTACCCCATTATTAAACATTTATGTTTTCAGTTTTCCATTGAATTTCCGGTCTCCCTCACTGTTTATTTGTTCACGTGTTAAGTGTCATGTGCACTGTTCTAGGTAATGACAGTATAGCAGGGGACAAAACACATGAGAACCCATGACGTAGAGAGCTTACGATTTAATAAAGGAAACTTGACCATAAGCAGGTGAAACACAGAGCGTGTCAGACGGGGGTAAGTGCCATGGAGAATCTTCGCGGAGAGTGACAGGTCGGGCCGAGGGCAGGGGCTGCCCTGCGCGTTCTCAGGCCCAAGCATGGACCATGAGCTGATGTCCACGCCTGTCCTGTGAAGGCCTTACGCTTTCTTCCTGGGACATTTATGGACCTCTGATGCCCGACCATAACCTTCCTTTATTTCCCGTCTCCGTTAGAACTGAGTCTGGAAAATTCTACCTCAGGCTTTTCCCTCCACGTGAAAACGTCCCAAGAACGAAAATTAACATCGGTCTTTTACTTTGCCTGTTTTCTCACCTGCGTCGTATATGTATCACACTTAAAATCACTCAGTGTTTCACTGAAAATCACCAGAGAAAAAGCACGTCGAAGCATTTCAAACACTGTCAATTTGATACTTTTCAAAAACGAAAAATTATTTTAAAGCATTAAGTGGTATAAGACAAAGCCGCATAAAGAAAAGTGTCTCCACCACCTGCCCCCACTCACTCCTGTTCGGAGCAGCCAGTTCTATGGCATGAGGCCTCTCATACGATTCTTCCCATCTAGCCGCCTCCTAACACGCACGTACCTAGAGGTTAGTTTCCTTTGCTGCTTTCATGCAGATGGAATCCTAATTTATACAAGTCTTCTCTACGTGTCTTGCTCTGAATGCTCTTATTGGCTCTACAAGTCAATGAAGCTGAATCTACTTGAATTGTTTTGAAGTTTACATGCACCTACACACATGTAATTTGCATCTTTCAGATCTTATTACATATGCTGATTTTTAGTGCAGCCTTTTTAAAAAAAACTTAACTTCTCCCTACTATTCTTTTAGGCCCCACCTCCAACTCATGCTTGCAACCCGATTTGTGTCTGTCTATATAAACACATGTACAAGGTACACACACATGTTATATGCACCTTGGCATCTTGCTATTCTTACTCACCACTCTGTCATGGAAATCCCACCCCCCCACAAAATCTCATAATGAAGCTGTCACTCACCCATAGTGGACATGAATCCTAATTCATTTAGCCATTCTTCTATTGATAGGAATTTATTTAATTTTTAATTTTGGCTACTACAAACATCCTGAAGTGTTTAAATGTAGATCTATATCTTTAGTTAATTGTGCTTTTATTTCTATGGACTAGAATCCCAGAAGTGAGAATTCTGAGACTTTGGGATAATGTAAGGCTTCAAAGGAAAAATATTAGAGAAGGAAAAAAAGTGTTCATTGTAATGTAAGCCCCACGCTAGGATCTTCTGAGGTTGGGACATTCTCCATGATTTAATTGTTTGACCCTTCTTCCTAAATGGTCAGTGTTCTTTCTGCCTCCTATAGACAGGGGCCTCACAACTACTCAGATTCTCCTCAAGGCCAGTATAAGAGAAAAAATACTGACGTAGAGGCAGGGGGCTCTTACTAGTTCTGTGACCTTGGAAAGTCACCCGGCCTCTCTGCTCATCTCTTATTCTCTCCTTCTACAAAGGAACCCGGCAGGTCTGGTGTAAAAGGCTGGTGGGGATCCCCACAAGAAGGCGAAGGTTTGGGAAGGTGTGAGCACCGCTCCTTAGTAAGGCTGGACACTGTTAGCACCAGCGTGAACTTGAACTTGCTCTTGGAGGTCTTGGCGGGAGTTCAGCCACAACCCAGCATTTCTCTCCTTTCAGTACCCTCTGCTATGGCCTTACGGGGATATTTCGCTTCACTAAAGTTACTGCTCGGAACATTGGCTCCTTCCTTTCCTTGATGAAAAAATTACTGCAGTTGAACAGAACAACCACCTTCCATCTCAGCATTAACAAATGAATGAGTCACGATGAATGAGAAGGAGGAAAAACCACAAATGCTTAGGGTGGTTTAGAAAAAAAAAAAAAGAAATCTTTGAAATAGGCTGATACAATCTCTACCCATTCATTTGGCCAAGTTGTTCATTAACCGAGGAGCTAGACCAGGATGAGCCGGCGGGGTGGAACAGGCTGAGGTCAGGGCAGTGTCCCCGACTTGTTCCGCATACACAATGGAAGCTTGGACAAGAATAATGTGCTGAAGTCTGGCGTGACACATCGCCCCGTGTCCTGACACCTACACTGTGATACCTGCCATTGTTCTTTTCACCCCGTTGTTGGTTTTCTAACCTGGGGGAACGGGGTGGAGACAGATGCAGTATGAGGCACGTTGGCTTTTGAGCCACTCGAGGAAGGCTTAGGAGGGGGTTCCACACAGTCGACTTGTGGAAACAGTCCCTCCATATTTATAAAAATCTCAATGACATCACAGGACTTCATGAGAAGAACTGGGATATGTTAGGGGACCTGGTCCCTGGCCATGGCTTTGCCACCAAATAGCTTGAGGACCTTCATGGAGGTATCTCATTTCTCATATCTCATTTCTCTGGGCCTCAGTTTACCCAGTTAGAAACTAAAGCCATTAGACTAGATGAATTCCAAAGCCAGCTATGAAATTCAAGCATTTTTTTTTAACTAAAAAGAACATTTTTTAATATAACAAAAGAAATCATGTTTCTTATAGAGAAATCAGAAAACACAAACAGACCAAAGAAAGAAAATTGAACAAAATATTAAGTCTAATATCACAGTACTGTAATTGAATTGAACAAATTAAAAGTAAAGTCACATTACTGAGCAGCAAACATTATTAATCGACTCATGTGTATCCACGCAGGTTTTTAAAATAGGCATATATATCTTTTAGTATTTCTATATAAAATCTGTGCTTCTAGTAAACAAAGTATCACTTTAGAGGTATAGCGTTATAATATGCCTATTTGTAATTTAGCATGACACATGAATGTCTTCGTGTACACAATGAACTTCTTCTCATGTCCCTATCAACTTTGTTTAAAATGCCAGCCTAGCTCCTCAACATAGGATTGTTCCAAATTTTATTAATGCTGGACACTTAAGATGTGTCGCATCTTTCGTTATTATAAATAATCCTATAAAGTACATCCTGGTAATTACCTCTTCACATACATCCTAAAGGTATGTCCTTAAATAGGATGCTTAGAAAAGTATGAATGGGTGGTGTATGCTGAGAGCAGAGAGTAGAGGCCAAGCCAGGTCCTACGTGGTTTTTTGGGTGGGGGGAGTGGGGAGCAGGAGAGGGGGAGTGTCTGAGCTGAAGCACTAACCATGATCTTGCTGAAGGGAGTCTCTCTCCTGTGTGTGGACTGATCGTAGAGCAGACAGGGGCTTGGGCGGCTGGATAAGTGTCCACCTGGAGTGTCTGCCATGTGGTGAAGGGGCTGTGGGATGTGGGAATTTTAAGTACCCTGACCATGCAAAGGCTTTCAGGGATGTGCAATCCTGTGTTGCCAGGAAATCAGGAAAACGTTCTGTGATAACGATCACTGCTCAGCTATTCCCCGAGGAAAGAACTGTGGGGTTCCCCTTCACTGACTCTCGGAATGCCATTCCATGGCCCTCATTACGAAAGGGCAAGAATAAAGGTTGAGGTATCATAAACAAGTGCTTGCAAGATTACTGAGATAATATGTCAAGTGCATTTGAGTTTCTTCATGAATTAAAAAATGTAGGATGAGAAGGGGGCCAACAGCTCTGATAACTCAGCAGATGTTGGTGGCACCCCAGTGTGGCCTGTGCTGTGATGCAGAGGAGCCCTCTCTGTACCCATTTCACAGATGGGTGCCTTCGGGACGCACAGGTCCAAGTGATGGGTCCAACTCCACGCAAGATTGCTGCAGCAGAACTGCAAATCCATCCTGGGTCCATGGATGACCATCCCTGCCTTACCGGCTTTGCTGTGGAAAGGTTGGAATGAGGTAACGTCTCAGAATGTCCTTTGTAAGCTATAAAATATTATGTGTCTATGTGGGAGAGTACTATGACTTATAAAGCTAAGTTACGGCAAATTTTAAATGAAAAGCTCAAATGGCCAAGCTGTAGAATGCTAACTTTTCATATTCATTTTTCCTAATGGATCAATAAGAATCAAGAACATATATTGAGTTCTGCTATGTGATCTAAGTGCTTCTATGATGTTAACCCATTTAATCCTCGCAAAAACCTGTGAGGTAGGTGCTATGATTATTCCCATCTTACAGATGAGGAAACTGGGGTACAGAGAGGTTGAAAACTCGGCACAAAATCCCAGCATCTATATGTTCTGTCTGCGGGCTCTTGTCGCCTGCGAGGCATTTGTAAATCACATAAAAAGGTACTCGTGCCCAGAAAAAGAAGTTTTGAATTCGACCTGACCACTAATGGTCCTTCGGTAAGTCTGGGCCAACCCAGAGAATTGCTCCCTTGTTTTGCCAGCTCGAGGCTGACCATCCCAGCTGGGGACCCTGTGGGGTCTCTCCTGGAGCAGAAGGGGTTAAGCTGACCCACGACCTGGAGGACCCTGAGATGTTTTCCTTCTGTGCCACATATGTAGATGGGCTCTGAAGACGACCATTTCTCTGCATTGGAAATCATGAATGTTTATGAAGCCGGTCCAGAATTCCCAGAATTCAGTCGGGTGCACTTTGCAGACCCTAAAATGCTGTCACCATGGACGGCTTCATTGCTTGCACCTGCTAAAACATTTGAGGCATTTGAGAGGCAGTGAAACACATTTGCTTTTCATTTTATCTGACTTTGGAAACCTTTGAAGTGTTTAATAGTAGAGCCCAGGAAAGATCCCCGCCTCTTAATCATTTACTCGTAAGGCACATTCTCGGCTGGTAGCCTGTCAAGCAGAAACTGACCTGAGCCCAGTTTTATTAAGTGTCACATGCCCAGTCACTGTTCATTAAAGGTGTTTTAAGGTTTGAATTATGTAATTTATGAGAAAAAGAAATAAAAATTCCATTGTTTTATTAATATGCAGCCCAGGATCTCTTGCTCATAACAAACTTGAAGGAAAGTTGGGCAGAAGGACACGGGTGAGGAGGGGGGTGACTGGGGGTGGCCTCTCATTCCAGCCTCCTTCGGCCACTGGCTCTCCCACACCCACTCCGTTCAACCCCAGGCAGGAGCCAGGCAAGTGGGCAGAGCCCTGGAAAGGGACCCATCCCGACCTGTCCTCTTGTCCCCGCTTCCCTGAGGTCGATGTGACAGAGCGGCCGCCTTCCTCCTCCCCTCCCCGCTCTCTGCCTCTTTCCCAGAAAAGCCTAAGACAAACAAACAGCAGGAAAAAGCATTCCTAGAGTGACCCTGGGTGACCACGTGAGTCACAATCACTGAGAACTAATGTGCCTGCCTCTCAGGAGAGCTGGGAGCAGGCGGGATGCCGGGCGCTGGGCCACCTGCTCTACATAGATGATCTTACTGGAGCCTCACCTTACCTTACCTGAAGGGAAGTGGTGACCGTCCCCATTTTATAGAAGAAACTGGCGCCAAGGTCAGGCCCCAGTACTGCCCTTGTCCTTCCTCTTGGGTACCGAGGGCATCTTTAGCCCTAGTCAGCCTTCTCAGAATCCTGCTGCCGGGCGTGCCAGGAGGTGTGGATGGACTAGACCGGGAGTGTGTGCCTTATCTGGACTTGAGCTCTGCAGAGGCCCAGCAGGCCCCCAGCAGGGTTAGCAACCTTCACGAAGGACATCTCCCTCCCACAGATTCTCCATGTATTGTCAGAGCATTCACAAGTCCAAGTCCACCAGAGGCTTTGCATAGGGGTTGCTCCCGGCTGGATGTCCCTCATCTGACACAGTGGGACTCCCCGCCTCCTCTCAGAGGCCTCCATTCTCCTTCCCAGCTTCCAAACAAAGGTGGAGAAGCCAGCTGTGCCTGCCCTGTGGTGGGGTGGCCTTAAAATCCTCCAGCAGTTGTCGGCTTAGATGGGTCCCTTTCTGACAAGCACAATAAAACACCAATGGGGGAAAAGTCACTTTCCAAAATGTGGATGGTCCGGCACATTTAGACCGTGGTGAGGAGTTGAAAGCTGGTGCAGTTGAAAGTATTTCTCACCCTCCACTTTCCTGCACACCACACAGGGAGAATTACAAACTTGATCTTGAGTACTTTCTTAAGCAAGTGACTCATGTGTTACAGGTGCAAAGTGGCACCAGGCTTTTCCCCTTTGGCTCGACTTTGCGAGTTTTTATTGCAGAGAGGGGATCTCAGGTGTGAAGGCTTTGCTAAGACACAGAGTAGAGTTTTGAGAACAGGGGCCCTCTAAAGTCAGGGTGGGGGCGGGGCATGACCAGAGCTAAATGAACTCCTGTTTGGGAAGCGCCATGCTCCCAGCCAACCCCTGTTTGCAAGAGGTGAGGTTCCCCTTTGGCTCGACTTTGCGAGTTTTTATTGCAGAGAGGGAATCTCAGGTGTGAAGGCTTTGCTAAGACACAGAGTAGAGTTTTGAGAACAGGGGCCCTCTAAAGTCAGGGTGGGGGCGGGGCATGGCCAGAGCTAAATGAACTCCTATTTGGGAAGCGCCATGCTCCCAGACAACCCTTGTTTGCAAGAGGTGAGGGGATGGGCCAGGTTTTACAAATCGATGTCAATCATTAACCTGCTTAATTTTGAATTACCAGTTCAAACGATATTTCAATTGAATCGCTGGCTGCTGGCAATCGGGACTGGAAGAGCAGATGCGTTTGATCTGCCAGCCCAGTTTTCCTGAGCAGCAAACCCACAGACCTCTGCAGGGCCACAGGCTAGAGGGTTCTGGTGTCTCTTGGTGCCTTGGGGGAGCTCTGAGCGCTAGTTCCAATGCTGAGAGAGCTTTGCATAGAGTCTCCAGGAGTCATTGCAAACCTATTAACTCATTAATTCTGCACGGTTTTCAGCATTGTGCTAGACACTGGGAAACAGAGAGGGGTAAGTTACTTCAGCCAGCCAGGGAGGCCAGTGAACAGGCGCTTTCGGCAGAGTTTGGTACAGGCTTGGGTGGGGAAGAACAGGCAGCTGTAGGTGATTTGAGGAGGTGCATCAGGGAAGACTTCCCAGAGGAGGCAATACCTAAGCTGAGACCTGAAGCTGGAGGAGGAATTATTTGGGCAATGGGAAGAAAAGCAAAGGCAAGCTCCGAAGAACCTTCTATGCCCTGGGAAGGAGTTTGGAATTTGTTCCAGGGGTAATGGAGGCCACGGACTGGTTTTAAGAAGGGGTGGATAACATGAGTAGATTCATGTTCTAGAAAGCCAGACGTGGAGAGGGGAGTGAGGAGGCATAGGAATAGAAGTGCGAAGACCAGGCAGGTGTGACCGGCCTCACATTACTAAGAGGCTGGCCAGGGGGCAAAGCCTGACCTGGGCAGACGTGCTGCCAGGGCGCATTGGGGAGATTGTGCCGGGGGACCTGGCTCTGGGACGTGACAGGCCCTTCTGAGGACCACTGAAGGTAGGGCCCTCCTGGCATCTGTCTGAGCCTGAACCCACTGAGGCGGAAACTCTTGGAGACAGTCACAGAGAAAACAGGGCTCAAAAGACAGGTGGATGGGGTGCTTCTTTTTCAAGCACGATAAGATTTAATTAAACCGCTCGAGATGGATGGCTCTGGGGACTAAAAATTGAGGAAAGAACTTCTCTCGGACTCTAGACGTACATCAGGAAGGACCTGCCCGGGGTAGCCACGGACGGTTGTGCGGCTCAGCACACAACCAGGTTGCCATGTCGGGTGGCCCTCCGTGGCATAAACTTCTGTCAACCATCAAGATGTCTTGGTCTGAGGGATGGAGACTATTATTTTCTCTCAGGGGATGCGTGAGGTAGGCAGAGGTACTCACTATACCCGATGAGATGCTCAGCCGTTTCTTTCAAAAAAAGGTGTTAAATGTGAACATCATCTAGCAACCATGATTGTTTTTAAATTAATCGGACATTTACTATGCGCTGGCTCTGGTGCACGCTTTCACATGTTAGCTCGTTCAATTCCCATCCCTGAGAAGCGGGCATCATTATGGCCATTTTCACTGATGGGACAATTGAGGCTGAGAGAGAGTAAATCATCGGCACAAGGTCTCATGACTGATGCGTGGAAGAGCTGGGAATTGTCAAAGCACAGCAGGTAAATCTGGCCACGGCGAGACACCCTAAGGGTTGAGGGGGCACCGGCGATGGGGCCTGGAGAATCGTCCAGCTCCGCAGTGGTGCGCAGTGACATGCGTGGGCGTGAGGGCTCCTGGGAGAAGCGGTTCCCCTGAGCAGCTGGGCGCTCGCTTTACATGCTATTGACCAGGAAGGCACTGTCCGTCAGTTTGAGTCGCACGTTTCCGATTTCTGCCCATCCTCCCACCATTGTGGCAGTGATGCTCACTTAGATGAATCCATGTATCAACCTTTTTTCAAGGCACTGAATGCAGCGCTGCCTATGGAAAGAGCCTGGGAGAGGAGAGGAGAGGTTTACCTAGCCCGGCCCACCCTCCAACCACCTCTCCTGCAGAGTCAGGGGCAAGGTGAACAGGAGGAGGCCATCGAGTCTGGAGATGCTAAGGGTTAGCAGTGTAGACACAGCATATTTCGCCTCTACTGCCATCGTTGGCCCTACCTCGATTCCTTGGGTCGTGGGGATGGCAGGCTGTCACATTAGAGCTGATGGTAAATGTCGACCCGAGAGAAGCTGAGAGAAATGGGGAGTTTTGCCTGTCATTCAGCTGGCACAAATCAAAACAGTCTTACACCATCTCTGAAAAGTTGACACTTAGCATCCTTTTAAATCATGCACTACCCAAACAGACCGCTTTGCCCTGGGGGCGGCCGGAAAGAGAGATCCCCTTCTGATTTCATGGTGCGAGTTAGGGGTGAAGTGGGAGCACTTAGGCTCTGTTCTGGGCTGGGCCCTTTAGTGGGCGCCTTGGTTATTTCACTCACCTGTCCTGGCCACCCTGTGGGAAAGCTAATATAATCCCCATTTTACTAAGCATAACTCTGAGACTCACAGATTCAACATGAAGTCCAACATCTCCGCAGGGGAGTTTGGCACTCACTTATTTCTGACTCTTTTCAAGGGATGCCCTTTCCATGTGCCCGTGGTGGCCTCGAACAAAAGGGAGGGTTTGGGTAGGTAGAGGTCATTTCAGGTTGGTTAGCAAATCGTCGTCATTTTCGATGGATCCCATTATACATAAAAGCAGTGCCTACTTTCTAACGCCAGTACATGAGGTAATTCCAGAATGTTCCAGTTTGAAGTTTAACCTACCACCACTGAGATTTTTATCCAAAGGTGGCACTTATTCTGGGGGGAAAATGAAGTAAACATGAAAACTCTCCCTGCCCCACTTTGAGAGCACAGGTGCTGGCTTGCTGGGCTAGGGAGCTGGATTCAGGGTCATGGGAATTAGCTCCGAGTTGCCACCCACATGGACACCTGGTTTGAGCACAGGGGCTCAAGCCAGGTGTCCATTCCCTGAGGCTGAGAGGTGATGTGATGGATGAGATAGGGTGGCATGGGCTATCCCTCCAGGCTTCTCTGGCCTTTCCCAAATGACCCCCACGGAGCAATTCTAATTCAGTGACTCTCAAACTGCAGTCCATAGACATAGTTGGGAAGCCTACGTCTCATGCAAACTTAAAAAAAATTCATGTCTTATTCCAATAATATTAGTTCCTCTTCCTACTCTGAGTAAAGCCTGGCTTCAGAGAATATAAAACCCAGCCAGGGTGGCATGGCTGCCAAACAGTGGGGTGCAGCAGGGTCCCTGGAGACCCTGCCCCATGTTAAATGGGAGTAATTTCCTGACTCGGCCCTGATTGTCTCGGGGGTGGCTTCTGGAATATTGCTGAGTTTCTGGTCTGACTGCTTCCGTCTGGAACATCAGACATGTGCTTCCACTTTCATGTGCGCTGTTAAATATGTAGGACTTGGGGAGCCCCGTGCACCCGGGACCTGCAGCCTCCTCAGCTGCTGTGGGAGTCTGGCTGGACACAGGCTGCTGGGTTCACCATCAACAGCAACGAAAATAGAGTAGTAGTCACCCCCAGTGTTTACTGAAGTCTTGTCATACAAAGTTATCTCATTTTATCCTCCCTCAGGGAGGGTGGGGCTGTTAGCATCGCTCCCTTTCATGCCCAAGGCTTGAACAGGTCATGTGACCTGCCCACGATCCTCTACACAACCACTTCTGACTTCACACTATCACAGAAAGGGTTCGCTGAATACCTACTGTGTGCAGATGCTTTTTCCAGGTGTATTTGGGGATAACGTGTCCTGACCTCTAGAATCTTGATGTCCAAACAGCTGCCACTATTCCCATGTGGCTACTGAGCCCTTGAAACATGGTTTGTCCTCCCCGAGCTGGACAGCTAGTGTCAAACACACTGATTTCAAAGACTTAGCGTAAGACAGACTGCAAAACGTTTCCTTAATATTTTTATATTGTGTTGATAATATTTTATACATGTTGGGTTAAATAAAAGATATTATTAAAATGAAGGTTACCTATGTCTTTTTACTTTTGTAAACGTGGGACTAGAAGATTCCAAATAGCTTCCATGTCTCTTGTTTTGTTTCTGCCGACGGTGCTGCCCTGGGCTCTGCTACACACGCAGACACCCGTCTGGCCCTTGATCTTGGGCTGGCTCAGCCAGTCCTGGTCTCTAGGCTTCTCTTCTCATGGTGATGATGAATCCTGGGGGCGAAGGGCTGGGCGTGTTCTTCTGCCCCTAATCGCAGCAGGCAGAGAGCTGTGCACACGGAAGAAACTTTAGAAGCAGCGTTGATTCTGGTTGTTGGTGGGAGTTATGTTCTGTACCGTTGCCTCAGACAATGAACTAGAGTTGCTGAACCTTTGCTCTGAGGGGAAATACTGGGGTAGGTTCTTACGGGCCACTTCTTATGTTTTTGCCAGTTGATCAAAACACGATGTTGCTTAATGGGTGTTTCTGTTTAAAGACACCTTATTTAATACGCATATTGTTGATTCACAAACGTTGAACTCACAGCCTAGAGCAATGCAACTCACGCCTGAGTGAAGCTTATCTAACACTCGGTTAGGCACATCACAGTCTCCTGGAGTTTAGGGATGCCACAAAGTACGATGCTCGGGGCCATTTTAAACAGTGACATCACCAACGGCAAGCATAAAAAAGTGAAAAATATGGCACTAAATATACCACAAAAAGGACGCTTATGAACCCGTGTGTCAAGTGATTCAAATTATTCGCTGCTTGACACGTGTCTTAGAATGACCGCAAAAGCACTGTGCCTACGTTTTAATGAATAGGTGAATTTTTAATACAGAATCCACAAATAATGAAGGTCAACTGTACTTACTAACTGAGGTCAGTCCTGCTTCCCATTTCCCACTGGCCACTGGTCCTTTGCTCTCAAAACTTGCCCTGAGATTCCTGGGCTGTCCACTTCCTGTCACCACGATCCCCATACTAGAGCAGCAGACCACAAGGTGGATGAAGCCTTGGCCTTGGAAGAGAGGATGAGCAACTGGGGTCAGCCCTGGACTGGGTTTGTAACTCATCGGACCTGGGCAGGAAGTTTCAGCTCTTCAAGCCTGAGCCGGGGAAGGCCTGATTTGTCAGTGCTCAGGTGCTGAGAACATGGGCACTGGACCCAGCCTCCCTGGGTTTGAATCCTGGCTCTGGCACTGTCTGCATGAGCTTGGATGTAAAATCCCTGCTGTGACGTGGGGAGAATACTAACAGCATTCAACTGGGGAGGTTGTCAGGGTTCAATGAGACAATTCGGGTAGAGCTCTTTGCACAGGACCCAGACAAAGAGAATACCCGAGGAGTGGCGGCAGTTCTTACCATAACGAGTGACTGTGCCCTTCGTCCGGGCTGGGAGGTAGAGGAAGTCACGTGAGCCTCAACTTCTTCATCTTTAAAGCTGGGTAATAGCACCTCCTTCGGATAGTGGGGTGAGGAATACATAACCCCAGTACCAAAACTAGGCACATAAATACATTAGTGCTCCTTTCTCTCCTCTCTGCTCTAGTTGAATCCTCTGGACCCGTATTTCTTCATTTGTTAGGGGAATAAAAGCACCTGCTCAGCTAGGTTGTTTGTGTGATGGGCTGAGGTAATTTACCGAGGGCAGCAAGCACGGTATCTAGCACCTGGGAAGGAGTCGAGGTTACGGTAAGTCCATCTGTCTTTTCTCCCATCTCCCTCCAAGTGGGTCCAACAAACAGCTGGGCAGAAGCAAACAAAACCGAGCTAATCGACCCATGGAGAACATGCATTTCAGGAAGGCCAGCCTCACCGATCCCTAGGAGGAAGCCTGGCTTAGGAGAGGGGTTGGGGGCAGTGGCTGCAGTGGGTCACCCTCTGGACTGAGGAATTTGACTCTCTGGAGAGCGTCAGATGAAAACATCTGAGCTGACCTGGGGCAGACCCGCTGGGTTGGGGGAGCTGGCGGGGGTGCGTCAGGGGGTCATTTGTCTTTGGCCTCAGGAGATGATGAACTCTGGGCCTCCTGAGCAATGGGATTGGGGACAGGGAGGGATGTCCCATGCTCCTTCTGCTTTCTCTCACATAGCTTCTAAGGAAATTCCACTGCATTGTATTTACAAGGCATCCCCAACTGTCAGCTTCCTGGAACACAATGTATTTAATAAAAAGCCATTAAGCCTTGTAAAGCTGTCAGAAATCTAAATGACACTTGTAATAAAATCTTGTCGGTGACCTGTTCCGGTTAATCAGGTCCAGTGACATCATCACCCTCGGATCTGTCTGATACCCAGGGCGCTAGGTATATTTAGACAGCTTTATGATCCATGCGGATTTGAGTTATTAAAATTGTACAGTTTTGCAAGGAATTTGGGATTTAATAAAGCAGCGGAAAAACTACAAAAGGAGCAATAACCTTCCAAAAAGCCAATCCTCCTGTGTGCCGGGGCTGTGTGCTCAGGCTAGCCACCAGGCAGCTCTGATGCCAGCCACTCAGACTGGTGTTTTTATGTATCCGCCATGTGTATATCTGGCATGTGCAAGACCGGTGAATGTATTACATTGTATCCAATGACTTCGAGGTGGTGAATCGTGCTTAAATGTAAAGATAGACGGATATATTCAGATTACAAGAAGATATCACCAATTGCATATTGGCTCTAACAAGCCTCTTTGGGGCAAATACTACTGCTAGATTGTAAGTATCGTTGGCCCCACAAACCACCTGGGTAGTTTCTGGGGCTCTAGTCCTCGTTATGTACAACTTTACTCATCTTGAACTACAAAAGCCAGGCTTCATGTAACAATCAGGATGAGACACACGGACAGACATGGACAAGGGGTATCCATTTGCTCAATAATCTATAAATTTAGACTAATGGGGCAGATATCAAAAAAAATGTGTTGGGTACAGGTAAATAAATCATACCTGGTCTCCTGGCATAAGCTGGCACAGTGATCCCGATATTTCAGCCAAATTATTCCATTTGTTTCTGAAGATATTTTAATCCCACATGACCTCAAACTTCCCGTGAACCAGGGCCTGGACCCAAGGCCGCCCACGGCCTTTGCAATAAATCCGTTGTCTCCCTTCTCGGCCCTCAACCCAGGCCCATAGATCACCTCTCCCTGCATCTTGCTTCAATTACTCAATTAACTGCAGTAAAGTTCTTGTAGGTTTTGCAGATGTTGCTTTATTATCAAGGCCTCAGACGAACAGGAGAGTTCAGGAGCCGAGGTTATAGGAAGGTTGATGGGGGAAGGGCCAGGATGGGGCACAGAGGATATTCCCAGCAACCACTGGGGCTGAAGACTGGAAAGGGGCATTGATCCCCCCACACTCCCCTGTGCTGTTAAATGCCCTTCACCGCTTGGGGAATTTGTGATGTTATCTTGCTGAGAAACTGCTTGAGAGAAGTAGGTATTCCACCTTCCGATGAGATAATGCTGTGATTAACAGATGCTTAATTGGGCCATTTATCAAAAACAGGACCTGCCTCCAAGTCAGTGGGCTAAGTAAATTATTGCCCACCCTGCAGGTGTTGGACTGGCAGATCTATTACTCTTCTCGAAATGGTCTTCAGAAGATTTTATATGAAAAGATGATTTATTTCCAAAAGGAATTCTATTGTGCTCTTATTTATCCAGAATGCAGCAGGGTTCTGCCCAGCCCCTCTTCCTTCGTGCACAAAAGAAGATTGTTGAAAATTAGAATCACAGAGAGGATCAGAGCCAGAAGGACACAGAAATCAACTAGTAGAGCCCGGCCATTTTGCAGATAGCAGCACTGAGGCTTGATCAGACCGTGTCAAGTTATACAGCCTCTTAGGAAATTGGCAAAGGTATTCCTTTTGTGTGAGTGTGTGCGTGCGTGCGTGCGTGTGTGTGTGTGTGTGTGTAGTTTTTCTAGCTGATGTAATAGAATTTCTAAAAAGCAAGAATTTAATTCTGAATGAGGCATTTTTATACTTTCAAAGTGAGGTTTCTCAGCCTTAGCATTATTGTCACGTTGGGCTACATCATTTTGTCGTGGGGTCCGTCCTGGGCATTGAAGGATGTTTAGCAGCATCTCTGGTCTCTACCTAGTAGATGCCCGTAGCATCCTCTCTCCCAGTTAAGACAACCAAAAATGTCTCCAGACATTGCAAATGTCCCCCAGAAGTCCAAATTGTCCCTGGTTGAGAACCATCATCATCATCATCATCATCAGGAGATTAATAATACAAATAACAGCAGTAACATTTACTGAGTGTTAGAAATGGCTAAATGCTTTATACACTTTCCCTTATTTAATCCTCACAATAACTCGATTTTGTGTGTGGATATTGTAATTACTTCATTTTACAGGTGAGAAAGTCTAGGCTCGTGGAGGTTAAGGTTTGCCCAAGTTTACGCAGCTAGCAAGTACCAGCTGTGGGGCTGCTATCCACGCCACTACACACAGGACGAGGCTGCTGAATTTGGATTTGTTAGGAAGTGATCAAACTGTACAGTTTTGTTTCCTGTTGTGCCTCAGCAGTGAACTTGTTTTTAAGAACCCGTTAGGATAATAAGTCTTCTCGTTTTTACATTAAAGGGAAAACGAAAGCACCATGTGGCTTGTCAGTGGGATGCGCTGGTTTCTTGGTAGATTGTGGGGTAGGTAGCGTCTTTCTGGCATCCAGAGGTAGTGCAAGGCTAGTCCGCATCATGGATGAAAGCACTCAAGACGGTAAGCACACAACAGAATTAGGAGCAACTCAACAACTATATTTCACTGGGCAAATATCTCTTCCTGGTCTTCTTCGTAGGCTGAGGCAGATTGCTTCCCCAGACCTGGGATCTGCTGGGTACCTGGGCTAGAAAATCCCCAGGTGAAAAATGATGAAAGTCGTGGCTCTAAAGGTTGAGTGGGTTTCTTGGCAGGAAATAAATTCAGTGTAAAACAGTGATTCGAGGCAAGATACCGCCCCATGGGGAATTAGGGATATTAGTGTCTGCAAGTTTTTCCAAGAGTCTCTGGTATGGAATTTGAGGGCGAAATAAAAGAATGTCTTTTATGAGTGTAAATAAAGCCCATGTCCCCATCCTTGGATAGTTTAATATCAGAATTGTCCTACCCGTAGCAACTGCTCCAGATTTTATGGCCTAATCCTTGGATTAATTTGATTTTACCACTTTTATTTCCTCTTTGCCCTGATTTCTTCATCTATTTTATTCTGTTTTGAACTATATATGTATGTATGTGTTTGTGCATATATTTGTATGTATATATGCTATATATATATCTCAAATATATACACCCCCCCAACCACTCTCTATGTATACATAAGAGTAAGTCGTGCCAAATCCTTCTTAAAGAGACAGGCATAAATAAGAAAACTGCGATGATATAACAGTTCGAATGGCTAGGTTAGACTATGGAGTTTTAGAGGATGGGAAATCACTATGGAATTCCCTCGTTTTTTAAGGAAAGACTTTCCCGGCCTTCACACCAGTATTTCCAAAGGCTGCTGACTGCTCTCTGCTCACTGCTGTCAGAGCAAGCGCAAGTCACATGGTGACACCCCAAGCCAGATGCACACTCCTGGGCAGGCAGGGTTGTTAGGCCATTTATTTACTTCCTTCCACCTATTTTGTGTTTTTCATTCCAGCAAGACTCCTTGTCTGTCAAGTGAGCCTATACGTAAACATACCGCCAACCATGGAGTGTTTTTAAAAACTCAGGCTCTGTCTGTTCTCATCTAATCATTTACTATAATTTTTC
This sequence comes from Pteropus alecto, assembly GCF_000325575.1. Classification (NCBI taxonomy): domain Eukaryota; kingdom Metazoa; phylum Chordata; class Mammalia; order Chiroptera; family Pteropodidae; genus Pteropus; species Pteropus alecto. Next base: position 1,554,258 of record NW_006442207.1, on the reverse strand, counting down.
TATCCAAGCTAAGAAGATGCGCAGGGAATTCTCAGATGAATTATAGTGGGGTTTGGGAATGAGTGCATTTGAAAATTTTATGCCTGAGACACTTCTTCTTGCCTTACCCTAGTCCTCTCCTTCTGGAGGATGAGACACCATGAGCTGGAGAGAGAGGCAGAGACAGAGGCAGAGAGAGAGGCAGAGAGAGAGACAGAGAGAGGCAGAGAGAGAGAGAGAGAGAGAGAGAGAGGCAGAGAGACAGGGAGATAGAGACAGACAGAGACAGACAGAAGGGAGACATCTTGCTTAAGATTATGTTTTCTGCCCAAGGTATACATTTTCTTCATTATGTGGAGAAGGATGCTGGTACGTGTGCCTTGGTAACATGTAGAGAGCACCCCTAACTTGCCCCATCACTATCCTGAGAACCTCATAAGGTATTTAGCCCACAAGGAAGATGAAACTAAGAAAGATTAAGGGCTTGTTCAGGTCATTTGGTTAGCAAGTGACTAAGTTTGGATTTGAACCTTGACCTGCCTGACCTCAAACTCAGCATTTCTCCCTACGATTCAGCACTAGATGAAGCAGTCCCAGAATCTTCCCTGGTACCATGGATGTGGAGAGAAAGGCATTCTGATGGGGTCGTGGGGGGCCCCGCCCTCTGGGGGCCCTGTCGGGGAGCCTCCTTGTAGCAGGCCATTTGGCGGGCAGGGGTTTGCTCTCTCCTTTTGTCATTTCTCTCTGTTACACAGGCTTCTCCCGGGTCTCTGGTTTGGCAGCCTGCACACTGCCCATCGCAGCCCCTGGTCCAGGCCAGTGTCACGGAGCCGGCTTCATAAATACCCGCTGATGGGCTGTGGATTGATCCCGGCCTCAGTTGTGATGGGTGTGGAGGGATCTGCTAAGTTGCTCTTGACAACTGCACGTCTCGTTCCATCTTCAGGCCCAGCCTGAAGCCTCCAGCTCATAACACACCTCCCCACCCACAGGGAGAGGAGAGAAAGGCAATCATTTCAGACCCTGAGATGTGAAAACTGCCTGTTTGCTGCCCCCCTCCCGCTGCCCCCCTGCCGCTGCCTTTTCTCTGGCCTCCCCTGAGGTGACAGTGACTTTAGGGCAAGGGAGGGTCACTGCGGTGGCTCAGCTACCTTGGGGTGGGAACGTGGGTGATGGTGACTCCTCCCCAAGGAGGCAAAGGTCTAAGACAGTCCTCTTTGAGAAGAGGGAGGGCATTTTCTTTTAAGGGGACATTTGCTGGCTTGGGCTGTTGTTAAAATCTTGCTTAAACACAAACTCGGGTTTGCTGGGAGCTGAGGCTCATGTGATTTGGGGGACTCTCATCTCTCACCCAAGCAGACAGCAAGCAGACCCATTCCTTCCTTGTAGTTTATACGTCACGCATCCTGGGCTTCAGGGTAGAATTGATAACTGGGCCCCAACCATGCTGGGTAATCATGCTTATTCACTCATGTACCAAATCTTTATTGAGCGCCTACTGCGTCCCCAGCTCTGGGAGAACTGGGGGTACAGCGCGAGTCGCTGCCTTCGTGAAATGTACATCAGTGGGTCTCAGGAATGAGCTTGAGATGGGAACAAGTGGTTAAAAGAAAGACAGAACAGCATGTGAGAAAGAACAGGGACGAGAGAGAGTTTGCTTCATCTGAAGGTCTGAAGAAGAGCAGAAGTAGGGGCAGGGCTCCTTGAGATGAAGCAGATGGAACATTCCAGAACTCGCTGAGATGGCAAAGGCTGACTTTACGCACAACTGTGAGGCGGCTTCTCTTCAGTGCTTCTCTCTGTGGCAATCCTGCCACCCTGGATTCCTATGCTCACCTCTACCCACCTCTACCAATCACCTCTGTGGCAATCTTGCCACCCTGGATTCCTATGCTCACCTCTACCCACCTCTACCAATCCTGCTCTCAGGAAATAATTTCAGGCCATTAGCTTAAATTAAAAAAAAAAAAGAAAAAGAAAAAAGAAAAGAAAAAGCTTTTACTGTGTACCTGTGAGGGGTAGAGCAGGATGCGGCCACTGCCCCAAGATGCTCACAAGCTCCTTAAACTGATTCCACAGAACCATCTGCAAGACCCCATGGATAAGGGCTTGAGAGAGGGGATTATGGGAATACACAGACGAGTACACGGCCACCAGGGGAGGTAGATGGGGTGTTTCCTGTAGAAGGTGGATTTCTGCAGATTAATCTGGCAGTAGGTTAACGGAGCCATCTAGGAAGGAAGTCCTGTGTTCCCTCTCCAAGGAGCTCTGTCTTTCAAGCCTGGTGGCTTAGGGACAAAAGGAATTTTAGGAGCAGGGAAGGACAGGGGCTCCTCGTGCAGAAGAACCCACACTCCGCGTGGAAGGAGAAGGCTCTGCCTCTGGTTTGATATGTTCCTCCCGGCCGGGAGACCTGCCCCATGCTCAGTGGACCAAATGTCCTTAAAAAGCTACTGCCCATTGTTCCTTTATCATTTCTTCAAAACTCGGCTTGACTCCCCCTCCTTGGTCTTTAGGGCAGACAGAAGTACAGATCACTCTGTTTATCTGTGCCTCAGTTATCTTATTACGGTCCCACCAATTCCCACATCACCCCTTGGGACCAAATATGTGAACATCCCTATGGTACCCCCAGCCGGCATGTATTGAGAAGCAGCTAGATACAGGCGCAGAGCTCCAGTTACTGCCGACAGTCCTACACGTGGATTCTCTTAGAGTCCCACCTTTCAGATGAGGACACTGATGCGGGAAGGTTAATCCCTTGCCCAAGGTCACACACAATGATGACTTTGACCGCAGAACCTGCCCTCTTAGGCCCTGAGATACCCAAGGTCACACCTCCCAGTGTTTTCCTAGTGCTGTGAGCAGTTGCTAAAGCGCAGCACACCCAGTCAGCTGGAGTGCTCTGAGCAGGGTCCCTTGAGGTCCCTGAGCCCCATTTTACAGATGAGAAGGATGTCACTCAAGGGCAGGGCTGGAAAGGGAAGCAGGTAAGTGAATTAGTCCTGCCCCAGAGGAAGTTGGTGGCGGCCAGAATAGTTGGTGGCAGGCGCAGGCCACGTTTCCACACCAGCTGCCTCAGCCGCACTGCTAGAGCCCAGCTGATAATTGCTCATTATGTGCTTAATTTGGGTACAGCCGGGCCTGGCAGAGGAATTACGTCACATCAAAGCAGCTCTTCAAAAGAGCAGAAAGCTGGCCTCTGGGGTAATTAGCAGAGATCCCATTCTCTCCTGCCTGGGACAGTTGGAGGGGGTTTCGGGCAAGGTCCAAACGGCACCAAGCGAAGCTTAGAGTTTTCAACTGTGCTGATCTTGGACAGGCAAGGCCAATGACTCAAATCGCTCTCTTCCCTGTGTGTGTGTGTGTGTGTGTGTGTGTGTGTGTGTGTGTGTTTCCTTTTATAAACTGCTAAGACATTTCTCTGCCTGCCTGGCCCAGATGCCCTGATCAACTGATTGTCCTCTGCTTTCCCGGAACCCCGTGTACCCTCCCTCTAGACTTCCATGTTCTTCTGGCAGGAGCTAGAAGAAAACACACACTCGCTCACATACACGCCAGCTCATGCGCCCATACTCATCACCACCATGACCCAAAAATAAAAGCTGAAAGGTGACACAATCTTGCTTGTACATGGAAGTGCTCAGAACTAACATCACCATGACTCAGTTTCCCCAGCTGCCCATGCGGAGGGGCCCCCAGGAGGCAGCTCCGGCATGGGAGTTGTTGGCTCATCCATCAGAGTGGAGCTCGGTCTGGGGACAACAGGCCGGGCGAGAAGCCTCTGAGAAAATCAAAAGATGTGCCCAGTTGCTTAGCGAGACCCGCCTTCTCCATCACCCGGCTGGAGGGGACAGGCAAGGTGATGTTATGTCTCTAATCCCATTTGCAGTCTCCTTTCACACAGCCAGGTATCCCGCCAGCACGGCGCAGACGTGCAGAAGGTGCTAAGAGACGTTATAATGGAGTCTGGTACCTCTTCCCAATGGCCTGTGGGGCACTCAGGCTAACAGGCCCGAGCGAGTTTGATACATGAGGAAGAGATGGTGCTGAACTGGCCAGCGGGGGACGGGAAACCCTTGGCGCGTCTGGCGGGGTGAGCGCTGATTCAAAGGCTGGTTGGCGCAGGTGAAAGCAGGCAGCTT
>NW_006442207.1:1514720-1550073 GCF_000325575.1 Pteropus alecto | reverse complement strand
TCTTAACCATGTTTAAATAATGGGTATCTGAAATAATGGGTCAGATACCCATTATTTCAGAACTTCTCTGAGCCAAATGAGGAAGGCGTGCTCGGATGATGAACAAAATCCTTTGGATGGGGTGTGGGGTGGGGATCACGGTAAACAGGCTGTTGTTTTTACTTTTATTTTTATTTTTTTGGAATTTTTATAAGATTTTATTTGAGCCAAACCAATGACATTGCCAGGAAGCAAGATCTCAAATGCTTCAACTGGCCATTATTCTTAATGGAAAAAAAACAAAAACAATCTACAGTTGACCCCTGAATAATGTGAGTCTGAACTGGGTTTGAACTGCGTGGGTCCACGTATACGAAGTTTTGTTAAACTGACTCGTACTGTGCAAATCCATGCTGTTCAAGGTCAACTGGTGGTTGGGAATCCCCATACATGGAGGCCGACTTGAGTGATACGCAAATTTTTGACTGTGCGGACGATTGGCCCTTCTAACCCCCAAGTTGTTCGAGAGTCCACTGTACTTTATATTTTCTGATGATGCAGAGTTTGGCCTAACGTTGACTTCATTTACAATGACTGAGCATGGAACTTCCTCGTATCGGTTATTTTGCCAAAAGAGGGAAATGAATGACTTAGCAGACAATTTCAAGAGGTGGTAGAGAGTAGGCGTTACTATGCCTCCAGGAACAGACCTAGACACTATTGCTTCTGAAATAATTTAACCCAAGGCCAACTCTAATTCCCTCTTGGGGATCTCGGCCCCAAGTTTCAGGCTCTTTGTCCTCACATGCCCCGTCCACCTTACACGATTCACGAGCTTCATGCTGAAAACATGAGTCCTTAAAACGGCTTCACAAAGTACCCACTGCCTTGCTAATCCTCAGGTGTGACTATACCCCGCACCTGCTCAGTGTTCCCTTGTCTGTGAGTTAACTCTAGTGGAAATCGCACAGTGCACTTCTGAGAACGGTGCAGCCTTGTGCAAAGAGGAGATGTAAGACCAGGGTTTGGGCCGGTCGCTGACCAGCTGGATGAACTTGGGCAGATCGGCCTCAATTTCCTTTTCTCTAGAATGGATGTGGGGTGGACTACGTGACTGGATCTGGTGCGAAGCCATCTGGACCGAGGATGCGCCTTCCTCGGCCCTCCCGTGAGCCTCTGCCTCCTTCTTACGGACACTGAGCTGTTTGTCTACAAGCCCTTACCCCTCTCTTCAGCTCAGCTTCCCAGAGGACAAGATCTGTGCCTTGGAGCAAAGAGCCTGACACACAGTAGGTGCTCAATAAATACTCAGCAAATAAGTGAGCACCTACTTGGCCTGCCTTGAAGAGAGGAGACATACATGGATTAATGGATACAATCAGGACTGTCTAAATAACTAATGGGCCCAGTGCAAAATAAAAATGTGGAGCTGCTTGTTCAAAACTTATTAAGAATTTTAAGACAGAGACCAGTTCGGGACTCTTCTGAGCCGCTGGGCCCTGGTGCCATGGCATGGCTCCCATCTGTATAAAGCCACCCTGACCATAGTGACCCTTGGAGTTAATGGTGCTGTGGTAGTCTGCTCAGGCTGGCTGCCAGAGCAAAGTCCTACCGTTGTGCACCTGAAACAACAAAAACTTATTTTCTCACAGTTCCAGAGGCTGGAAGTCCAAGGTCAAGGTGTTAGCAGGGTTGGTTCCTTCTGACGTCCCTCTCCTCGGCCTGTAGATGACCGTCTTCTCCCTGTGTCTTCATATTTTCTTTCTTCTGTGTGTCTGTGTCCTGATATGCTTACGAGGACACCAGTCACAATGGATTAGGGCCCACCCTAATGACTTGGCTTGATTATCTCTTTAAAGACCTTATCGCCAAGTAGGACCATTTTCTGAGGTACCAGGGCATAGAATATCAATGAATGGATTTAGGGGAGACGTAGTTCAGCCCTTAATAGGTGCCATCAAATATAGATGCTGTTATGGTCATTCTGAATTTGTTTCGACCATGATATTTCAATCCTACCCTGTAGAGATTTGTGTAACACCTAGTTTTTGCTGATTATAAAAGGTTAAGGAAGTAAAGCTCACCATTCATCGTGCCATCCGGGGGTTAACATTTTGATGCACATCCTTTCCACCCTTTTTCAATATGTGTGCATCTTGAAGGCACCAAATGAGATCGTACCGTTTGGTATCTTACTTTTTTTTTGCGTTTTATCTAATCACATATCCCTCTCCCACCCCACTGAATATTTTGAATCAGTTTTTGGAATGTTAACAGTGGCATATCACGTTCCAAATGCATTCACAATTCTCAGATGCTGAAGTCACTTCCTAGGATAGGCTGGTACCTCTTCTGTCTAGGTGGTCATACAGATGAGGCCACCTCTGAAGCCACCTCGGGGTGCTCAGAACATAGGGCAATGGACCCACTCAATTCCTGCCAGCCAAGGCATTTCTTGACACTCGATTGGGTCGGCAACGTGGAGCAGAAGGGAGAAAGTAAAGAATAGAATGGTGGCTTCAGGGAGGAGCCTCCATCTGTCCTCAGTGGCTTAAAAGCTAATTGCTATGGATGCGATGGCTGAGCATTCATTCCTTAATATAGTTCCCTCAAGAAATAACCATTTATTCCACCAATTATTCTATCTCTTTTAGGGATACTTTCTTAATTGCAAGAGAATCTAAAAATACAATTGGCATACTTGATGTGTGCAGTATCTTGTTTAGAAAGTTAGGCTGGGAGAAAGAATGCAATTAAACTGTCAAAATGTAATTGTTTTTCATATTTAATTTAAAGTGGCTCATTCCCATTTACTTTTCATGGTTTTGAAGTTAAAAAGCAAAGAAAGTTACCAGGACAACTGGTAGTTACGGAATGAAGGGGACGAAGACGCTCTGGGCGCAGGCGGCGGTGAGGAGCTGCTGCTCTCAAACTGCTTTAACAACACGATGTGATGCTCAATTTCCAAGGTACCCGAAGCACAGAATTAGCCAGTTTGGGGCACAACGGGCCATTTCGATTAAAGAAATACACTCTGAACTGATAGTAACTTCAAATCCCGCCTAAGAGCAAGTGTGTGTGTGTGTGTGTGTGTGTGTGTCTATATATGTGTGTACAGCTACCATGGGTTTCTGCTGTGTGTGAGTGGCTCTTGGCTTCTTTATAAGTATAACTTAAAGATGGTTAAACAGAGCAAGCACTCTCAGTCAATTTTTTCAAGGTGAAAAGTGACCCATCCATATGGGGTGGTTATGTAAATTCCATTTATTCCGGAAATGTGTATTAAGCGCTGATTTGGAGCCTTGGGCTAGACTCTTGGGAGCTGGAGATGAATGTAACTTGATTTTTCTCCTTGAGCCACTCAAGGACAAGTCAGGGAGACAGACAGATAATTCTGATCGAATGTCATCAGCACCGAGATTGAGATAGAAAAGAACACCTATGAAGCCACTAAAGAGGGAAAAACACCCATGATGGCTGCACAAATCTGCTAGGATGAAGCAGGAAAGCATGATTCAGTTCAGCAACAATTCAGTCACCTATGCGCTTGGGGCGCAGTCTGGGCTGAGGCTCGGCACAGAGCTCTGTGCTTTAGAAAGGTTCTGCCGATGAAGGAGACGAGATGAAAATGTGAAACGTGAGGGCAGGGGTGCTCCAGAAATGTTTGGCAAATGAATGAAGTGAAATGCAAAACAAGATTAATACTAGACACTGCAAAGAACATCAATATGATTAAGACGTGGCGATAGTTTGTGTTCTGGAGGAAGCAGAGGAGGGCTGCAGGGAGCGGGGCTGTCTTCATTTACGAAGCCATGTCTTTTTCATCGCATTTTCCTTTTTATTCAAAAAATAATACGTGCTTACAAGGACACAGTATCACTTGTGTGGCCTTCCTGGCAAAAATATATAACCCGAATCTAATCATAAAGAAACATCAGACAAACCCAAATTGAGGGACATTCTGCAAAATAAAAAAAAAAAAGAACTGGTGTATAATCTGCAAAAGTGTCAAGGTCAAGAAAAAGGCTAAGGAACTGTTGCAGATGAAAGGGAACTACAAACGAATTTTCCGATTTTGATAAGCATTCGTTCATTCACAGATTTGCGGGTAAGGAGGTGCAATGGCCGAGGGAGAGAGAGGGCGGAGTGAATGACGAGCAAATGGAGTCCAATGTAATCATTTGGTGAATCTGCCGGAAGTTTCCTGTATTGCTCTTGCAACTTTTCCGTAGGTTTGAAAGGACGTCAAATAAAAAGTTAAAAAAACAAAAAACAAAAAACACAAGCTAATTTTGGACATGTTGGAAAATTCAGAAAAGCGTATAGCAGCCAAAATAAAATAACTCGATCTTATCCTTCAGAAACAATCACGCTTACGCGTAACAGTTTGTCATTTCCTCTGCATTTTTACAGTATTTAGAATGGACCGGATAACCTTTTTTTTATCTGTTCCCTGCATGACATATTTTGAGCCCTTCTCTTGGTGATGGATACACATCATCAAGGTCCGATTGGTTTACTAACATGTTTGATTTGGCAGTAGGGATTATAATCCTGATACGTAGGTGTTTGACGAAGGGTTTTGGTGGCTGCTGCTGACTGCTTTCGCCATAACAGCCAGGCGCTGCTCACGTCCTAACAGTGACAAGCTCTGGGTGCAGGTCCCTTACCATCCTCTGGCTACGCTTCAACCGCTGGTCTTCTTTGGTCTTTGCTCTGCTTTGAAAATCAGTTGGAATGTGAAATGTTTGTAAGTCCCTGGTACTTCTACTTTGTCTCTCTCTCTGAGCCGCTGTTAAAGGTTTCTCAGCAGCAGCACCAGAGACATCATGAGCTCGATTATTCTTTCTTGGGTGGAGAGGCAGTCCTGTGCGTTGCAGGAGACTTAGCAGCAACCCTGGTATTTTTATTATTCTCATGTTGCAATTTGCCCCAAACCACACCCTCAGGCCCAGGCTCAATGCACTACAGAAACTCTGCCCCCAAACCTGCTAGATTATTTCTTCTGTCCTGTCACCTTCAAAAATGATTATCGCCCCAGGGAAGATGGTGGGAACAGTGAGACATGGGCCCTCATCTATAACATGGTGAAGAGGACAGAATAAGAAAATTCATGCAGGGCACTCAGCGCAGCTGACCAGCTGGTGCCGGATAAACATTCTGGATGTGAGCATTATGGGTTTGGGATACGACCCATCCATGCCTCACCTCAACCAAGAGAAACGACTGTGGACGCGGCTCAGCTTACCTGCCACCAGCCAACATGCCAGACTCTCATGCCAACAGAAGGTGGAGATCGTGAAAGAAGGAACCACCCTTGGTTCCTTCAGTCAGAATTTGACTTGGGACACAAAAGCTGTGCTTTTCCAAGGTTGCTTCTGCCAATTTCCTGCTAGCGAATTCTGGGTTTAGAATAGCTCTTCACGCAGTCCTCAGAATAAAATAAATCTGGTACGGGTCTTCTTTGATGCTTGTTCCGAAAAAGCAACATTGCGTCATTAGAACATGTTTTGTTTTTTCTTATACTTAACAGGGGTAACTACATTTGCATTAAAATACGCATTGTCAGTCGTCACCAAGGCAGGTACGTAGGTGGCAGCCTGCAAGCTGGCTGTGGCTTCCCTCTTTAATGATAGAAAAGCAATCTTGGGCAGGATGGTGGCCCTTGTCCACTGAGTGGTCTGTGGATGTCAGTGTGGACGTGGACCCGATTCACTTTCAGACCTTGGGACTCCTCAGGAATGTACAGAACATCGCTCCTAAGTTGCAAACCGTGGCCAGCCTGGCAGTCTCTCCCATTCCACCGGCTCTGTCTACTTTCCAGCTGAGAAGTTATTTTGAGGGACTATCAACTTAAGAGAATTTGGACTTTTGGCTGACTGCTTGTAACCTGGGATGTTTTTAACAATGGGACCAACTATTTAGTTAGTCAGATGTAGTATTAAATTCTGGCACTGCCTCTTCCAGCTGTGTGACCTTGAGCAAGTAACTTAACCTTGAGCAAGAAACTTAACCTGTCTAATCCTCAATTCCTATCTTTAAAATGGGAAAACAGTAGTGCCAACTCCACCCAAGTATTGTGAAGACTGAGATCAAGTGCGTGTAAGGCTCATAGCAGAGCGGCTGGCCCATCACAAGTGGTGAATGATGATGCCGTTATTGTTGTTACTGATGCTCTCATCACCACTGATACTTGTTTTGTGCACCGGCGTGTGTTGCTCTCGTGCAGCTGAGATGATGCGCGCTGGGCCCCTTAGGTGAGTAGAGCTGCTGGGATGCGCCCGGACGCTGATGCGTGTGCTTGTGCCTGCATTCACGGGCACGCACACCTTCTTCACAGGCCATCTCGCCCTGGCTCTCCGGTCTCTTGGCCCACGCTGGACAGCACGGCTCGGGTTTCTCTCTCTTGCTCCCCACACATCCGCTCTCCCCCTTTGCACTTCATTACATTTGATCCATCTGGTTATCGCAGCAAAGTTCTTACCTCCCCTTCAACACCGTCTCCCTCCCCGCTGGCCGCTCCAGCTCTCAGCAGCCTATAAGCTTCTTATCACACTTCATCCGTCCACTCCTGTCTCCGAACACTGTGCTTTCCCCCACTTCACTCCCATTTTCTTTTTGAAGCTCCCTCTTTTGACCCCTTATTGTCTTCTCACTCACTTTATCATTTTAAATCTGGCCTCCATAAGCCTTTCTCTTCCACACCCCTGGAAGGTGCAAGAATCTTCCTTCCATCTCTTTTAGCTGAGTCCCCACTGCTAGGGCTCAGCGGGCCTGATTGGTTACACAACTTTTGCTGGATGAAGCCCTCAGTTTGGATCCTACCTGATCTGTTTAGAATGTGAAAGGGCCAGCTTGCTACTCCTAATCAAAATAGCTTACATTTATGGAGCATTTATTAGTGTCAGCTCTTTCTCCGCATCATCTCATATAGTGGTGTGGCAGGCACTACTGTTGTCCTAATTGTATAAGTAACAGCACTGAGGCTCAGAGACACTAAGGCATTTTGGCCAAGGTTACGGAACAGGTAAGTGGTAGAGCAGGGATTTCATCCTGGGTGTGGGTGACTCTGGACCCCGAGCTCTTCACCTGAGGCAGAGCCCCATGGTCGGGATGTTGGGACAATCAAGGGTTTGGTTCTCCTCGTCTCCTATGCATGAATTAGCCATTCATTGAAGCTGGGCAGGAAAGGAACTGGCGCAGCTTCAGAGGCACGCTCCTCCTGAAGCCGTCCATGCCGGGCATCGCGCCTCCTCCCCACCCTGTTAAATCATTCCCATCTATTTCCATGATTCTTGCGATTTATTTACCTGCCTCTTTCCCCCTCTTTTCCTGGGGGTTACTTGACATATGACAGGTAGGAGGAGCTTGATAAACATGTAGGACATGAATGATCTACTGTAGATAGTATCAAAAATAACCCAAGAACAAGTCCCGCCTCCTCCTCACCCTCAGTCCAGTTTGCTTGGCCATTTAGTCCTAATTCCCAACTCCTCATCACCAAAAGGGTCAGCCAGGAATTTGAGGTTGGGAATTCCCCAGGGCGGGCCCCACAGTTTTGTCATCCAGTGGCCACCCCTCATCCAACCCATGCAGCCTGGAGCTGGCGGCAGCCTCTCCACTAGGCAGGGTGGCTGCTGACTGAGGGGGAGGCTCTCACTCCTGGTCTGGGAGTTGAAGCCGGGCCTTGTGAGTGGGTGAGGCAGGTGACCGCCATTGCTGTGGGCCACGGGCACAGAGGGAGGTCTGCATGTATTGGATCAAGTATCCTGATGGCAGGTGGCCACTAGGCCCCTCAGGTTTCCCCAAGGAAGAGGTAGTTAGTGTGGCTTCATATGCAAATAATACCAACAGCTAAGACCTGTGAAGAAGGAGCTAGTCTTGCTTATATGCCACCTTACCTAATCCTCACCACACCTAGAAGTGTCATTATGCCTATTTTTGCAGACTAGGAAACTGAGAAGCAGAAATCAAATGACTTGTTCAAGGTCTATTAGTCAAAAAAAAGGTGAGTGGATTCTAAGTCTAGCTTGGTCTGGTATAAAGTCCACACTGCATGGCCCCAAGGAGGAAACAAACAGCCTGGACTTAAGGGGTTGAACAGTTTGAGCCAGCCACTGGTGCTCAGATTCCATCATGCTTAGAAAGTAGCAACTTTGTAGTGCTGGGCAGCAAAATAGTGGCCGACCTCTCTGGGATGAGGTTTGTGTCTAAATCCCCTCCTTAGCTCGGTCCACACAGAGATGATTTTGTTTACCACTACTGTGCACTATGGAGTGAGAAGGGCATGTCAACATGAAAACAACCTGGTCCCTGCCCACAACCAAACTGTCACCAGGAGGTGACAGAGAAGCATGAGTAGAAAGGAGCATGTCGCCACCGATTATGAGCCCGGAGGAGAGAGGAGTCCATTTCAAGAAGGCGGGGGCCTCTGGGAACACTTCTGGGAACAGGTCACAGTTGAGTTGGTCCTAAAAAAAAGCAGGTTTGGGACAGCTTGTTCTAGGGGTTGCATGTGGCCTGGGACCATTGGCTCCCGTACAGCAAAACTTGGAGGCTTCATGTCCAGAGAAGGTAACATTTAATGACCAACAATTTAAGGTATCATCGGTCTTCCTTTGGATGATTCGCCCCCTCCCCCCGCCACCACCCCCGAAGCACTGTGGGCGGGGTTGTGATTCTGGGCTCTTACTAGGAGTAGACTAACCAGATTGTAAGCCTTCCCAGCTTCCTATCTGTGAGGCTCTCTGTGTCTCAGTTTCTGCATTTATAAAAATGGGGCCAATACCTGTAGTCCTCACTTTTAGAGCTCGGCACACAGTGAACAGCCCATCAACCAAAGCGTTACTATCATCATCATTCACCGTTCTCATTTCTGTAGCCAACATCCTGGCGGGAGGAGGAAAGCTAAGTTCTATAGAGAGAACCCTAGTCTCCATTTTCTCCACGGAGCCTCTTTAACCCCCACAGCACCTTTTTTCCCCAGAGTCTTCTCTTTATCTATCTTCTAGAACGGTAGGGTGGACTTTGTGTGCTCCATAAGGCACTGTGTGCAAGAGGGCAGAGCTAAGAACATGAGAGACTGCCATCTTCTCAGCCAAGACGGATTTGGTTTCCAAAAAATTGCATGACCTTAAATAAATCTGATCTCAGCTCTGCCACTTAGTGATTTCAAGTACCGTATATCATTTCCATCAGCCTCGATGTCCTCTTAACTCATAGGAGATTGAAGAGCATAAACGAGGTGTGCCTGTCAGTCTCAGACGTGGCACATAGTTCATAGAATGCACTTAGTGTAGTCACCGCTGTCTTTCTCTCTCCTACCTGCCCCTCCACTGCCCCTCCTCTTCTTCCTGGAAGCCTCCCTTCCCATTTCTTGCCTGGATTGGCTAAGAGTTTCCATAGAGTTCTGTGGCGTCTACCCTCAGGTACTCTGGCTATTACACCCAGCAGCACATGGCTGAGCCCATGGCTAACCATCTGGTTATGGGAAGAGGGTGACCAAGGACCTGTGGGTCTGTGGCTGAGCAAAGAGATCCTCAGATCTGAAAGCAGGACATCGGGGTCAGCAGGGGCTGCATCTGGGTGCTGAGACTCCCTGATCCCGTCAGAATAAAGCTGGAGGCTGTCATGGGTGCTGGGCTCCCATCACAGTGAGGGGAGCCTTGTGGCCTGAGCCTGCAGTGAGGCAAGAAGATGATGTAAGTCAACTTGGAATGATTTGCGATTACGCCCACGAAGGGCAGAGCAATAACTCCCAGGGAGAGCGACGTTGTTCTCGAGTGCTGCGTGTTCTCTCTGTTTCTCAGCGACATTATTACCTTGTCAGTTCTCTTTTTAACCCATTCAACAAATGTTTGTTGGGTGTCTGCTTCGTGCCAAGTGCCCTAGGTAATGAAAATACACCGGAGACTAAAATGGACCGAGATGCTGCCCCCACGGAGGTTTTTATCGAGTGGGGACAGAGACAGAAACAAAAAGTAAACTAAAAAAACCCAAGTCTACAAACATATAACTATATAACTACAAATGGTAATAAATGCTGCAAGGGAAACTGGCAGGGTATGAAATAGAACATAATGAGAGAGGCACCTATTTGAAATAGTCAAGGAAGGACTGACTGCTGGGCAGGGTGATGTTTAGGCTGAAAGCTCAGGAATGAGAAGGACCATCACACAGGAAGCGTGGTGGGAAGGAAGGGCTGCTGCAGAGAAGAGGGATAGAGAAGGGGCCTGCATGCTGGGGAGACTCGGGGGACAGGCTGGGGGTCCAGGAGCATGGCGCGGGGAGGTGTGGGGGGTGTGCCGTAGGGGCAGAGGCAGAGAGAGGCAAGGTGAGGAAGGGCCTTGGTGGCCATGGCGTAGCGTCTGTATTTCATCCTGAGTTGCATCGTGGCGGGTGGGGCGGGGGTTGGGCAGCCCTGGCAGGATTTTAAGTAGGAAGGTGACCTGGAAGTCAACAAACAGGTACAACTACTCACAGGCAAGGGAAACCAAATTCATCGTCTCTGCCTCTCTCTGGCTTTCTCTGAAGGAACCTACTTGGTAAATTTGCAGGATGTTAAGGGCATTGGGCCAGATCTTACTGGAAATATCATAAAAATACCTGATCTCATCCATCAGAGGGCTGGGGGTCTGGGTGAGGCAGACACCTGGGCCACCTAACTTGGATAGAGTGTTGAAATTCCAGGGTGTGTCTGTTTCTTAAACATTTAAATAGCACTTACGGTGGGTTATAATGACCTAAGGAGGCAGGTACAGTTTCTAGGGAACGCTGTCATTTTTCTGGGAGAAATAAAAATATTTCGGGAGACCTCATGTCTGAGCCCCTTCCATTTGGAATTTGCTACCTACCTCTGGGAGATTCTGTGAGGCTGAGATGAGGTGATGAATGCAGCACGCTGAACACATAGTAGGTTCTTAAGAAATAGCCGTTTCCCACCCCTTTGCCTTTTGTCTACAGAAAATAGGTTTTCTAAGAAGAAAAAGAATGTATAATTAGAATGATAGGCACTTTTCAACTTGGGTAAGGCATATATTTCAATCTCTTTGGAAATACCCATTCGGGCACAATTGCTGGGCTAATTATAAATCCCTCCTTTTCATTCATTAAGCCAGAGTCCCGAGGGCCCCACAAAGGTGTGTTCTGTTGGACTAATTCAAGGTCCTCTGTGTTTAGCAGACCTCCTTTGTCATTCCGGTGTTGGGGGACAGGCCTAACAGGTGTCTCACAGCTCAGCCGAGTCGTATCAGGTTCTTACTGAAAATGCTTAAATTTCAGAAAACACGCTTGGCCTTACACGAGAGCCAAGTCCATGTGAGGGGAAGAGATGCAGTAATGGACGCCTCTAAATATGAACAGACAGATAAATACATCTTTCTTTACATCAGCCCAAACTGGGGAGATTTGTATGTTTAACGATTTTTAAAATGCTATTTTTTTGGACAAGCTGAGGATTCCCCTTCAGAATGGGAAACCCCTTCACCACAAACTGGATTTTGTGGTCTGAGATTATATTCTAAATTGCCTACTTGAAGTTATCTGGTGCAGGTGTCTTGCTTGAAAAAATATAAATACGGTGTTTTTGTTAAATTGTAAAACAGTACCTTTATGGTGGAAAAAAAATAACTATATCCATCAGTGTTATTTAAAATATGTAAACATACGAACGTGAATGGTTCTCTACACTGTCCAGCCAGATCGATTCAAAAGAATTTACATTGGTTACAAGTTTTCAATGTAAAGAGCACATTCTTCTGAATTCAATAATGATTCAAAAAAAGAGAGTTTTGAGGTCCTTGGGGACATTTTTCCTACACTCATCTTCACAAAGCTCTTTCTTGGTGGTTATAAAAGGAATAGTATGGGCACCAATATTGATCCTTATAGGCCTGTTTCATTGAAGGAAGAGCATGTGGCCTCTACTTTTATGGTGTCGAGGGGCCAGAGAAGGCTGGCCGGATGGAGTGGACATTCTAGACCCCACTCTCTGGCTCCAACTGTCTCTTAACCTTTTCTGTCATGGGACTATCTAATCAAAAACACTGTGTCCATTCTATCTATCTGTCTATCTATCTAATCTTGACAAAATTTCTGTACCCGTTTTTGGCTAAGATATCTATCTATCATTTATCTATCTATCTGTCTATCTATCTATCTGTCTATCTATCTATCTATGTATCTATGTATCTATGTATCTATCTATCTATCTATCTCATCTATCTATCATCTATCTATCATCTATCTCTATCTATCTATCTATCTATCTATCTATCTATCTATCTATCTATCTATAAATCAATGTCTTTTTGGAACTTTAGTGATGAGATTGATTAGTTTAACTCAACCTCAGTCTAATTTCCTTTCTGGCCAAGAGAGACAGAAGAAAGGTTTGTGCGTGGGTTCTGGTTTATGAGTGGAAAAGTGTCTTGTTTACAGAAAGGGTTGCGTAACTGCAAATGGGCCAGTGAGGCTGGCCCAAATGCAAACAGAACAAAGCAAAACAAAAGAAAAATGAGAGAAAAGATAGCAATACAGATCAATGGAACAGAATACAGAGTGCAGGAACATGGTCAATGGATATTTGACAATGGTGCAGAAGCAATTCAACGGCAAGAGGATGGTCTTTCCAATGAGCGGTGCTGGAACACTTCGATATCCACACATTGAGAATCAATCTCAATCCATACCTTCTGCTCTATACAAAAATTGATGCAAACTGAATCACCGACCTAAATATAAAATGTAAAGCTGTAAGAATCTTAGAAGAAAAATAACATCTTTGTGACACTGGGTAGCAAATATTTCAACACCAAAAGGCATAATCTATGAAAGAAAAAAATTGATAAATTTGACCACATCTAAATTAAGAACTTCTGCTTTTTACAAGACAGTTAAAAACAAAACAAAACAAAACAAAACAAAACAAAACAAAACCCAAACAAACAAAAAACCAACGTCACCACACATTAGGAAAAAATATGTGCAAATCCCACATCTAATAAAAGATCTGCATCCAGAATTCATATAAGGAACTCTCAAACTTCAATAATGAGAAGACAAAAACCCATTTAAAAAAAATGGGCAAAATATTTGAATAAAACTTTACCAAAGAAGATATACAGTGCAAACAAGCTTATGAAAGATGCTCAGGCTCATCTATTTCACAGAGAAGGAAGCTGAGGGTCAGAGAGGTTAAGTAACTTGCTCAGGATCACATAGCTTGCAAGTCTGGGCCTTGAACTCAGCAAAATAAAGGGAACTTAGATTCATTGAGCAACTACCGTGAAGCAGGCAAGATGCCAAATGTCTCCTATACCTTAAGGCCTTTAATTCCTCACCGAACCTATGAGATCAATGCCGTTATCCTAAATTCACCAACGGGGAACTCAAGGTTTACATAATTGTTCTGCCGCACAGCTGGCGGATGGCAGACCTAGGATGTGAAGTCGAGTCCATTGGACCCCAGTCCTGTGTCCGCTCTACCACCTAGGCCCCTCTCAGTAGCAGAACAGGCCAGCTCTGCCTTTTCGTTCACGGTTTATTCCACGTTCAGGAAAGCTTAGCTTCCCTAGTCGTAACGCTTCTGCTACTTCCTATTTTACAAGCAGAAAAGACATCTTCTATTCATAATTCCTTAAGACTCAGGGAGCTGACCTAGGGCTTTTCAGATCCCCAAGACACAGGATGACAACCATGTCCATTTTACAAATTTCAAAATTCATCCAAGGCCTAGAAAGTATTAACAGTCAGTAAGATGTTAACATATGACAATATTAGCTGAGGCTGATGTCTGACGCTCCGGCCAAGCTCTTACTGTCCACGGCCAAGAGGGTATGAAAAGTGTTACATGTATTTAGACATATTGGGGGGAAAAGTACAAAGTGATCATCTGTTTGTATCCCTCTCCCATATGTGGCCACAAATGGAACACATTGAAAGGTCACGAGGGATCAGAAGATTTAGTGAACTGGGCACAATACAGCTTTGTGGTCCGGTTTATTTTCTCATGTAAAATATAGGTTGAGATAAACTAAAATCCCTCATATTTGGTTTTATAGCTTAAATTCATAAATTCTCTACAGTCATTAGAAAGCGATGTACTATCTGCACCCACTTGAAAAGATAGCATCCCCAGGGACAGATACAGAATATTAAAAAAAAAAAAATCCTGATCAAAGAAATATTGCTTCTTTCCGCCTTTCATTGAGCAGATGTGCAATGTGTCCAGAGAAAGAAATAGAAAAATTCCTGAGTGATTTATTTGATGAACCTAGTTTTAACCGAGGTTATTGCATGCCTGATATCATGACAGGGATTATTAGTTTCTAGTTGAAAATGACCAGAGAGAGTCCCGTTCACTTCATCAATATGGTCCATTTATAGGTTGTCAGGGAGGCGACATCATGCAGCCACAGCACTTTGTCTTAGAGTTATTTCTCTATTAGATGGTTGCTGTCTTTATCATGAAGACTTCTAGCTATTTAAGAAAACCCAGACCAGAAAGATATGTCTGCTCCACCCCAGCATTTAAGACATTAAAAGCAGATGCATCACTTAGAAAAATGAGTCTTTTATTCAAAAGCCCCATTGCCACAGAAAAAGGCATCACAAAAGCTCATTTGCCACAGAAAAATGAAAACAAATAACACCAACAAAAACCAAACACCCTCACTTTTTCTAGGAAGAAAGTTGACTTTTCCTTTTGCTAAAAAGAACACTGTATAATCTCCAATGGTTCCCAGACTTGGAGAAGCAACAAAATATTTTTAAAAGTTGGGTGATAGGCACAATGTAGGTTTGCCAATCTTTAATTTTGCCAGATAAACTCATGTATACCCCTCTACAAATGTTATGTATTATCTTTATAATTTATTTAAAAAAAGGCCATTTTTACACACAAAAAAATTAAAATAACAAACGTTTAAAAGTACACAAGCCCAGTAAGAAAGTCTTCTTTCCTCGGAGAGAGAGCCCTAGGGTGCTCTCTCCACAGACTGAAAAAACCGTAATCACTTATCAGCGCCGGGCTGCATGTAATCCTTGGAAATGGAAATCTGGCAAAATCTATGAGGAGCGATATTAATATTAGAGGTAGGAACTTCTTGTTCTGAAATTTATTTTGTAATTCCATAATGCTTTTCAAAATTGTTACAGCACTGACAGCAATAGTAATAATAATAATAATGATAATAAGTAGGTAGTACCTACATGTACTAGGTGTATATTATTATTATAAGCTTTTGCCACTTTTTTTTTTTAAATGCCTACAGCACCTGATCTTCCTAGTTGGTCTCCCATCCAAGTACTAACCAGGCTTGACTCTGCTTAGCTTCCGAGATCAGATCAGATCAGGCACGTTTAGGGTGGCATGGCCAAAGACTTGTACCAGGTGTATATTAGATGTCAATTCTTTATTATGTGCTCGACATATTGGTATCTTCTAATTCTTGCAACAACCTATGGAATCAATATTGTTATTGCGAATTAATGGATAGGCAATATGGCTATCCATATAGCTTGCCCGAGGGACTGGAGAGTAAGTGACACAGCTGAGAGTCTACCTCAAGTTTCTCAAATCAGAAGCCAGCGTACTAACCACTCTGCAGCCTACCTCCTTCCGATTACACTCTACTGTACTTACTGGTCTGTGGATCTATATTTCCCACATGTGCTCAGCGTCTTTTTCATCTTCAGATCCTCATCCCTCAGTGCAGTGCCTGACAAATAGTAGATGCTTAATGCCTATTTCTAAACAAATAAGTATATGAAGACTTCTGGTTTGGGAAATTTGTTTTCAAACATGGATGGTATGAAAATAAAATGAGATCACATATGTGAAATGCTTAAAACTGTTTCTGACATAGCACAGGAAGCTTTCGATATATGTGAGTGACTTTTTCAGAAATCAGCTTCCCTTTCAGAAAGCTGTGTTGACTTGATCTGCGGGAAAAGTGCCAGCAGCTTTACAGAGGAAACTTCACACAGGATATCTTCTACAGAAGGGTTTAAAAAATCAGAAATGTTCATTGATAAGGTGGATAAATTGGGTGGAGGGAGTAAAAGGTACAAAGTTCCAGTTATAAAATTAATTAAATCGTGGGGATGGAGAATGTAAGGTACAGCATGGTGACTATAGTAAATAACACTGTAATGCACATCTGAAATTTGCCAAGAGAACAGATTCTAAAAGTTCTTATCATAAGGAAAAAAATTCTGTAACTATGTATGGTGACAGATGTTAACTAGACTTATTGTGATCATCTTGTAATAAATATATGAATAGTGGATCATTATGTTGTACATATGAAACTAATATATGTTAATTATACCTCAATTTAAAAAAAATCCTCTCTCCCAAAATGATAATTTATAAAATACCCACACACATCACTTTTTTTGCTCTTATTTGGCTAGATATCATTATAACATATATCATTTACGCCATATGATATAATGTATTATAGTATCTCTTCTCTCATGGACAAAGGTTGTGCAACTTAATAAAATAAAAGTGATCTTTAGGCCCTCCTTGATGAAAAGATTTTTAAAACAAATCTTGCTTTGTTGGGCCCCAAAGGAAAATTATAAAGGGTGAAAAATTGGTGTATAAGATAGAAATACAAACTCTTCCTTATTTGAAAAGTAGAATTGACCATTGCTATTTAGAAAGAACTCTTGACCTTCTCTGTGGATATCCTTTATAGATACAGTCTTAAGCTCGAGCTAAGAAATTTGTTTTTTATTCACCTCTATAGTGCCATGAAACTTGGAACTGCGAATCAGACTGTAATATTAACATCAGGGCCATTATGTTTTCCTCCTAGACCTTTGCTGGAAATTTCCCAAGGTGGTAATGAGAAAACAGTTACAACAAAATCCATTTGTCTCTGATCCCTGTACCCTGAATTACAAGGAGTCCCAGGGACAATCCTTCCCAAGGTACCCTCTGAGACCAGATCAAGAAGGTGATGTTCTTACTGTGTCTTATTTCAGTTAGTGATACTCCTTGCCTTCCCTGGACAGATGTTTCTCTGAGCAAAGCAGCCCCAGCTGCTGAAATGATTTCTAAGTCTCTTCCATCAGCAGAATAAGAGCAACCAGGAGGCTGGTTACTCTTCAGCCCTTCAGATGAGTAAAAGTGTTGAAAGTCGGGGTTACAATTATAGCAGCAGAATTTATCAATGCCTAGTCTTGTGGGTTATACTGCGGATAACAACTTCATTGTATCGTGCCTTATAAAAAAATTAGAGATTACCCAAAATAAAAGGACAAGAAAAGAAAATTTTGGATAAATAGATTTACGCTAGTTTTAAATTTTTTCTTCTCCAAGCAGAAACAGGCTAATTTCTGGCACATAGTACCATGTGTTTGGGCTGAATGTGATTTCAATACAGTGAGATTTAAATTTAGTCTCTGATGCTGAGAGGTGAGCAACCATCTTCCGTCTTTGCTCGTAGAGGAAGAGATGTAAGTGGCTTCGAAATAATAAATAGTTAAATACTGCTTATAATATGTTATCAGATTGAAAATGTCTGCATTGAGTTCTATAAAAATAATTTCCTAGATAAATATTTAAAGAACTATGGGTCCATTATGAGTATCTTTTTAATGGATAATATATAGGAAAGATTATCTTTCATAGGTATGTAGAAAAGCAAATCGTTTTCATAGATTCTTCTATTTTCCAAAGCTATAGGTCAACGAAGAGCATCTTTTTTTTTTGCATCTTCTTCATGAATAAATTATGCAGAAAAATCCTGTTGTAGCATAGACTTTTGCCTATGCAGACCACTTTCTTTAATTCGGCAATGATATAACGCCCAGATCAACTCAGACATCTGCAAACATCCCTCAGATGAGGAACAATGGGGCTTTTCCATCTTTCGCATTGGAAGCCCCACATGAAGGAGAGATTGAAAATATGGACACAGAAAGCAGATACTGTTTGTTTTGTTGTTTTCAAGGAAGTCTGGAAAACTTGATGGCTGACTAGTCCCAGCCTTTTTGCAGAAAAAAAGAAAAAGAAAAAAAGAAGCCTCTTTTCTATACTAGTTCAGGCCTGGGGGGTTATTTTGTCAAAAAGCTTAGTCCAGAATCAACTTCTCTCCCTTCCTCCTGCTGCCTCCCTTTCAGTTTGCTTTAAAGATTTTTGCTTTTGTTTTTGTTGTTGTTGTTTTTTTTCCAAACAACTTTGCACTTGTGAATGACAATGAATTAGTGCTCTCAGAGGACCTTGAACTTCTTGGATGAAAGATGTGTTCGGTGTTTGAGTCGTTAACATTGAAATGATTATCTTCAGAGTTTGGCCCTATTAACTTGGTTATTGAGTCACTGTTTATTGTCATAGTCTGTCACAGAGCTGCATGTCAAAAGGTCGGATCAGAATGAAAACCCAAGTGATGCAGACTGATCTTCTTTAGATAAAATAGCTGCTGTCATTTGCTCTTATTTCGGGTTGCATGACACAAAATGCTTCTGACTTCAACACCAGGAAAATAATTTTCGAGCTATGTTGAAAATCGGCAAATCTGAGTAGATATCAGTGTCCTTAAAGATGTCCATGCCCTTTGAGCCAGAATTCCACTTCTAATTCTAATTCTGCCAAGGAAGCAATAAAACATGCGAAGATTTATGTCCAAGGCTAGTCATTTCAGCATTGTTTATAAGAGCAAAAAATTGATGACAATCTAAATGTCCAACGATTGGGGATTATCTAAGTAAACAATGCCATACATAATGCCATAATTCAAAACTATATCTTCAAATAATATTTACTAAATATAGGAAAA
The DNA here is from genome assembly GCF_000325575.1 of Pteropus alecto. NCBI lineage: Eukaryota > Metazoa > Chordata > Mammalia > Chiroptera > Pteropodidae > Pteropus > Pteropus alecto. The sequence goes on along the minus strand of NW_006442207.1, from coordinate 1,531,303 downwards.
ATTCATGATTTATTGTTAAGTAAACTATGCATTTTTTAAAAAAGTACAAGGAGTGAGCCAGCTATTATAAGACATTACATATTTGTTTATATGTAACAGCAAAACTTTCAGGGCTTTGCCAGTGCTTACCAGTGGGTAGAGGAAATTATTTCTATTTATTCTTAATATTTTGTTGTATTTCCTAAATTTTCTGCCATAAATACATATTTCTCTGATAACTAAAAACAAAAAAACAATCAGAAATGCTATTTTTTTTTAATCAGTAAGGATGCAAACCTTTGTAATTACATATTTATTTAGAGCCTGGATCCGTGGTCAAGTACAGAGGCTAGCGGACTTGCAAACCTGTCTCACAGATCTGCTCTTCCCAGACCTATATATAGTTGTCAAAAGAAGTCCCGTAAGATGCCTTTGCAGCTCCCAGCTCTTTATTAATGCCACATGTGCTCTTGTAAGGTTAAGTTATTAAGTGATATACAATAATTGTCTCTGCTCCAAAGTGGACATTTCATTGCACTCGGCTCCTGTGGATCTATTTCGGTATCATTTATCACAACTGCTTTCTAAGCACCATCTCAGTGGGCTGTTTCTCTCGTCCCTCTCTTTTAATTCAAGCCGACCTAACCAGCCCCGGTAAGAAATTAAATATAATTACCTATGGAATCGCACAGGGCAAAATGAGATCGCGCCAGCTTCCGAAGCAGAATAAGACATTTGGAGGCCCCTCATCCTCATTCCTCCCCAGAGTTAATTTGCCTGAATTTCCTCCCTCGGCTGAGAATGCTTACATGCTGCCTCACAATGACCTGTTTAGTTGGCAGTGGAAAATTATGTCATTTGCAAGCAAGCTTTCAGCTGTGATATTTTATAATTGTTAAGATGAAAACCTGATAATCCTCTCCCCCTTCACATAAACTGCAATCCATCTTTAAACCTGTGATAATTCCTAAAACCTGCCGCTTAATAAACTAACAAACCCCAGGCCTATGTGATTTTGCGGGGAGTCAATCTTTGATCAGCCAAGCTGAAATGGGTCTGATAAGGGGAGGCCCTTCCACTCCCGGAGTCGCCACTCGAGTGGGTTATTGCTGTTTCCTCCCCGTCCTCAAGTGCCAAATAAGCAGAAGTCTTTCCGAGCTTCTTATCTCTTTCACTTTCTTCTCGAGATCTCTGTCGCTTTAATCCGGCATGTCTGCTGCTGGTTAACAAGGAAATCCTATGTCAATTATCGCCAACAACTTCCTGCTGGGAAGCAGTGGGGAATCAAAGTGTTTGAGAGCCTTTTCACACCAGAGAGTGGTGCAGGGCCTAATTAAATGGCCCTCATATCCTGCAGCCCGGTGGAGGCCACATGATAGATAGCTAATGAAAGATAGCCTAATTTTTCCAAGAACTGTTTGGAGGCTGGTGGGCTGTCCGGCGGGTCGCAGGTGCGGCCCGGAGTGGGACCTTGTGGAGTTTTTTTCTTTTTTCCACTTCCGGTAAATTTTGCGCTCCTGTTGTCAGTCCTGGAGAGCGAGATCGGAAGGGAGTTGAACTTTGGGAAGGTTGCGTCTTACCAGAGTTGCAGTATAAATCAGAGGTCCAAGTGGAGTGAAGAGGCACGTGCAGGAAGATACTTCCCGCCCTGAGGTTCAGGCTGGAAGGAGACCACTCCCTGCAAAATTATTCACCCAGCTCCAGCAAAAGAGATGCCCCTTCTACTGAGCAACTCCCAGCTAACATACTGTTTGTTTGTTTTTAAAAATCATTGTATAAGATCACTGCAAATCATTTCCTTCAAATGACTTATGCCTGCTGAAGGCACACATTCTCTCTAGACCAGCGGTCCCAACCTCTCTGCACCAGGGACCAGTGCTCCTATGAGAATCTAACACCTGATGATCTGAGGTGGAGCTGAGGTGGTGATGCTATGGCTGGGGAGCGGCTGCAAATACAGATAAGTTTTGCTTGCTGTGCGGCCCGATTCCTACAGGCCACGGACCAGTACTCGTCTGCGGCCCATGAGTTGGGGAATATCCTTGTGACTCACGTTTTCTCTAACAATTTACCTTTATCTAGAACAGTGGCTCTTATAGTGCGGTCCCTGGGTAAGCACCTTGGCCTGAAAGCTTGTTAGAAATGCGGATTTCTCAGGCTCAATCCTGGAGCCATTGAATCGAACACTCAAGGGTGGAGACCAGTGACCCAGATTTTAACAAGCCCTCCAGGTGATTCTGAAGCATACTAGACTTTGAGAGCCACTGATTTATCAAATGTCCAAGAAATGCCTTTGTCCATCGGTTGGCGTGGTTAATCATAAATATCACCATTTGTTTTTTTTATTTTTAAAAAATTCAGTGCGTTACATAAAGAACACCCTGTATTATTTGACCTGACTTGATGTCTGTCTGCCTTTTATCAAAACGCATGTATACAAGGCTGGAATCATTTCCTGAGTTCTGACTCATGATGGAGTACCTTACTGAGTGAGGTGACTTTTGTGTTAATTTGAAGAAGTAGGGGGTGGAAATAGAGGGTGAGAGGTAGGGAGTGTATCCACTGAAATATTTAAATCTATTTTCTAGAGATGTGAGTCTTAGGCTTGTGGATTTTTTTTTTTTTTTTAAATTCAGAGTACCAAATAGGGTTTGTTGCTTTTTATTTTGCAATGAACAACCTTTACCTCCTTCGATGTTTCATAAAAGGACATTTTAAAAAATGACAAGAAGAAAGTAGTAAAAACATAATTTCAGAATAAAAGGCAATTCTTTAACTAGAATGAGTTTTTGCTTATGAAAAGCTCATTTTCTTGTCTCTATTTTCCTCTTTTAATTAAAGATGTGTGCCATGAAATGGCATTGGCTTGCCAGCTGATGTCTACAAGTAAATTGTGTGGGTTTTGATTTCGGAGAGGGCGCCACATTACACTACACAAGTGGTTTTGACCTTCGCTGCACATTAAAATCACCTTGGGGAGCTTTCAGACACCCCATGCCTGGGCACCACCCGCAGGTGTTCTGATATAATTGATCTGGTTTGGGATGCAGACATCAGAACTCTTTAAAAAGTAAGAAGCACCGCCTTAATGTTTGTGAGTTGTCTGGTGCTCCAGAGCTTCTCCAACTTTCAGGTGTGCACGTTTCACCCGGGAATCTTGCAAAAACGCAGAGTCTATTCAGTAGGCCTGGGGTGGGGCCGGGGATTCTTCACGTCTAACCACCTCCTCGGAGATGCTGTTGCCGCCAGCCCGCGGACCACACTCTCAGAGGCCCAAAGCTCTTACCTCTGAGGATTTCCAAGCGCTTAGCAGAAAGCCCAATGTTTCCCCTAGCACCAGCTTGGGGTCACTAGCCCTGATTTCCTGCAGGGGAGAGACCACTCTCTCAAGGTCAAGCTGGGAGTGGATTCAGGGCCGAGGCTGATCCAGCTCCTGGGCTGTCTGAGATCCTCACCCAGGGGCAGCCACTGGCCCCCTTGGTATGACCTCAGTTCCTCCCATGGCTTCCTTCTGTGTTTTGTGGTCACCTTAGGCATTCTGCGGTAAACCAGGAGGCTTAAATTTGGCAAAGAGTCTCCTGCTATGTGTTGGAGGCCAGAGAATGAGGAGGACAGAAAAATTATGTGGCCAGAGCCTGCTGTCTACATGATTACTGCAAATTTTCTTCACTCTGCCATGGAGGCCAGGTCTGAGGATTTCCTGAGGAGACGTTGGCACAACCAGGGTGAGATACCAACCCTGATGGGTGCCCACAAGGGAGAGCTGAGGCAAGACCACGACCAGCTTCAGGGGCAAGAGACTCAAGTTTCTCTTCCTGCACTCAAGTTCACTTCCTTTGTGTCGTGTTTAATTAGGGGGTTTTCTCCCAGCCTTTTTACTTTATCTTAAGCTTCAAAATATACTTATCTTTTCTTTGCCCTTACTATATCTGTGGTTTGGGGCAATTTTTATACTGTTCTGGGTGCCTCGCTGTCCTCCTCTGTGTAATGGAATAACCCAACCATCTCAGAGTTGTTATAAGGATTAGAGGAGGTGATATTTAGCAGGCGGCCTGGCCCACAGCAAGCATTCTGGAAGTTAATTCATCACAGTGATGATCATCTGCCTGGCTGTGGCACATTTTGAAAAGCATATGGATCAGGGCTGGAAGAGACCCCCGAAGTGGTCTGCTCCATTTCGCCCGATTTTACAGACAAGGAAACTGAGGCCCATAGAGGTCCCCTGACTTCCCCAAGGATACTTGGAGAGTAAATACCTGAGTGTGGGCTGCCCCCAGACTTAACAGTCCTGGATTCCCACACTTGCTTTCCCTTCACTCCAATATTCTTCACTTTTTTTGATATCCATGTGTCACATGTATTTGTAAGTTGCCTTAAATCTTCTCTGAAACAAATAAATAGGCAGATAGCGGATCTGATAGACTTCTACCTCAGGCTGCCTTTCCCTGAGGTACAGGCTCCTTGGGAATCCTTCACGAGGATATTCCTGGCTCCTGGGCCCTTGGCTGACTCTTCTGATCAATCAGATCTGCTATCCCTCAAAGTCCGCGCACAGTCTCAGGATTCTCAGCATGAGGTTCCAGAAAGCCAGTACTTGTTTGGCCCTCGGCTCACTCGATTATCATAATCATTACTATTAATAATATTGTTCCTACTAGTATTATTACCTCTGCTCATCCTGCTTCTACAAAATGCACCTATCTTTGACATATCCAGTCATTCTGCAAGGTCATTTATGTAGATAATCTCATCTATTGCTAGATACTATTTCACATAGGAAAGTTAGATTAATTGGGCTGAGATTCAAGAGATTTAGATATTGAATAGTTGCAAACTGGCTGCTACAGCTCCAGCCATTATAATTGCATTCCAGGAAGGAAGAAGGAGGAAGGAAAAGGGTAAAAGCCTCACCTAATAATTTCGGCCTACCTGTTACTCTCAAGAACTTAGTCACATGGCCACGCCTGGCTGCAGGGGAGGTTGGAAAATAATTGTTTTTCATTTTGACACATGGCTGCCTCAAGAAAATCAGGATTTTGTTAGTAGGAAAAGGAAAAGGTGAACGCTGGGAGAACTACTAACAGTCTCTGCCCTAAGGCATGACATTCTCATTCATTCTGGGGAACAATTCCATAAATTCCCACTGTGGCCAAAGGACCCCCTACACATCACACTGGCTTTTTGATTTCCACTTCCTTCCCTGGGACACATGCGTATATGTGGCGTACCGAGGGGGAACATTTATCACGCCTCTGGAAGTGGGGGTAACAACTTATAAAGTGGCCATAAACGTGGTTACATGATTAAATTATCAAAAGAAGATGAACATTTTACCTTTTAGCTATGATTCCACTTGACCCATGATAGTATAAAGATCAGCGACTTCATCAAAATGGAAAATAAAAACTTACCATATTTAAGTCATCTGTGTCCTTTTCCCAGACATTTCACTCATACTGTCTGACTTCTTGACACACCAGTGCAGTGTATTCACACTTTTTTCCTCCCTCATCTCTGATGGGTTTTATCTAGTCATTTACATTAACATGGGGATGTAGACACACTCACGCACTGGTGCATGAGATCACCCCTTGGAGTTTCCTTCAAAACTCTAATGTGAGTGTTTTCATTTTAAGTGAATAATTAAAAACGTCAAACATTTTTCTTTGTGTGCATATATGTGCATATACATAAATATTCATATTTATCAACTTTTCATTTAAAAGTTTGTCACAGATTCAGAGAGAAGCGGGGGAAGAGTGAGAACCATTTTACGATGTATCACGATTTAAATTCTGGTGAATTAGTTTAGCGTGAGACATACCCGTGACATGAGAACGGAGGGAACGGAGACATTTTTCTACAGGGAGAAGCATACAGCTTTGGAGTCAGACCAGTGTGTGAAACCAGGCTCAGATACTCACTGGCAAACTTCCCAAACTTTACTAAACATCAGTTTTCTCATTCGTAGGATGGGATGATGAGGACGATGACAATAACAGCTAAAATTTATGGAGGGTTTCTCATGTGCTGGATGCTAAATGTATTATATATATATTTTTTTTTATAATATATATATATAATCTCATCGATTCTCATCATAATCCAATAACGTAATTACTATTAGTATGTTCACGATACCATCTGTATCATTTATTTATAGCTGCATAACAACTCCTGAAAATTTAGTGGTAAGCAACAACCATTTTTTTTCGCTCACTGGGCGTTGAAAACAGGCTGGGCTCAGCTGAGTCATTCGCTGGTCTCCTCTGGGCTCACTACTGTCTACAGTCATCCGAGGTCAGCTCTGCCTCTGGGGTTTGGCTGCTAGGGTGACGGAGGTGATTTGGGTCATACATCTGTCCTCATGAGGCAAGCTAGCCAGGGCTTGTACATGTGATAGAGGCAGGATTCTGAGAAAGGAAGAGAAAACAAGGCCTTTTGAGACAGAGACTCAAAACCGGCACATCATCACTTCTGTTACATTCAATTGGCCGAAGTAAGTCTCACATAGCTAAACCCAGATTCAAAGGGTGGGGAAATGGACTCCACCCCTTCCTGGGAAGAAACCCAAGGTCTCAATGGAAGGAGGGTAACGGCAGCCAGTTTTGCAAACGATCTCCCACACTGTCTACCTCATAGGGTCATTGGAAGGATTCACAAATAATAATATCTAATCTTGTTTAATTCTCACAACAATCCTGTGATGTAGATACAATTATTGTCTCCAGTTTACAGATGAGTGAGCCGAAGCAGAGAGATGTTGGGTCTCTTCCCCAAACCACACACAACTAATGAGGAGTCAGACTCAAATGCAAGCAGTTCAGGTGAAATCTGACAAGGGGTGTGCCTGGGTTAATTTATTACACCAATGTCAGTTTCCTGGTTTTGACAACATGCTAAGGTTATGTAAGATTTTATTATTGGGAGAAGCTGCACTATTCTTTGCAACTTCTTGTTAATCTTAAACTGTTTCAAAATAAAAAAGTTATTTTTAAAAAAGTTATTTTTATATATGTACAGAGCATTAGCTCAGTGCAGGTACTGAGCTAATGCTCTGTACATATATAAAAAAATTGAGCATAGTCCCTGATCATACAGCAGACATTTAATAAATGTCAGCTTCCTCTGCGAAAGCCCGTTTCTATTTAAAAGAGTGAAGAGATAATATCTCAAGTTCCAAATTCAGTATAAGAATGGGTACCACCTCAAACAGGCTTGGAAATGACCACTCAGGTCTGGTCAGAAGGAGGGTTGGGGCAGAGAAGGGGCCACAGTCAGTCTCCCATTAGGACAAGCCCTGTAGTTATAGGGCAAAGGCAGACGTGTTTCAGGATTTCTGCTTTTCTAAGATTACTTTATGGAAAATGATTTTTAGATCTCACAGATCCCTGAGGAGTCTCAGCTTGGAACTGGGAAAACTGTTGGGAAGTCTAATTAAAAGAGAACAATATGATATGCGGATTAGTTTAGCTTGATAGGGTCAAGCCAAGCACGATATCTTACCTCTCTAAGTTCGTGGAGGAAAATTCTTTAACGGAAAAAAAAAATACATTAGCAAATGATAGGTTACAAGTAGACCTACTTAGGTTGAATTTTTCACAAAGAGTAAGATAAAGGCCTTTGAGAAAATGATAAAGAAAATAAATAGCCATGTGTTAAAGTCATAGAGCTGGCAGAACAATAATAGTAACTATATTAAGTACTGGAAAGGGGGTATGCAATCATGACCCACGGTGTTAGATATTTCTATTGGGCTTATCGCTGTGCTCATTGATTATATGAGACGCAGTTGTTGTCCAGAATGTTGGGGGAGGATGTTTTCTGGTGATGGCCTTTTGGTTTTACTTGATATTGTGACACATTAGCTATATAATAATAGCTAATAATAGCTTGCTGTATGCCAGGAACTCTTTTAAGTGTATTACTTTTGTCATCTTACGGAATCTTCGCTGGTTTTTACAGGTAAAGAAACAGATCTGAAGAGCTTAAGTGACTTTCCAAGGCATCTAAAGCCTTAATTTGGGGAAGATGGGATGAATGATTCATTGTCCCAGTATGAAGACAGGCTCACTTCCAAAAAGTGCTTTGGGACACAATAGCCATCCCTTCACCATCCCAGGCACTGGAGTTTGCCGACAAATGGCGGAGCCTCAAAACTTATAGCAATGAGGATCTCTCTTTACTCCTTTCCCTGAGAACAGAGTCCAGGGCACCTGCTTCTCAGGTGGAAAGCATTGAACTTTTTCCAAACTCATGGCTTTCGAGAATTTCATCTGGAATTTATTTTTGTTTATGATGTGAGGTTTGAGATCTAGCATTCACCTCCACCTCAATAGCCAACCTGTTGTTCTTGCATCATTTAGTATATAAACTGTCATCTTCGCATTGAATTAAATTGCCACTTTTTACATCCATGATGTTCCTATATAGACTGTGATCTAGTCCTGGTTCTCTATTTCGTTTTTGATCTATTAATTTATTCCTCTGTCAATGGCATCTTGTTTAGATTATAATGCAGTATAGTCTATGATACACACATATATGTTTTACATATATGTTACACATATACACATGTTATATAGCATAATAAGTTTCATTATTTCGTAAGGGAACGCTTCCAAATATTTTCCTCTTTCAAACTTCTCTTGGTTATTCCCAGATAGTTATTACTATATATCAACTTTAAGTTTCATGCACTCCTAGCACTGCCCCTCTCCCGCCCCCCCAAAAAAGCAGGGGGATGCCGAATTGAATTGCATTTCATTTCTAAGTTATTTTAAGGACTGTTGTTTTTATGATATCAAGCTTTCCGATACCAGGAACATGATATGTTTCTCCATTTTGGGAGGTCTTATTTTAAGATCTTCAATAAGATTTTATAGCTTTCTTTATATAGGCTCTATGACTTTATTCTTAAGTTTATTCCTGGTTAATGGGGTGAACAGAATTTTTTTTTCATTTCCATGTTGTAACTGCTTTGTGCTAGTGTGGCAAACGCTGAGGTACTTACTGGCTGACGTCCCTGTAACCTCTCTGCCGAAGCGCTCCTAGGCTGTCATCCTTCTTGAAGTGTCAGAGAATCAACATTCTCTAGGAGACCAATGAGAGATGAAATATAAATGTGCCAGCTCCCTCGCCCCTCCCTTAGCTCACGCCATGACCACATGGGATGCTCCCTAGGACCAGCTTATGGAGGAGAAAAACCCCGGTCGTGGGGCTCACAGAGGGGTCAGCTCAGTGTGTGATGGCAAGCTAAAAATCAATGCTGCCACACCCACTCTCACTAGGGGCGAAACCCTGAAAACGATGAGACGGAAAATCCTCGCAGTGGGCATAGCTGCCAGGAGCACACCTTGAATGAACCTGGTGTGGTGGGAGGAGTGACCTGATCACAAACTTCCTCCACGGTGAAAGGGGTAAAAGGAAGTGTAAGAAACTTATCACCAAATGACTTGGTTTTCTTTCCCAGGGAATGGTGCTGTGCTGAGGGCTCATGTTGGTCTCTGCAGCTGACAGATGACGCCTTTAGCAGCAGTGACATTAGGTGAATCAGCTATGATGGGGGGTGCCTACTAAGACTGCTCCATTTACGGACTCATTGTGCATTCATTCCATGCTATTCCTTAAAGACCTTAGTTGAATTTTACCATTTTACACAAAGGTAGCTTTATTTCTTCATTTTCATCATTTATAAGCAATAGTTTTATTTTTTTGTCTTAACACAATAGCTCAGCTTCTAAAAACCACCTTCAAATAATAATGATAATAAACACCTTGATTTGTTTACTTGGTGCGAATGATTTCAGTATTTTGCAGTTTGATATAATAGTTGCTATAAGACTGGGGTAAATGGCATTTACCATATTATTTAAACCATTTCCTTTTATTTCTATTTTACTAATTTTTTTGTTGTTGTTCAGAATGTGTTAAATTTTATCAAATGCTAATATAAAAATATTTTATACTTTAATTTGTTGATGTAATGAGTTACGTTGTCAGATTTCCGAATGTTAGGTTATCTTTCCATTTTTAGAACGAACCCAACTCAATCATGATGCATTCATTTAAAATGCGTTGCTGGATTCAGTTGCATCTATAGCCACAAGGAATTGGGTCTATAGTTTTCTATTGTATTATTTTAGAAGATTTGGGTTTTTTTCTGGTTTCGTAAAATAGATCAGAGTGGTCTTATTTTTTTTCCGTGGTCTAGATTTATTGGTCAGACAACTCCATTTTCAACACTTTCCTTCATAATTTTTTTCTAGTCTCAACAACTTTATAAATAAAATTCCATTAGGGAGGCTGTGCATCTGTGGGGGTTTATAGGAACTCTCTGTATTTTCCACTTGATTTTGCTGTGAACTTAAAAATGCCCTAAAAATTAAATTAAAAAAATAATTCCATCGGTTGGCAAAAACTAGACTGTAGCCTTACCTGGATGCCTCCGAATGAATCGCAATTTGTAGTTTTTTTTCTTGAGCTGAGTAAGAGCCTTAGAAACAGAAAGAGCAAAAAGTATACAAGGTACGTGGTGGAGTAGGGAAAACTGAGTTAATTTGGATAGTATATTAACAATATGCAAATCATATGCAAAATAGCATCCGATTGCTTGGACTCAATAACTCAGGCATTTTTTGAAAAAACATTGAGTTATTGTTTATTCTATTTAACAGAACCCTGAATAAACAGAAGGTTCACCATATGTGGTATATTTGTTGAAGAACTTCCGTGACAAATCTTTAGAAAATGTATTAATCATCTTTCTAACCTTAGAAGCACAGAACAACGAATATTAAGGCTCAGTCTCTGACAGTTGAGAATGTTGACCATTATAAAATTAAGACAGTTTTGTTATAGAAAAGGGGATTTTGTTTTGGGGAACAAATTTCTGATTCATGCATGAAGGTGTTTTTTTCCACTTGACCTATTAAGAGTGGATATACTAGATTATAAACTGTTTTGTTTACTTCTGTATTCTCAGTGCCTCTCCTAGTGCTTGGTATCTGGCAGGGATCAAATAGGTATTTGTTAAACGAATAAATAGCAACAATTCGAATTAATCAAGAATTCAGCTAGTTGACCCTCGTTATGTATTTTGATGAAATTTGTTGTTCATTAAGGGATGAGGTTAAATTATATGAAATTACCATTTTACAGATCAAAAACAGACATATATTAACAATTTCACATGGTTCAACCCAATCCATATCTGACCGAGAATTTTTAAATAGCATTTAATGTTTTAGGCTTGTGGCTTGATAGAATATTATCCTGTACCCCTCTGAACTCCAACCAGATGATGCTTCTTGATAATACAGCATAGTGGTTCAACTCTCAAGTTTTAGAGAAATAAATCTATGTTCACATCTTGGCTCCACCCCCTATTAGTTGTGTGACCTTGGGTAAATTACGTAATTTTTTCTGAGGTAAATTTCCTCATCTATCAAATGGAGGTATTACTTTTTCATAGTGTTGATATGAAGATAAACTTTGATGTTAAAATAACATCGTAAATGATCAATGAGTGATTTCTATTACTCTTATTATTAATTAATATATATTGGGTCTCCTCTCTCAAGGATATTTAACTTCCTATTGTTTCACAACCAATGGATAGTGATAGATAGTTGTGATAGATGTCACAATATTACTTTGCTTCTGGGTGACAATACTGACTAGGAAGATGCAGGAAGAAACCATTTGTTGCCTGAAAATATTCTATATCATAAAAATACTCTCTATCATAACGTGATGGACACCCACGTAACATGTCATTACTGGGCACTTAGGATTAGTGCATTTTCTGTTTGCATGTTATAACTCAATAGGATCTTTGCCTATTTGGGGGTGGTGCTAAGATGGGGAGAAGCTGTTTAAATACCTAGCACCATAAATAGAGAGATTAAGCACTACGTTTTATTTTATGGCAGCCCTCACATCTTTATGTAAAATGCCTCTTCCCCTCGCCTCTCCTCTTGCGGTGCCCACCCCACCCCCAGCCTCTCTGCATCTGAAATCTGTAGCACATGCACACAGCCCAGCACACAGGTAGACACAGTCATGAAAAATAGGGAAAGGGGAAGTTTACAAGTAATCTGCTGAGCAGCAAAGTACAACTTCTAATATCTATATCTATATCTATATCTATATCTATATATTTGATCTATATAGTATCTGTGTTTGCATGTGTGCGGAGTGGGGGTTGAGGGTCAGCACAGGTGTTAGCCTGTCAAATGAGTTAGTCAATATGAGATGTTAATTTAGTTCAATATTTGTCATCAGTTCTCTTGAAAATTAAAAAAAAATAAAAGGGCCAGGACTCCTATTGGAGCATAGCTTCTCCCCCCGCCTCCCCCCAACCTCTCTCTCACCCTGCCAACACACACCAATATTTAGGATATTCATTTTATTGAATTACCCATACTAAAATCGGGGATGTCTCTCACCACATGCTCTGCACCGTCTCTGTTCCCGGGAGAGCCTCCTGCCTCTGTCTTTCGCATGCTGTGTGTGTGCGGGTCACGGACACGTGGAGGAGCCCAGGCTCCCCTGGGGAAGCCACTGAAGTCAGTGCCAACTCAGCCCGATCGAATGTGTTTAAAGACTCGGCTTCCACATGGCTAAACCACTTCTAGGTGGGAAGAGGAAATGGAGAAGGTTTCCCTTGGATGTACAACTGCATAAAAATCTATCAACTTGGTCATTACGGCACACACACGGATATTACCACGGTTTAAACTTCCTGGAGCTTTTTGAACCTTGTGGAGCATAATGGAAGATGGTCTTTAATCAGGACTCTCCCCAGCCGTCCCCTCCACACCTATCAAAAGCAACACCAGTGGTGAGATGATCAATCACCCTCAACTGTTTTTAGACTCGTCTCTTCCTTAGAAGAAAGGGAATATTTGTTTCGATTCACACCATACCCCGCTTTATGAATATGATTTCAGTCATGATTTCCTATGTGCCTGTGTGAAGGAAAGAGCGGAAATAAAGAACAAAACCAATAAAGACCAAACCAAAAGCACATGTCCCGAAGAGGCGCACACCAGGCGAACAATGGCTGTGAAACAGATGAATCCACCGAAATGTAAAATATTCCACACAGTTTTGGCAGCTTTGAAATGCTACACTTTCTAGCACGCTCATCTGTTAATCATCTGAGGGGACTTTCTCAGCTCATCAGAAGGGCAGTGTTCTTCTACGTTCACACAAATGGAAGAGCATACAACTCAGCAGTCAAAGTGACAGACAGGATGGAAAGACAGACAGCAAACCACTAAATGAAGAAAGGAACAAAGAAAGAACCAGAGAAAGAGAGCGAGCGAGCTCTTTTTACCCACCTTCACTTCCAACTAATCTCACTGTATATATTTTCCAGCACATAAGCTTTCCTTTGAGTCAGTTTCAAGATAAGTCATAAAGCTATAATCTTATAAATGATTAATGACACCGGGGAAGCAAAGTGACATAATGAGAAGACTTAAGTTTCTACCCAAAAATACTTAAAGAGTCTCTTAGGAAATCTATCCACTTTATTTTTGAAAGCAAAGAAACCATTAACAGCACTAAATTTAAAACCAAAGATAAAATGCCTCCGCTGCCATTTTTCTAGTTATTTCCTATAGGACAGTGCCGTTTCAGATACCTAGGAGTTAGAAAAAACTGTTTTACAGAAAACAGCAGTAACCCCAACCAGAGAGACGTATAGGAGACACATCGTGTGAGAACGAAATAAACTAGAACTGCACACGCCTGTGTGATAGGTGTGCCATCTTTCATGAGCAACTGACTCTAGTGTGACATAGGTCAACGAAAGTGACCAAAAAGTCTATCTCCAAGGAAGACTTTTCTGCTCTTTGAGGGAGAATGACCCGAGGGAGCTTTTAAACAGTTTCTACTCACTGGCTGCACCTGTCTGGAATGGGACTCGGGCAGCAGTATTTTTTAAAGCTCCCCAGGTGATTGGAGTCACAGGGGGCCAGGTTCATGCCTGAGAGCCCAGTGGACTTGCTCGGTGCTTCTCAGACTTGACGTGCACACACAGCACCTGGGCATGCTGTAGCTCTAAAAAGCTTCAGGTGAGGCCAATGCTATTAGGCTGTAAACCACACTTGGAGCACTGAGGCCCAGATGACTTAGAGTCCTCTTCAATCCTGAGATCCTACGGGATTCCACCTCATTTGGGGGGAAGTTATAGGGGACTGTGATTAAGGTAACCAGTGTTACCTTCACTGGTTGCAAGCTGAGAGCAAGGTATTTCTCAATCCTGAGCCTCAGTTTCTCTGCCTGAAAAAACAAGAGGCTTGGCGGGACGTGGAGGGCTTCCTCCAGCTGTCACTCTCTGAGGCGCTGTTAAAACTGGCAAAGCCTCTGTGGGTGAAGAGTGCACAATTTCTAGAAGGCCCCAGAGAAGTCTGGCTGCAGGGCGGCTTGCAGGAAGGCCTCCTGGGGGTTTCTCTCAGACTCGTGAGCTCCAGGATTACACCTGTGTCCTTGTCCTTCACTGATCTGCATTGATCCTAATATACATTGATGGATTTAAAAGGGGACAGGTCACCTTCGAGAACAGCCCCAGGAACAGGCCAGGAAGAGCCCGACAGCTCTGATGGAAGTCTAGGTGAGGGGGTCAATTCTTCCAGAGCAGAGAATGTCAGGGAGCCTTCAAGAAGGAGGTAACAGAGTGGAAAGGTGAGTGTGCACATCAGGGGACAGAGTGACCTGGGCGGGATTCGGTGCGAGCCTTGGAGGCAGCTTGAGGCTCGGGGAGAGGATGGAGGCGGGTACCTGGAAGAAACAGCTGAGCCCCATGGAGAGATGGGGGCGGAACTGATAGAGACATGTGGGCCAGGTGAAATCTGACTTTCTTCCAAATCAATCGTCATTCGTATCTAGTGGGCATTCGTTTCAATTAGTGGTTGAATGCCGCAGAGGGGAGAGTAGAGGAGAAACCACCTCCAGAGGTGTCGCCTTTTGTCTCAGGAATTCGGTGCTGCCCCCAACTTGCAAAGAGCCCCGCAGTTAAGTGGAGTATTAGGAAACAGGTTCAGAAGCGTCCGGGGTCCTGGAGCATGGCGCTGGGTCTCTCATCCCGGAGCAGATGCCGTTGGTCCTCCATGGCTAGGGTGGCCGACCATCTCAGTTTTCTTGCACCTGAGGGGGTTCCCAGGATGAGACTCCCACAGTCCTGACAGGCCGGGACAAGTCGCTCACCCTCCTCGGGCTACCTCTGACTTCAGCTGTGGCCGTGGGGGACGGTCCTACCTCGAGGGCTGTTGTCTCTCTCTCTTCTGTCACGAGGCTTTTCCGAAAGCCCCCGGGAGTCCAGGAATTTGGGGAAGTTAATTCTCTGGATAGATGAATGGGCCAGCCTTCCCTTCTTTGGAGAGACAGTTCTGAGGCACATTCTACGTGGTTCCTCAGAGCACTCCAGTGGGGCGAGCCTCCGTCTTGTGTGGCAGTAAACTTCCTAGGAGGATGCTAGAGAAATATGTCACCTACCTGCTGATGTGGCCTCACATGACCCTGGCAATTCGGGGACAGAGGCCATCCCTGTGGAGTTGGGAGATTTTTCCTGCAACCAGCCATCACTTCCAACTGTCAACACAGGTGGGAGGCAGCTTCACCTCCCAGCCTCAACCCCCACTCCCTTGCCAAGGCTCAGCGACATTTAAAATTCAGTCACTGTGCTCAGACAGCCCCTCTCAGCAGAAACAATCCCATCCTTCTCTCCCTACCCGCAGAGGTGTTTAAGATAGCTAAATATTTTAAAGGTATCTACGAGGATTGGATTCTTTTCTTAGTGGTGACTTGATGAATAAATGATGCCCTAATTTCAGTTTAATTATTGTCTAATGCTCTCTAATTCATTTCAGATTGGTGTTTAACTTCTTTCCAACTTGACAACCTTTCGGGCAAAACCCATCAAAATAGCTGATGCTTCCTTAACATAGGAACGGATTAGTTGTCTCTAGATATCACTAAAGAAAAATAGCTGTTTAAATCCCTAATATTTTTTGGCACTTTGTAAATTTAAACCCATCCAACACACAACTCTAAAAAATATTTTAAGTAAGGGAGGGAGAGATTCTGTGCTCAGAGTCTGAGATTTCGTTCTGCCAAGTTTGAGCATAGAGCAGATTTTTACGGTTGAATTATAAGCCCCTGAAAATAGGTTTATTATGGAAGTGTGAACACATAACTATAGCCTATAGCAACATGAATGGCTCTGTTATCATAATGCTTGAATCCTCTCCTTTGTGCTGAATCGGCAAAGCTAGACACCTGCTTTGGCCTTTTTGCTAATACATGTCAATGTCAGTTAACAGCTTGTGTCCCTCTTTAGAAAGATGCCCCAGCATTTTTGGTAATCCTTGCATTGCTAGGGACCTCTATGTCTCCATTTCAGGAATTCGCCTCTCATCTATAGCAGAATCCTCTGTGACGTTAGGAATACATTCTCTCATGGAAGAAGAAACGGACGGTTTGGGGAGGCTTCCGTTTGTTGTGGCTGTGTTGACTGAATGAATCTTGAACTGTCAGCTATCAAGCAAGTTTCTTGCCTGTCGGAAAGGGCCTTTGTAAAACCTCCCCAGCTCCCC
>NW_006442207.1:1511093-1514680 GCF_000325575.1 Pteropus alecto | reverse complement strand
GAGTGTGGTGCCCTCGGGAGTACTCTCAGTTTGAGATCTTATCATTTGCCCAAAGTTCAAGTGCTCTAACATACTTTTGGTGTCTGAAGTTTTCTCTAAGGAGTCTATGTGTTCATTATTATTAGTAGTAGTAGTATTAGTATTATTATTAATTTAACTACAAAGTAAAACATTTTGAATTCTATTGTATGCAATTTATATAGTTTTCATAGCAGAATTAAAATTCCACTTAGCTGCAGGGTAACTCTCCTTCGTGATTGGCTGGAAAAGGCAGCCCCAATTCTGGGAGCTTCTTTCAGAGGCGCCGTCTCTGGGTGAAAAATCATCAATGCCAGAGCTGCCTGAAGCATGCGCCGAATTAAGCCTAATAAAAGAATGTTTGACATTCCTCAGCTCAATACAGTCCAATATCAGTGAGCCAGAACCCTACTAACTAGAACACTTGATTGATTAAGGTTTGGTTTCCTGCCTTCTCCCCCATTCCTCCCCTTAAGAAATCCTGGTACTTGTTGAGTGCTCATTGTGTGCTAAGTACTATTGTAAGCACTGTCTATGTATTAATTCATAAAATTCTCCCAACCCTAGAAGTAAGTATTGTTATTCTCCCCATTTTTACAGATGAAAAAATAAACATAGCGGCAGAGCAGAAATGTTAGGGCTCTGGCTTTGCTGACAGATGTCCCCAGGTTTGCAATCCAGCTCTACCAAGTAATAGCCATGTGACATTAGGCGAGTTACTTAGGCTTTCTGTGTTTCAGCTGCCATTAAAATGTTATTTCTCTAAAATGGAGCAATAATGTGAAATTATAGTGAAGGATTCTTGACATAAAAATTTCCCTTATTACGAAGGAGAATTCTATATTTTGATTGCTCGAAAACATTTAAAAATTATCTTTTTTAGTTTCTTGCCCATGACTTAAGGCTTTCATACTCTTCTCCAAACATCATGACGTACCTCTAAAGGTTTGTGGTCTATCTGTGTTTGTGCCCAGGAAGGAAGCGAGGAGTGGAAGTGGGGAATGGAAGGAGGGAGGAATGAGCAGGATGATCTTTCTCCTCTCGAGATTAAGTGCTACAAAGACCATGTCAACATGAAGCAGCCTGAGAATAAAGCTGACATGGAGGGAAACAGGCAAAAAAGGAAGAGAACTACTATCCAAGCCCCAAGGATGCCATTCTAACATCTTGATCCAGCCCTACCTGAAGCAGAACCCTCTCCTTTGGACTTCACAGTTACCCGACCCAAAATTTTATTTTATTTTATTTTTGTTCTTCTTAGTGTGAATTGGGTTTTTGTCACATGAAATTAAAAAGAAAATCTAAACTAATATCCCACTTCATTTCACTTCTGCTCTTCTGCAATTCAATCTTGATTAGACAGATAGCATAGTTTCTAGCCATCCATCCACTCATCCACCCACCATCCACCCAACCATTTGTTCATTCATTCATTCAACAAACATCCATTGAGCACCCACTTAAAGCCATATTTGGGAAGAACAAAGATGAATGAGACATACCTCCATTCTTTAAGGAGCTACAGGCACATTCACAAAACTGCAAACCGAGTAAAACAGTTATTATTCCATAAAAACGAACAGTTAGAAAGATAACCCTACAAATGGGATGGTGTGACTTCGGGGAAATTTCTTAACATTTCCATGTATCATTTTATAAAAAGGTTTCTTAAAATATTGCATAGGTTATATTTGAGGTTTTAATAGAGTTCCCACCTTTTTCTTCAATCCCCTGAACTGGATGATGATGCATATCTTTGAAGGAATGAATGAATTCTTAAACTTCAGGCCCACTCGACAAGCACACATCCTTCACACTGCTCTGAAAGACTCCAGCCTGAGGTCAGGGGAGAAAAGCGTCAAGTATGCTAGATATTTAAACAATTTGGAACCTTCTGCTATGGAGACAGGGAGACATGGATTTCCTTATTAGGTGGAGGGGTCCTTTCTTAAGTGATCCTCTTAGAAATTCTCCCATCACTCCCAGTGGGCACCCTTTAAACACAGATAGAGACCCATCATCGAACAGGTGTTAATCAAAACATGTGCTTAAAAGACCAAAGAAGAGACTGGCTGGTCCAACTGATAAGTTATTTTTCAGCCAATTCTCTCTGGTAAGAGTACCTAAATCTTATCATAAAAAATGATCAAATGTAATGCAGATTTATTGGGAAGGCCTCCTTGATTTTGTTTTCATTTGAGATTATTGTGGGCTTATTTATTTATGTTGCAAACAAACTATGAAAACCTCTAATGTGCAATATTATTTGGTAACGAGATTTGATTTAGAATTCACATCGAACATAATAGACTATCAAAGGAAATGTCGCATCAGAATCTTTTGTGTTGTGTGTGTGAAATGTTCAAAGTAATTACAAATGTGACAAAGTCTAAATTGTACATTTAAGAGGGAAATGGTGTTAAAAATTCTTGCTTGATGTTCCGATAACACGAGCAGCTTATAAGACTGTGTTTTGTTCTCTGTGTTGTAAATAATATTAGAAGCATCCCAAAGTCATGGATTATTTATAAAACACAGATTAAAAAATCTGATACATTTTTAAAAATATAAAGTTATGTTTTTTAGTCTTGTTCTACATGATAGCATTGCTTTTTCATATGCTCATCATCTTTTAAAAAATATCGTTTACTTTTTATAACAACATAATCAAACATAGGATTGCATTTCAACACAGTACCATCATTGACAAGTTTTGTATGAGTGAGAGTCGGGAGAACTTTTATTTTAGTGGTGACCAAATGTGAGAGAAGGGAGACCCATAAGTCACTTTTCAGAAAGAATTTTTAAAAGACAGATGGGGTGAAAATTAGGAATTATAAAAGAAGGAACATTGTAGTTCTCTCTTCCTCCTCCCTACGTTATTGCCTTCCCCTTGCCCACCCTACAATTCGGGGTTCAAATCTTCCAACTGAGTGCCTGTCCCCAGCCTTCCAATTCCTGTGTAAATAGGATGAGAATTTTTTTCCTTTGGATCTTAGGTTCCATCTGTGTGCTCAAGGTGACAGCACTGAAGTCAAAGTAGGAAAGAGAGAACAAATGGTAGCACTTTTCATGAAGACATGTGTTGGTATTTTGACCTGGAGTAGCCATGACATTCGAGCCCTCTAAAGCAGCACTTCTAAACTTGAATGTGCAGAAGAGTCACCCTGGGGTTTTGTTAAATTCAGATTCTGATTCAGAAGGTCTGGGGTGGGACCTGAGGTTCGGTATTTCTAGCAAGCTCCCTGGTGATGCTGATGCTGTTAGTCTTCGGACCATATTTGAGTACAGCGGTTCTAAAGTACATTGTGTCTAGGCGTTCAAGGTAATGAAGTACTGAGACATCAAGAAAACTGTGTGCATATGTGTGTGTGTGATGAGAATAGCCTCCTAAGACTTGGCCAGTTCTATGCTCATTCACTCTGATGAGCAACCAAAACGTTTTAACGTACTCCTGGTGTGCTGGGCACTTTGGGATACTTTCTATTATTGCAATCTGCATTTTACAGATGAGGCTCAGACCCAATAATAGAGGTAGGACTCTGTATTGCATGCTGTTAGTCTCTACT
>NW_006442207.1:1510195-1511042 GCF_000325575.1 Pteropus alecto | reverse complement strand
CCCTTCTGTTCAAACTGTCTTTCCTTGAGTTTTGCCTGACTGTTCACCCTTCAGATTTCAGCTCAATATCACTTCTAGGAGATGCCTTCTCTGATTCTGTCCACTTTAAATATGTCCTACTTTTCTCTCACAGTATCTCATTGCTCTTCTTCATAGGTATGATGACAATTTTCAATTATTTATTAGTGTTAATTTGCTTTTATATCTATTTCCCTCATAAAACTGTAAGCTCTATGAGGCTAGGGACCACAGCTGTTTATTTTATCAGCCCATCACTATGTTTGGAAGAGAATAGGCCTCTGTAATTACCTGACTGACCGATAGAGTGACTAACTGACTGACTGAATGAATGGATGGATGGATGAAATGAATTTACATTCTGCAAATAACTAGTAAGCCACTAGGGGGCAAATATACTCATTATATTGACTTACACATGTAAGTGTACCACATATGGTTGACATACCTAAGAAAATCAATTCAAACAGTATGCACCTCTCACATGTGTCATTGACCATACAATAGGTTGAATAAAAAACTTATCTAAACTACATTAAAGAATGAAAGTATGGATTTAAAAAATCTACTCATTTCTAACTTCCTGATGCAGTCCTCATCAGACATAGAGAGAAAAAAAGAAAGAGAGAAAGGGAGAAAAAAAGAAAGAAAGAAAGAAAGAAAAGAAAGAAAGAAAGAAAGAAAGAAAGAAAGAGAAAGAAAGAAAGAAAAAGAAAAAGAAAAAGAAAGAAAAAAGAAAGAAAGAAAGAAAGAAAGAAAGAAAGAAAGAAAGAAAGAAAGAAAGAAAGAAAGAAAGAAAGAAAGAAAAGAAGAAAAAACACCCAAACCT
>NW_006442207.1:1479477-1509780 GCF_000325575.1 Pteropus alecto | reverse complement strand
AGGGAACATGGGGAAATTGACACACTGGGAGAGGGACAGATACAAGTTTTCCTGGATGCTTGGTCCATAGACCTGGCTTTACGATGAGTCACTAGTGGCTTGAGTTCCCCAAGAAGCTGACCCTGATACAAGAATTCTGAGCAAGTGGTCTATCGGGAAATGAGATGGATGGAAGATAGGAAGGCTGCTCTAAATGTGTAATCCATCCAGTGACCACTGTGGGTGCCTTAATTCCACAGAAAGATTTTGGGAAGCACTAGGGACCCCCCCCCCTTAGTTATCCCACCCAAAAGATAAGGAGCTCAGACGTTCGCACACAACTCCATTCAGGGGGAAGTTAAAAATCAGGCACTAACAGCCTGCCTGAAGTGGGCAAAGACACCCTTCTTCCAGAACTAGAGAGAAAGCCTCTGAGCAGAGGTGCAGGTGCAGATAATGGCGACTTAAATGCATTAAGGCCCAAGGGAGTTAGGGCACTGAGGTCTACTGCAATGGCTATACTGATTCACAAGTATCCTTCATGTCCTAGTTGAAAGGAGAAATCTTGGAGCTGATAGGCCACACGTTTGATTCAGAATTGCTTGTCTAAGTATCTCTGATGCCCCCAAAAGCTACCAAGAGAAAGAGAATATTATGGCCTAGAGCTGTCATTAACCCAGCCTCCACCATAATGTGGTCATTTGCCATCGGAAAGAAAGCCTGCTCTGTCAGTGCCATTGTCTCTTAATTTCCAGTGTTTTTGAGATGACTTCTCTCCTAAGCACAGATATGGTCCTGGATTTTTGCCTGCTATCCTGTGTGATCTTGGACTTGGGTCTGAAATTTTCTGGCCTTTTATTGCCCTGCCCATGGAAGGAAAGTGAGGATACTCTTACCACGTCCAGTTCACAAAGATGTTATGAGAATAGATGAGATAGTATCTGAAAACTACTTTGAGCTCTGAAGAAAATGAGCTATATAAATATAAGTTATTACACAGTATTATTTTAACCTGGCCCAAGTTTAGATTAGTTATATGAATCATTCATCAACCTTTACTTTGTATAATTAGAAACGTGTGGTTCTTGGAATCTTTGTTTGGGAGGCAAGTGAATGTGGCAGGACTGGGATTGGCAAGCTCTTAGATGCCAAAGATTTCTGGTCTAAAGACAGATGCATTGATTGATGGGGAAAGTTCTATTATCAGTCCTCATTTGGAGGTATTCTCAGTCAGCTTTTTTAGGAGTCTATGATTCATGTATTTCCTTATTGGCCTTTTTCATATTCCCTGCACTCCCACGGTATTTCAGAAGGTATTCAAGAATTGCCTCCAGTTTCGTATTTTACCCCCAACTAGATCTACTTAATGCATCTGTTGCTAAGGTCTTCTCCTTGTATGACTATGTCAAATGTTGATTCATTTGGGGAGGCAAACTGAATAATTCACTCCTTTGGGAGGCAGAATGGGACTCCCCAATCCGGGTGGGTGTCTTCAAATGTAAAAGTGACTGATTTAAAAACGTGCCCTCTTTCATATGTACTGTATCGACCACAAGGGTGCACAAATGAAAGTATTGTTCTATGAGCCTGCGTGCTTCTTGATAGTAGTACCTAGTTCCTTCATCTTTCTGTCTCCTCCAAAATGCCCAGCATGGTACCTGGCATTCAAGGGGTACTCGATGATGGTTAATTGAATGAGTGAATGCTAATAAGAGGGAGAAAAAAGAAATAAAAACAAAACGAACCATTGAACCCAAGGATATCATTAGCCATGGTCTCCCATGTGTTAGTTATTAGCTATTAGTGGCGTGGGTGGTCTGGGAAAGATGGACTAATTCTTCTGCTGGCCACAGTGGTGTCAAACAGTATATTAACTAATGGGAACAAGGGTGTTGACTGGATTTCTGCTGTGCACTAAATTTCCCCTGGTGACTCCAGTGAATTAGACACATGCCCCAGGGGCCCAAGCTGTTCCCAGCTTGTAACTTACACAGTGGAAGGGGTGGCGAAACAAAAGGATATCAGATAAGGTCTGTGGGGAGCATCCATCCCTATGCGGGGGAGCATCCATCCCTGTGTAAACACGAGGAAGCAGATTGTTGACAAATTCCACCTATATGTCACTAACGATTGGGTTCTGAAGTAATAGGCAGGGGGTTCACTGGCATATTGTACAGAGCTCAGAAGGACATGGGTACCTACAATTTTGCTATTTCCTTTAAAGCATCATCATGATTTTTCTGTCATGGTCACGTGCACTTAGGATTAAAGAGTTACTGACGACACACACTTGGACTCCATCACAATTAAACTAGAGTGAACAAATAAATCAAGATCTATAACAGTCTATTACAGATGAATAAATACCTGTAATAATCTCTAGCTTTATTTTTGCCCATTGATCATGTATAATTTTTTTACTTTTCAAACAATTATTTTTCACTTAATTTTTAACTTTAACCATTTCTTTTTTGTTTTAGCCTGGGAAACATCTTGCCCACTTCCTAGATCCAAACTTAGACCAACTTTCACTATTTCTTTTTAATTTCAAGATTTAGAGCTTTTTTATTCCCTCCAAAATTGTTAAGTGGTTTGTTGTTTAAAAGAAACCAGCAAACTATAAAAATTCCTTTAAACTTCTAGGACATCAGTTCACTTTTCCAGGAGAACATTTTGAAGAGGTGGGGTAAATGAAGTAGAAGCATTCAGATTAAATTTCCTTTGAAATCCATGGGCTTTAAAATTAAGGGAAAGTGATTGGCAAAACATGTTTTGGTTTTTGCCGAAACTGAAATGTTTGAAAAATAGTTCAAGATGTTCTTCCACACCCCAACCACATCCATCTGGGGCCATCCATCTCTAGCTTAAATCTATTTTTATACATCTACTCTGCAAAGAACGTAGCTCCTCACTGAAGTCAGAGGGCCACTATATTTTTCTAAGGGAGAAGAACATATTGAAGTCTAAAGAGTAGATGTATAGTCCTATGTCCTATATCATGCTGGTGACATTGTTTTCAGAAAAAGAAGGTTCTAGACTAGACAGTTGTGAAAAGACAATTGTTTCCACTTGATTTTGAATTAATCCAGGACCCACAAATGGAATATGAGAATATTCCTTTATCTCTCTGTCTATCTATCCATCCATTCTTCATTCAACTATTCATGCAACAAACGTTTATTAAGTGCCTCCCATGTGCAAGGGATTGTACGAATACAAAGGCAAATAAAAGACAGCCCCTAGCCTCAGGAAGCTAACCATCTTCTAGAGGAGATAGGAGTATCTTGAAAGTGAAATATGTGGGAGGTGCCATATTTGGGGGAGAGCAGAGGCCCAAAAGAAGGAATGGTCAGACCTACCTGGGGATGACAAAGGGAAAGATATCATAGAGGAGCCATAAAAGGTGAGACGAAATTAAGGTGTACAGTGGAGACTGGGTGGAAAACTATGAAGCCTAAGGGAGGACTATGTTGGAGCATCCTTTGAGAAACTTAATTTGAACAGGAAGACAAAGGAGAGGTTGACAAAGGCTATGTGAGAGCCATGTTGATGCTTATGGGGTGGAGGAAAATTTAGAGGAGCTATTCTCCTATTGAGTAACTTTCCTTTCTTTTCAAAATTTGGTTGCTGGCTCTCAACCTGTCTTGGCAGCCTCCTGGTTGATGCTGTAAGTCCAGAGTCATGGGTTGAGGCTGAGCTCTGCCTGGCCATGTGTGAGCCCTTTCTCTTCTCCAGGTCTTGGCTAGACTGGGAGATCTGTAAGGCCTATCGGAGCATAACTACACAATCCTGGTCCTGGAAATGACACAAATTGTAGAATTTCCCGCCACTGCTTTTCATCTGAATTAACAGAGTTGGGGAAACTTGGTGTGAAAAGTCTGTACTTCTGTAGTTTTGCACCTTGGAATTCTGGTGTCTGTGGGTCCTTGTTGACCTCTTCACTAAATGAAGACCCGTGAGGGTTTTACTGCTTCTAAGAATGGGTGGGGGCCTGGAGATACGTTTGCCTTGCTGATTGACAAGTATGCTTGGATGACACTTGGCTTTCACTATAGCTGTTTGGTTATGGTTTTCTTTAGAATGTAATATGAATGGCAGTTTCCTCATATTGCACTGAAATTGCCAGTTAATTTGTAGCTGTGTATTCATCTAATCACAGGACTGAAAAGCTAGCTGTCCTTTGCATACATGAAAATGGTGGTATTAGTAATTGGGTTGTCACGTGTGGCGTAATATGTGGTTTGGAAGCCATTATAGGATTAGAGGCAATTTGGAGGTTATTATCTCCATGACATCACCTATTGGGGTTGAGACCACTGGCAGTTCCATTCTTTCTATGATTCAGATGCCATGGTTTGAAATATACATAGGACAGGTTTTCTGTTTTACTGGCCAAGACATGTATATCATACATATACATGAGAAAGAGGGAGAGAGAGAGAGAGAGAGAGAGAGAGAGAGAGAGAGAGAGAGAGAGAGAGAGACAGAGAGAGACTCTGGATGACTCTACACTAAACTGTTGCTTGATATTTTCTGATAAGCACTATATTATTCTTAAAGTCAGAAAATAAAAACAATGAAGAGTATACATGTGTTGGCTGATCCCATTCAAAACCTATTCCTTCCCTTTTACCATTTACAGTCCCGAACAGTGTAGCGGAATCTGCCATCATTGCTTCTGGAATTTTATCAGAGGTGTCACATGGAACTCCATTTCTCATAATGGGCTTTTAGGGCTCTCAGCCTCTTTCTGATTTTCAGAATGAGAAGGGCAGGGGATTATTAAAGCTTCAGGCTTCCTCCCTGCTTCAGACTTTCCTTTGTCTCCTCATCAAAGCTTTGTTTTCTCCCTTCTTGGAATCACCTATTCCTCTCTGTGTCCTGCCCCTGGACTTTGTCAACGGATTTGGACAATCTGTAAAAGGATGACTCTTTCTAGGTGTTAGGTGACACACATGGAAGTGATCAACAGAGGCCATTTTGGAGCCAGGAATCCTGGGTTTTATTTCCTGCTCCAGGCTTCTTAGATCTGTGGTCTTGGACATGCAATTTAACTTCTTTTAGCCACAGATGAGAATGAAGAAAGGAAAGATTAATGTCACTTCCTCCTGAAATACTTTTCTGATCCCACAGTCCTTTTAGAGTCTTCCATGGTGGCCTCGCTCACACCTCTCCCAGCACTTGTCCACCTTTACTGAGATAGACTACTTATCCCTGTGTCTCATTCATCCAATGGTGAACTCTGTGAGTGCAGGGGTGTTGTAGCTGACATAGTAGTCAATACATGAGTTAAAAGAAGACTAAATGATTATCCATGCATGCCATAGGATTTTGTGAGGCTAAATGAAGTAACACATGTAAGCCCCTAGGGTATATATGTCACCTCGTAAGCATCACCTAAAAGTTAGTATCCTTTATTAAAGCTGTCGAGTTGGTTTGTGTGACAGCCAAGATTACTCAAGCCACTGTGTATTGCCGTGATCAGAGACACACCAGGAGAACTGGTGCTGAATAAAGAATCTGCTGTCACTCTTCAAGTGTAAAGGAAGTACTTTCAACTCATCAGGCCACACACACCCAAAGCCATCCATGTGAGCAGAGACTTCTACATCATGAGCACTGAGCCCCAAGTACCCCACAGACTCATCCAGATAAAAATGACAAACTCTAGGATTGCCAATTGTAAATGTTCTGATATGAAAATAGGTAAACTGAGGCATTTTTATGTAATGGAAAACTGTACTGCAATGAGACACACATGTACATACATGTACATTACTCTCATGTACAACACTATGCAAAATTTGGTTGGTTCTCATAAACATCATATAGAGTGAAAGAAGCCAGATCCCACAAGTGCATGGTATATGATTCTGTTTATGTAAAGTATAATCGGTGCAGGGTGTTAGCGTGCAGAGCCGCCCATTTCCAGGATTTCTGTAGAGGCTGGCAAGTCTTGAACCAGTTGTCATTTCTGTCCTGCTAGTCTGATGGCATTGGGACCTGCTCTCCTTTCTTAGCTGACGTTTTCCCGCCGGACACCCTGGGGGTTTACTTGCCTTGAGTTGGAAAACAGTTTGCATTCACACATGTAAATTTACTCATCCTTTTAATTTATGTAAGGTTTTTGTACCCAATTCTTTGAGATGACAAATTTTTTTTTTTTTTTTTTTTTTTTACTGTCATGTGAGACCATTAGGCCCTAGCAACACAAAGTATAGAGAAAGCTCAACTCATCTATGTTGTTTGAAGTCAAGATGGTGGCAACCCTTGGACAAGAGCCCAAGGAGGATTTATAGGAGGCAGGTTATGTTCTGTTTCTTGCTCTAGGTGCTGGTTACATGAGTGTTTGAGCTGTATAATTACCTGTATTTTTTAATACATTATAATATGTAGCATAATTCAGTGGAAAGTTAAAAAAGAGAGTTATGAAGGAAGGCCATAGTGGCATCTAGGAATCTGTTGTAAGTAGGCACCCTTGTTTCTAGAAATACCAGTAATGTGATTTGAATATAAAAGGATGTGACCATCATAGCATGAATGAGTCAGGGAGCCCTGTGAGGCTGGGTGTTTTTGCTTCCATCCAAGGCCATTCAAACACATCTATTAATAAGGGTGTTCCAAAATACTAATATTTATGGAGTGCTTACTATAGGTATTACTTTTCCCATTGTACAGATGGGGAAATTGAGGTTTAAAGAGGTTAAATTATAGGCAGGGCTTCTCTCTGTAGGAGGGAGATAGATGCCATGTCCTGGCAATGCCTCTTAGGAGACGGCAAGACCCCAGAGAGAAGTGTCTGCAGGGTGTGTCTAGGTAGAGGACCAAAAGCAACCTGGCAAAATTTTTCACATCTCAAGTATGGTATGGGAGCAACAGAGAATTTGGGCCTGAAGGAGCCACCCTGGGAGGGACAGTAGATGTCTCAGCTGTAATCTTCGTAGGCTGATAGCAGGTAGACCAGATGCTTCACATCTCCCCATCAAATTGCATAACATCCTGAAACTGTAGCTTAACTCCAGGGATGGGGGAGGGCAGAGGTCAATCAGGAGTATGCTAAAATCAGACATTATGTTGACTATAGAAACCACAAGATGCATATTTATGTATACAAAATATAAATACAGTGAATATAGCAATCGTGCTTCTTTGCACACTTGAATTTGTGGATTGAGATTCACGCCTACTATTTAATGTGGACATTTAGGAGCTGAATCCATCCCTTGATAGGAATCAGACTTATATACCTCCAGAGGTCATCTGCAAGCCCCCGGGTTTGGAGCATGCGTGCGTGTGTATGTGTGTGCACGCGCGTGCACGTACACGAGCTCCGAGCAGCGTCCTGGCCGGATGGATGCCATGGGGAAGTCCATGTGTTTTCATTTTGTGATCATGTATCTCACGGTCCCCCAAAGTCTGCTTTCAGATGCTGTTAGCATTATCAGTTCTTGAATTCTCTTAAGAACCACATTTCATGTGGTTCCTTAAATGTTAGAACTTCGTTTACCCCTAGATCCAGCAGAAGACTTTCATAGGGTTTCTATTAAATGACCACAATGAAATGTGCATTATACTATGTTTGAGAATCTCCACTCTAACTGTGGCCTACTCCCATGCTGTCTGTCTGCGAGGCCTCAGAATCGTTCAAGTATGTCTCTAATTTGCGCTGCTCTTGGGAGAAGTATCAATAGTAAGATATCACTTTCATAAGCAATATCATATCCTGATTGAACATTGCCAGGGAGTCTTAGGCCACTCGGTGGTTGCATTTGCCTTAGATCCAATTACAGCTGTAAAAGTGGTTTGCATTAGAAGTTCTGACTCTAGGATTTGATCATTATAAGTAGGATAAACCACCAAAAGAATGTGAATTGCCTTCACTAAAAGGATGTAATAGCCCAGAGAATATCTTTCATATTTCAAATTAGGAGAATCCAACACTGCCTTCTTCCCTGCGACTGCACGTTAATGCTAGTCAGAGCAGTGCCAAGTCCTATATTTGGTAGATCTGTCTGGATACTATAGCCAAAGAGAGTTCAGTTTTTTGAATAACCAAAAGGGCCTCCTTACAAGGGCCTCTTGCAGCCCAGACCCTGGGAATGAGGTTCAGGGGTGCTGTATCTAAAAGAAGCTGCCCTGTGCTTGTTCTCAGTGCCTAGAGACTTCGAAATGATCCCTCACCCGTCTTCCCCTCCAACTGAACTCCTCCGGAAGGCTGTAACATTTCTGCTCAAAGTGGCCCGACTGTGAAAGCATTTGTGTCCATAGACATTGGGTATTGAAGAAATGCCCGAAGACTTAGAAAAGTCATTCTCCCGGCCAGCAGCCATGAAAAGGCCCTTGCCACTTCATGGAGTCTGCAGAGATATGTGACCTTCCATTTTAGAGCAATTTATTCACCAATGCATGTCCCCTTGCTGTTCTCTGACCGGGAATCCATGATGAAGGAAGGATTCAGGTTGCTTAGGAGGAGAGGTGGGAACCCCGACTTCCCTTCTAGGCTCCTGGTTATTTAAGCACATCAGGTACACCAGCTCCTTGTCCAGCCGGTTACTGCTCATGCAATACTCCCTGTCACTGCTGTGAAGACGCTGAGAAGACCGAGCAAAAGGCAGTGGCACTTGTCTTCCATCTTCTCCAGCCCTCACCCCAGTCACGTGCAGTGTGATTACCCCTTCACGGGACCTTGGACCCGGGCCTCTTGAACTTGACCAGTGTGAGCCATAGTGACACGTCTTTGGTAGGGAATGCTACGTCGGTTTTGTCTTTTAGAAAACAAATGTACTTGTATAACCAGTTCATGCTGGGAATTACTTTAGGACGCAGAATTATTTCAAAGAGAAGCCAATATATAGACCAGAAAAATAGTTTGTAGAAACTCATAGTAGTGTCTTATCTTTTTGGAAAAAAAAAAATTATTAGACATACTTGCTGCAAATTTTGTCCTTTTACAAAAAGAAAAACAGGTCTCATTTCGTTGATTTTCCACTATACTGCAAATGCCTCCCCTCCCTACATTTATTTTCTTCTCTCCCCCCTCCTTTCCTTCCTTCCTTCCTTTCTTCCTTCCATTCCCTCTGCTCTGCCTTCCTTCCTTCTCTTCCTATAACTCTCCATCCCTCCCTCTCCTACTTTTTTAAAGAAAGAAATTACATTCTATCATCTTTCTGCTAAGAAATGACACTTGAGCTGCAAATAAAAATTCTTAGTTGTATTCTATGTATGAGAATTTAATGACTCTCCAACGCTAATTAAACTTAAAAATTTTAATTTCCAATTTCTTTAAAAAAACAACTACGGAATATCAATTATTACGAAATGGCCTATTTTCAGTGTATGTGTGAGTGTGTGTGTATGAGTGTGCGCGTGTGTGTGTGTCTGATACAATTTTCGATTCTGAAGTGTGACCTACTGATTCATGCTTGGAATAATGTTAAGATTCAGAAGCCCGACCCTTTGGGCTTCAGCCCTAACCAGAGAGTTAGCATCAAATAAACTTCAAGTGTGTGCCTCTTGGTCCCTTCCAGAGCGATAGGCAACTCTCCCTCCTCGCGGAGCCCAGGAAATTCTGATCCTGATAACAGCACTCGGGGGAGCCACTCCTGCCAACCAGGACGACAATGACAGAACTCACAAGAAAGCTGAGGTGCCTCTTGCACTTACCAGCTGTAATGCAGAGGGCGTGTTACAGACAAATCAGGGCCCCCAAAGCAATGCCTTTTCAATTCACAGCAAGCAGTATTTGAGTTCAGGGAGGGAAAATCTGTATTAAGAGAGCAGGTTAAAAATTGACATTATCCCAGACTTTCATGAAATCAAAATTATGGCCATGATGCCAAGTTATTATAATGTATTTATTACCAGGATTGCTTTCATATTTAACCAATTTGGCCCATCTCAAGACCTGTTTTAAAATGCACCACCTTGCCCACCTTTCCCATTTTCATATGAAAAACAGGAAAGCAAAAACTAATTTACTCAGAGAGACACAGAGCCTGTTTGCCCGTTTATCTCTTACAGACCACCCCTCAGTCCAATGTTGACAGTACATGATATTCCATTAATCTGCCTAATGAAAATTTAACCAGTGTTATAAACAAATAATTGGCTATTATCCTCTCAAAGATCCCGAATAAATTACTTCTGCTTATTTCCCCCCCTCTCTCGGTGCTCAAAAGCCAGCCCTGTCTGATGGATGTCACGAGGAGAGGGAAGGGGAAGTCAGCACATCCCCACTCTGGGCTTCAGGCTTCGGCACCTGCTGTCACTGTCACAGGCGGTCTGCTCTAGGAGCACTGGGATTGACCATAATGAGGGATGGGAGAGGGGTGGCAGGAGAGACAGTCCCCACCTGCGAGTCACCAGCTCAGCCCATACTCCATACTCCATACTCCATACTCCATACTCCATACTCCATACTCCATACTCCATACTCCCTCCCTTTTTTGTCTGTTGTCACCTTTCACTCTGCCTTCCATTATATTTTTCCTTCCTCCCTGTTCCTACTTTCTGAGGTCTTAGAAAACTCTTTGTCTCTATTCTCAACCCAGCCACACGTCCCATGCTCCATCTAACAGTCCTCTTAGTGTTTTGCTGTCATAATTGTAATTTCCAATGAGAGCTTAGCCCCTATTTTGGAATCACCTAGACTTTCTTATTAAGCTGGGACCTCCATATGTTATTAGCAAGAAGTTAACATCTTCAGAGAAGCCCCATAGGTTCTACTTTAAAATGGAAGACCTGGTGCCAGAATGGTTGGCATACACTATGTGGAACAATTCAGCTAAACTATTTGGATAAGGGACAGACCTCGGTGGTAGCATTATGTTGAATCAGACACATTGAAGGAATTTATTTCAAGCCATGATTGCTAAAATCAGCCCTGCCCCACAGTTCCACATTAAAGCTAGAATGATTTGGCTAGATGGCAGGCTATTCAAAGAGAAAAATCTGAGACAGTACTTAGAATACTGCATTGCCTTTCTCGACTTGGTCATCTATCTTTTCCACTAGATAAAAACTTTTTTATTATTTTAAGACAGAGATTGTGTCTTGTTTATCTATTTCATTACCATGTGACACATAGAAGTACTAAGTGGGTGAATGGAATGAAAACTGAATGAATGAATGTAAACATTGTGGGCTCTTCTATGGAAAATTCCTCTTAGGAGCAAAGGCAAGAATGATAGATATAATGATAGATATAATAATGATAGATATAAAGATTTAATTGTTTTAATAATGGGCTCACTTTTTCAAAGCCCTTAGATTTCCTAATACCTTCAAGTCCCACAATTTATGCCGCAAGTCATGAAAATTAATTGAAACACCATTTCCATTCTCTTTTAAATGCTTAGTAAAAAATAGCACCACTGTCCATCATGATTCGAAGCTGCATCACAGTGAAGATGAGAGAGCTGAGACAATCTGATGGAGATTATGAGGTATCAGGATGGCCTTGGGGAGAAAGGAACGTTGAGTGATTCCCTTCCCAGACACTTTGGCCTGGGGCAGATGGACATTGGCGGGCACACTGAGCTGGACTTCACTGTCTATGCTAATGATGCTTTACCAGGGACAGGACCTCAGGCATATATCCCAGCGTTAAGGTCCTATTTCAACTGATACAAAATTTGCAAAGCTGCCTCACAGGGGTGTTGAAGACAGCATATGTAAAGCACGTGGCCTGACCCACAGAAGGGGCTGGGTTACTGAGAACTGCTATGGTAATTATGGTAATTACTGTTCTGACCCCAGGACAAGTGCACTGCCCTCCAGGGGAGTCCAACCAAGCCCAGTGTGAGATAAAAGTGCAAAGCCGGTGTGACTGTTCCAGGGCAGAGGGCCTTTGGTGCCCAAGACTCCACAGCTGGGATTACGGTCCCAGTGAGGCTGCACCGAGCCCTTCCCTAATCACCTTCAAGGGCACCGTGGGAACTAGTCTTCTCAAGTGGGGAGAAAAGTCTGAAAGAGAGATCAAAGGTTGGTTTATGAAGCTCTGAAGATGATTTACGGTTTGGGGAGCAGCTAATACACAGAAGTATACATTTGGATTGGTCCGGGCTCAATAGGAAAGATCTGGATTTCACCAGAAAACAGACTATTTTCTCCACTGATCCAAAAAGCAATCAAAGAGACTGAGTAGATTGATCTCTGAGAATCAGTTTAAAAATTAAAATGAAATACAACTTCATTTAGCGAAGACAAAATAAATCCCTTCAAAGAGATAACCATCCAATCCTTCCCATGGGTGTGAGTGAGGGAGGAAACAGAAACTCACGGGCGCTTGCTCCTTTTGTAGAGAAGCCGTGGGGTTCGGCATCTGGCTTCAGATGTAGACTCCGTCAGCAGCCACTGGCTGAAAACGTGGTACTTGCGATCGCTGTTGTGACAAAGACTGAGCTGGGCTGGACATAAGGAATGGGGACTTGAGGAATAAAGTTCTCTTGCTTCCTCTCATCTCAGTCCTGGCCAGATCAGAATTGAGAGAGGGTGAACCACCCCTTCACAGTGGTCCTGTCCATGTAATCCACCAGCCACATCGGTCCCCTCGGGCTTCTGATCATTGATGGCCACATCTTAGATCTGGTCCAAATCTGCAATTGTCACACGAGAACCCACCCTGGAGGGTCACCCTGGCAGCTCAATTCTGGCTGTGATTTGAATGTTAATAACAAGAATGATACTTGAGAATTTTCCTGGTCTCACTCCAGGGCCCCAAAGATTGGGAAGATTTGAGCATCCCTGGTCAAGAGATAGAGAAACTGAGTAAGAAGCCAAGGTCTATGAGGCCTTGGGAAATTGTTCTGTCAACGTGTCAAGTGACAGTATGACAATAATACTAACCGAGATCATCTTTCTTTTTCATTTTCCACAGGCCAGGCATCATTCTGAGACCTTCCATGTACATTAGCTCATTTCATCCTCACAACAAGCTTTTGCGGTAGGTACTGTTACCAATCCCAGTTCACAGACAAAAAAGCTGAGGCACAGATTCAGTGACTTGTCCTAAGTTGTGTATGGAGTTAGCAGTAGAGTAAGGACTGAACTCAGGCAAACTGACTCCAGTGCCCATGTGCTTAGTCACTGCGCTAAATTGGGTTTTCAATCACTTTAGACGTCATCTCCTTCCAAAAGTCTGTTCTACAGCTTCCCTGGGAGAACCACGCCTTCAGAAATGCTCGAGCTGGAGTTTCTTCCTTTTCCTGGCAATGAAATGCCAAGTATGTGTCAGGGGCACGCGATGATTGCCCAGAAACCACATGGCCTATCATATGTCATCCCTCATAATTTATTTTTATGAGAGTAGTAAGTGGTATCAGCATTTTATAGGCATGTATTTATATTTGTTAATTTAATTTATGCAAATGCCTCATTTATGTAAATCATTCACAGATCCGCCATCAGGATATCTTTAGGAAAATCACATAATCAAGATATTTAGGGATCTGACATATATAATCAGAGAATGCAAATTATTTTTACTGCGTTTCTTCATGCCATTAAGTTCCTAAAACGTCAGCAGTCTGGTTTTACTAAAGCTGGCTTCACAGGGCTTTGGTTGTGTTGGTTGGTCTGTCTTTCTCCCTCGCCCCATTTCCTTGCTCTGGGATGGCCAGGTCCGGCCAGGGTGCTGCTGGGAGAGAAATCTCAGCTGCCGCAACATTCGTAGCCCTGCTGTTTCGTTCTCTTCCGAGGGACGAGGTTATGGTGTGTAAACACAATACTGTATTTCATAGCTATCCCGGGGCTTTGGGCTTGATCCCTCCGCCACGGTGGCGTCCTCATTACTGATTCATGATGCTGCCAGGCAGTCGTCATGAATAATAAGCTTCCCCCTGAATCTGGACTATCCGTTCTCAGTTTCTGGAATGTTGCTCCAATGGGAGGTGAGACTTGTATCTCATTTCCTGGAGGATACCCTGCATGCGACTTTATATCCAGTTCTGGGACTAGTGGAATGTGATTTACACCGTGTGCCTTAGGAATAAAAGGTGGCCAAGCGTTGTAGGAATTGGT
Source organism: Pteropus alecto (assembly GCF_000325575.1). Lineage (NCBI taxonomy): Eukaryota > Metazoa > Chordata > Mammalia > Chiroptera > Pteropodidae > Pteropus > Pteropus alecto. The sequence continues at coordinate 1,495,782 of NW_006442207.1, read as the reverse complement.
GTTTGCGCCTGTGCTCACAAGACAAGAAAATGGGTATGGGGGGCAAGGGGAAGCTGACATGATCTGGTGATGGGGCCTCACGATGCAGAACATCCAGCTGCATAGCCAACAGAGCCAACACCGCCATTTACACTGAAAATGTCTTCTTAAAAAAAAAACTGGTAGTGACCACCTGTCTTCCCCACCCTGTGCTGCTTGGGAGAACCATTGACCATCACTAAATGCCTAAATAAATCCTTGTTTCTACTTGTCCTGGAGCCTGTTGCATAGAGTGGTTCATGGGAGAAGCAGAGAAACACCACCCATGGAGCATCTGTCCTTGTAGGCTTTCCTTTACAGCTCATGCTTGAAAATCTGTTGGTTTTCTACCCATGGCATCTTCATGAGTATGTCACATCTTTATGGGGTTTTCTCTCCATGGCATCTTCATGAGTATGTCACATCTTTACAGGTCATCTCAGTGCCCAGGTTTATGCATCAGTTTCAGGCATCGTGAAAGATACTCTGACTTCGAGGTGCCCCCAGGACCCAGGAAACTTAATTTTTTCCCCTCTACTCCATGGCCTATATTTTAAATCAGTCCATCCTTTATGTATCATCAAATTTGAAGAAAATCTAACCAGCAGCTTTTGTGTAAATTGGATTATAGGCAAACAATTTGAATATAGATTGTATCTCTATTAAAATAAGCATTGAACAGACTTTTTAAAAGGTCACTTCACCATTACTTGAGCTGTTCACAGAGCAATGTCCAATCTACCCCAAAGTGAAGTGGAGAATGGGCAGCTCAGGGCATATTTACTGATTCTTCACAGAAAACACAGCAGTTCTATTTTTCTAAATGCAAGGAATATCCACTTACACCTCAGACCCTAAGAGAAACTCAAAATGTTCGCCCAGCACGCAGAGACAGTGGACCCCAGGCCATCGCTTTGGGGCTGCAGCAAGAGACAGCTGTTTTCACCAGAGGCCGGAGAGCAGGCAGCCAACATTTGTGGAACTTAACGGAGGTGAATGGAGCTTTCAGGAGCATACCATCGTGGCCTAAGGACAGTGTATAAAATGACTATGGAGCGTCTGAGAAAGCAGAGGTACAGAGGCTGGTCTCCGAATTACATACAAAGAGCCTCAAAGCTTAGCCATTTCTTACTTTTGCGCTTTCATTTCTGCTATTTCTACTACCTGGAATTCCCTTCTTCCTCTTCACCTGGTTAACTCCCACTTATCATTAACACCTGCCAAATGGCACCTGCCTCTGATTCCCTTCCTCCCTTCTCTGGGTTCCTTGTAACAGACAGTGGACAGACATCACGGTGCACCCGACTGACCACATGATTTTATGATTGCCCGTCCAGCGCCGCGCACTTAGAAGACATTTAGTAAACACGTAATGAAAAAAAGGACTTAGGCCCCTGTGTTTGTTGCCCAGCCTGTGTTTGGGGCGGAAAAAGTCTTGAAGTAACTACATGAAATTCTCTTAAGAAAATAGCCAGAGTCCTCAGAAAATGTTCATCCACAGTGTATTTGGACTAAAAGGTTTATTTGGGGGGAAGAGAGGTAGGAACAGCCATTTTTTTCCTGAGAAAATTGAGACAATGGAAACCAAAGTATGGTCATATTAAAACTTTAGCAAAACAGTACACAAAAACAAGGTGTGCCTGGAACTTTGCTAGGACCTGTCCTGCACTTCAGCAATGACTGGTAGTTATAAATAAACACATGCATCATTTATCTTTGGCCTTTTATAATCTCCTTTGGGCTCTTCCTCTTCAACAAAGGTCAAGAAATAAGGAAATAAATGATAGTCTGGAAGCCAATTCTCTTTCCTGGGATCTAGGCTGAAGCTCAGGTGTTGAAGAGCATCTTACCTTCCTTCAGCCTCTGGCTCCTAACCTCCCAATGATTATTTTATGGTCCCTTAGAAATCAGTGGATCTTGTGAACTGAGGCTAGATCCAGTTATCATAGCAATAAGTAATTAAATGTGACTGGAACATTTACACTGCATGGAGACCTATTGTCTAACTCAAAAACTTTTTTATAAAAAATGTAAGGATGGCTCATGAGTTTCACATTTGCTCTTCACAGTAGATTCATTTGCAAATGACAAGCCAGTGTCCCTGTCTCAGAGCCTCCAGTAAGCTGCTCTCTGCTGACGGGCAGCTGTCTTACTCCTTTCCTTTCCCTAGTCTTTTATTTACTTATTTTTTTCATGCAGAGAGCTTGCATCCTGCTTCTACTAACCTTTTGACTGCAGGCTAAAGAGATAATTGGAATTTTTTAGTATATTGCCAATATGAAGCAATAAGAAAAGGCAATTTTGACATTAGTAAATGCCTAGCTTTTGCCTAAGTTGTAAAACACCTCAGGTTTTAGAACACCTGTGCAGCTCACCCAGTGTAGCTCACCCAGGGGGAGGGAGATGCAAGTTCTAGTCCAAGCACAGATTTACTCTTGACTTAAGCTCCTCTGCAAGGTGCCATTGCCAGACACTGCCTACCTCCTCTGGGACTTGACTAAAACTTCTGAACTTCCCCTGAGGCAGAGAGGTGGGTGGTCCTGGGTACTGGAATCTAGCTAGGAGTTAATTACAAGGAAGGAAGGAAGGAAGGAAGGAAGGAAGGAAGGAAGGAAGGAAGGAAGGAAGGAAGGAAGGGGAGGGGAAGGGAAGGAGAAAAGGTTCTGTTCTTTTTACCTTTAGACCTTTTTTGCCGAGGTGATATTAAAATATTTAACTACAGAATGGCAGGGCACTAGCCAAGTAGAAAGGGTGCAGTGTTGTGGGAGGTTTTAGTGGCTCTTCTGATTCAGGCACCAACCTTCTGTGACTCTATGGTTGTTAAATATTTTGAAGATTATTTTTGGCCAAATTTATATTAACCCCAGACAGGAAAGGGGATCCTGTAAACACCCCCAAGTAGAGGGTCCAAATGGTTTCAGCTGAAATTCTAATCACCATAATCTCAATAAGCTTCCTGCTCTCAGAAAGGTTCCAACAGCATGGGCCATTTTGCTGATCCGATAAAAGGACTCTTGGTGCAAGGACTAGAGTCTCTGATGCCCACTCTCTATGTATCAGTGCTTTACGGTGTCCATGAGGCTGGGGACCCACCTCTGGATTCTTATAACTGCACATCGATCCATTCAACTATTTCCTAAGTGCCTGGGTGCAAGGCACTTTGGGAGGAAAACTGATCTTATAAAGCCCCCCATCTTTTACCAATAATTGTCCGCAGGTTATTTTTATTTGGTTGGTATAGTATTTTTTTAAAACCTTGAACAAATTTTGAAAAATCAGGAGATTTTATTTAAAACTTCACATTTCCAAACTCTTTTGGAGGCTGAAAAAAAACCCAAACCTCAGAAGCTCTGATCGCACTGAGGCCACATTTTCCCCTGGCCACAATTCACTGGGGCGACCCCTGCCCCACCTATAGATGTGGAATGAGTCACCACTGCCCCCTGTCACACGGCCACCTCCCTCACTTATGTCACAGAAACATATGAGGCAGTGGTGGGGAGAAAGAGCTCTGGGGTGGACAGCTGACTGTTTTCATTGTGTCCCCTTAGGCAAGTTACTAAAGCTGCCTGTGCCTCAACTTCTTCACCTCAAAAATGGGGATGATATAGTCTTTATTGTCTAAATTGGTTATAAAGATTAAAAAGAGGTAATAAGAATAGAGTGCTTAGAGCAGTTTCTGGCACATTTGTAAGGGCTCAATTAATGTGCCTGCTCCTAAGAATACAGCAGAGGAGGACAATTTGGACCTTGCCCTCCAACAGCCATAAAATCCACACCGGGCATTTAGAAAACATCTTTGATGTTTTTGGTTTGGACACTGGTCCTAATAGTTCCCTCCTGTATTCACTCCCTTTCCCATTCTATTTCGTGAGTAGCAACTACCAAGAGCAGTTTTATATAACTAGCTCCTACAGGGGAGGAAGCAGGACAAGCAGAAGCAGGTTAGTTCTCTTTTCGTCCTAGGATGGCCCATTGGTTTCCAAGAGGCCATGTTCCACCCACCACAAGAAGAGAACCCAGAGGTCACTGTAACCAGCCCCCGCTCCCAGAGCCAGATGCCATCAGCAAATTGAGTTAGGGGAGGGGAAAAAAAAAAAACCCAGGAAAAAAAGCCCTGAATGAACAGTGTTGCACATCAACTAATCTGGGATTCATACATATTCAGAAGGAAAGTGAGTGAAAAACCAGCATTTCAGACAGCTTTACATTTTCAAATTAAGTTAATAAAATAAGATTTCCAATGTAATGACAAATTAATTCTTCTTTTCTTAAGTTTATTAAAATAAGCATCTCCTACCTTCTAACTAGAGCTGACATATGCTTATATAGATACATCCCACCCAGTAACCTAATCTCCCAGCAATCTTGAAGCAATTAACTCCTTCTAATCTTGAGCTAACAAAGCCCACCGTGCCAAAGGCCCCTGAGAACGCCCCTCTGAGGCTCGCTGGGCAGCCTCCCTCCAGCTCCTGCTTAGAGCATCCTGTAGGATGCTCAGAAGTGGTCCAGAGTGGTGATTCCTCGGAAACAACCAGATGAGTCATCACAGATCATAAGATCTTCATTAACTCCTTATTTCTCTGCTAATTAACACAAAAAGAATGAGTCGAATGCCTGACAGGCAATGACTGACCCACTGCTTAGTGGTTAATGGGATGCAAATGACATCTAATGAGGGTCTCTCCTTGTAGTGTGGGCAGCTGGCCTACTATTTTTGTTGTGGATTTTAAGCTGTCGGAGCTCTATGAAAAGAGTTTACCTAATAATTTAAATGACAGCTGAATTTGTAATTTAAAGTCCATGCATTTATGTAGGGCCTACACATGGCAGAATTAACTTAAGCTGTTAACTACCAGGTTTAGCTGAAAATACCATAATTCAGAGGGGGAAAAATACAGCTCCAGGCCCTTCCAAATGAAGGACAATATTTGTCGATTATATGGGGTTGTGTGATGCATTTGAGATTTTGTTTTAACATGGCAGTGGCAAAGCATATTATCAAAATCTTCCTTTTTGTTGTTGATCCTGAGCATAGCCTTTGCAATTTATTATAACTTAAAAATGTTTTTAAAATGTTAGCTGCAGAATCCAAAATTTCATCATTTAAGGTTTATCTTAGAACACAAGTAGAAAAATCGGCCCGAATATGATTTGTGTGCTGTCAATAAAACATTGATTCAGTTACGGGGTTTCAGCAATGCTGTCAATAATGCAACTCAAAGAAGGTATTTTACTCTGGATTGTATGACCTATTAAAGATAATTAAGTGAATGACTTTGTAAATAAGAGCATAATTTTTTAAAAGGATTTTATTTTTATTAAGATGTATGCTTTACTCTATCCTCTACTATCCGTCGGTCTGTGTGAGGAAGACCCGCCCCAGTTAAGATTCTGAGCTTTCTTCACAATCCTGGTCTTTAAGAACCTTTCTTTTTACTAATCCGTTGAACTGGCAATCAACTCATCGAAGAGACCGAGCCAGGATCAACCCACAGTGAAGTCTCACTTAAAAACAAGAAGTCTAGAATAGTCATTGTGAAATTCAAGAGAATTATCAAACTATAAAATAGATTCTCTGAGTTAGACAATATCTAGGCCCATCCCACATTTTCATGTTTATTTTTTCAACGAGTAGAGCCTATTAGTCCATATGAGTAGTTTGAATTTATGCATTCTATGAACTTTCAAGTTTAATGACAATTTCCTGGTAGGAGAGAGGAAATCACAATAGTCAAAATTATTAGTTGTTGCTTGACATTGGTAAGGAGTTTCTGGAAAGGCGATTTCTCTAAAATTGCCAACTTAGAACTCCTTTTGAGGATCAGTTAGAGATACACTTTCTTCTTCATTATAGGGAATGTCTATTGAACCCATTCTTGAAAGGGGTGACGATATTCATCCTTCTTTCTGTTTAGACGCGCCCCGAGGCCTGTGTATTCCTCTCTCCCAGAATTCTCCCTCCTAGATCTTCTCATGGCCTCTGCTTAATGTCACCATCCCCAATAGGATGGTCACCTGAAGCAGCCCCAGTCACTCCCAACCCATCGGTCAGCAGTAGTTCATTGCCTGTCTTCTTCTGTCTTCTGGTCATTGTTCATTATGTGGCATCCCCACTGGTCTGTAAGCTCATGTAGAGTAGGGACCTTGCCTGTTGCTGCATTTCTAGAAGACACAGCAGCACCTGGTACATAGTAGGGGCTTGGGACATGTCTGTATTGGGAGGCAGGACCCTTCTTTTCATCTCTGTGGATTTGCCCCTCTCTTTTCCCTGCCAGAGGGCCTGCTCCTCTATTCCTTCCTGGGGAAGGCCTGCTCATGCTCCAAGACTCTGCTTAAGGTGCTCTCTTCTTCATAGCTTTCCCCGGTCCTCTCGAAAAATTTAGATTGCCATCCTCACTGGGTTAAAGCCTCTGGAGTGCTGCCTTGTGATGGGTTGTATCTTTCTGTGTCTCCTTGGCTGCCCTGTGACCTCATAGAGGCTGGAAGACCTGTCTGATTTTTACTCTCAACCGCTCACACCAAGCACAGTGCTAGGAACATGAAGGTCTTCAAAAAGAAACGGAGTGAACAATGAAGTTATCCTTACGCTTTGAGGAAAAGGCCTTGTCTTTCATTAGGGAATTCTAGCATAGATAACCATAACAGAACCCTCTTTCAGAGGTCACTGCATACTTCACCTCTAATTCTCACAATGCTCTTTCAGGCATCCCCACTTTACCGATGAGGAAACTGAGGCTCCAAGAGATTAAGTAATACGCCCAGCATGCTCAGGTAATACGGAACAGTGGTGGGATTAGAACGCATTTTGAAAGGAGGCCAAACCCCGGGCTCCTTTTTCCAAACTTAGATAAATTTTGTTGAGCTCGAACACTAAATCGCCATTTTGTGGGCTTCTTGTGAGAAGTTCCCTAAGGATATTGATTTCTGTATTCTATATTGGTTGTTTAGAGAGCATGTTTTATTGCTAAGAGTAGGCAGAGTTGGTGAAATTAAGTCGCTCGTATATGTGTTATTTTAAACTACTCTTTCCACAAACATTCTTCTTCATTTTAATTTTTAAATTGAAATATAATTGACATAAAACATCGTTTAGTTTCAGGTGTACAACGTAACGATTCAATATTTGTATATGTTACAAAATGCTCACCACAATAAGTCCAGTTATCGTCCATCACGATACAGAGTTACAAATGTGTTCTTGTGATGAGAACTTTTTAAAAAAATTTTTAATTAAGTTTATTGGGGTAACATTGGTTAATACAATTGTATAATTTTCAGGTGGACATTATCATTTGACATCTGTATATTCTATTATATATTTACCACCCAAAGTCCAGTTTCCTTCAGTCACCATATATTTGATCCCTTTCACCCACTTCACCCTCCCCCTAAACCCCATATTTGACCCCTTTTATCCTGTCTACCTCCCTCCTTCTCCTCCACCCCACTAGTAACCACTAGCCTATAGTCATGTCCATGAGTCTCTGTTTGTTTGTCCTGCTCATTTGGTGCTTTTAGGTTTATATTCCACATATAAGTGATATCATGTGATTTTCAACTTTTTCTGTCTGGCTTATTTCACTTAGCATGATTATCTTGAGATCCATCCATGTTGTCACAAATGGCAATATTTCATCTCTTCTTATGGCTGAGTAATATTGATGAGAACTTTTAAGATCTGTTCTCTTAGCAACTTTCAAATGTACAGTATAGTATATTGTCACCATGTGGTACATTATATCCCCATTTTCCACAAACTTTAATGTATCCTAGATCCTTATAATTGGGCAAGTAGGGCAGAAAAAAAAAATAGGGTAGAAAAAAACTGAAAGGGAAAAGCAAGGTAGGTAGTGGTAGATGGTCAATAATCGCACACATTTACATGATATTATTGGAGGCCCTTGAAACTCTATCAAATTCTATGACTTTGGGAAAGGCTGCCTCAGTGTCCCCATCTACAATAAAACCTTCTGGCACCTGCCCCATCCCGCTCTGTGGGAATCTGGAAGGGGGGGAGAGGGGAATTGACATTTTAAGTAGAAATTGCTTTAGAAAAAAACATTTCAAATAAATTTGAGGCTGCATTGCATCATCACCGTTACTTGGCTGGCCCTTTGCAAAGCTTTCAAAAAGCCTTTGACACTGTTTTTAACCAGTTAAGCAGCAGAATGCCCTGTGCAAAACCCCACTCGGCTCAGGTGATCAGATGGAGGTACAGGAAAACACATTTCAGAAGCAGGCACCCTAGTTGGACCAGTTTTAATGACTAGAGAGGCACCGTGCTCATGGAGCCTTGTATTAGTCATTGTCCCTCTTATCTGAGAACCAGTTAAAAGTGTGCAATTGGCATCAGGAACATCATAGTTTTAGAGGAGACATTCATAGATTCTCACCTCACCCTACCTCGGCTGCCACTGTGAATGTGCTGTCACTCCTGGAATTTCAGGCACAAGTGACCTGGAATCATTTGGGCACCAGCTCTGCTTCCTTCTGCCTTTTATGTTCACAAGGTCTGAGAACAGCCAAAATACAGTCTACACGGTGGCTTCTCAGTAAGTTCCCTATCTAAGAAAACCTATAGTTATAGATGGATAACCAAACAATGCACACCAAAAAAGGAAATGTGAATTATATGACATTGACATACATTAGATTAAAAAAAAAACTAAATATGTGGGAAGGATTAATCTCTAGCAAATAAAAATTCCGACAATTGCTTTTTCAACCACAGACTGCTGAGAAATCTGTGAAAATAGCAGAGACTCAATATAAATCTTTCCCCCTTTTATTTAAATGAAAACATTCTTGTATATCATATATACTTGAGATGTCACCAATTTTGGAGGTAATCTTTTAGGTTAAGTATGTTCCCACATTAAACTGATAATTATCCTTCCTTCTCTTCTTCTATCCCCCTGACACTCAACACCCTGGATTTTTGCTTCATGTTTTATTTATGGGATAGAATTAACATGCAGATTCACAAAAACTTAAAAACTCATAATTATTCATAAAGGGCTTTAGGGTTAGTTTGTACATTTTCATGAAACTCTGGGTGTGTGAGAACGCGTACTTGAAAGTTGTTGGTAGTCAACCAAGGTTAAGTCCTGGTATGAAGTGTAATCTGAAAATGATCAAAAGCTTTGAATACAAGTATTTGTCAGTACTCACAATCTACATTGAAGTGAAGTAATGGGCATCAATATCCTTGTAAGCATATTCAAGACTGGCCTGGCAAAAAAGAAGATTTGCATATTCAGTGCAAACAATCAATGTAGGTAGGAAGGTCTAGTTAGAAATCACTAAGTAAATGTAATAAAGGACAGAGATTTTTCTTGTTTCTCAGCCATCTTATATGGTACAATGTGCTTTCACAAATATGTTCAAGTCTAGGGAAAAGTAACACCAATTGGAAATGTTTGCATTCTATTTCTTCCAGGATAAGCAGAAAAGATGAGATGGGTCACTGTTGATGGGGTGGCCACTACAGCCTTACAGAAGTAGCTGGAGAGCAAAGAGCATCTGTAAACAGTTGTGAGGATGTAGTTTCTATAAGCCTTCCCTAGAGGGCGATGACTTCGGCTCTCCAGTCAGCTCAAAATTAAGAACATTTTGAAGAGGAAGACACCCTGTTGAATAAACTCTGGGGAGAGCAATCCAGAACCATTAATCAAGGGGCATGATGATCGTACTACAAACATCTGGAAATCAAATGCAGGGGACAAAAAGCCCATTGCAGCTTGGGAAATTCCTATTTACAGCAGAGAAAGGCAGAGAGATGGAATAGAAAGAGCACGACCTTTGGTGCCTAGATCTAGAATTGAATCTCTGCTCTGAAACGCACCAGCTGGATGATCTTGGGCAAGTCAGTTAACCATTCCGAGTCCTGGATGACTCATCTGTTTAAAAAAAAAAAAAAGAGCATCTACCTTAAAACAGCTGTAAGATAAAATATGATAATGGATATATGATATCTCATACAGCACCTGACACATAGTAGGCACTGAAGAGATGTTAGCTCTTTTGTTAAGCCATGTTACTTTGCTGTAGGCTCTTTATTAATATTGTAACCTTACATACACATATATGCTCACACACCAAGAGGCAGATCTATGAAACCACTGTGATCTTTGCATTAAATACAGTGATGGCTAAATGGGATCAGAGCCAATCTGTGTATAATAAATTATTTGAAATAATATTATATTTACCAAAGGCTTACAAAACATAAATATATATGAAAATAGAGTTAATAGAATCATCCTGCTTGAGAAAGGAGAGAAGTTATACTCTTTTAGCAGATTTCCACAGGTTTTGAGCAGAATATTTATCTTATGCCATCTTTATGTTGACCTTCAAAGATAATATAATTGCACATTTGACATCCTCGAGGCTTTTTCTTCAGAAATATATACTTTTTGGTGTGGGGGGCGGTCAGGGTGGAGAGGAAGCAAAAGATGAAATGAGAGAATATTCCTGGTTCCGTTGGGTGGGCAGCTCTTACCTGGGACTCTCCCTCCAAAAGATAGATAGCTGCAAAAGCTACTTTATCAAACGACTCAATAAAAATACTGGTAAATATTTAAGTCTCTTAAATACAGACGTAACTTGCAGACATGACCGTTTGAGTAATGAGCTCAGCTGGTTTCATGACAGTGAATTATCTGAATAAGCTCTCAGCTATCTCAGTTGTTCATTGAGCAAGCAGAAAGTATGTGTATCTGGCTTTCACCTTATTTCCCCTACTTCCTCTTCCTAATCGGAAATGGCATCTAATAAATAAGTTTGAATAGTTCTGAAGATAATGTTATATATATGTTATATTATTATTTCATGGAGAGGACAATGTGAGAATTTTGTGTGGTTATATGTAATTAATCTGTGCAGTGTTGATTTAAAAAGATATATATGCATATGTATGTGTGTGTATATATATATATATATATATCTCCATCCACCCCCAGCCAATTGACAACTTACTCTCACAATAGACTGAAGCATTACTCTAGTAAGAAGTTCTACTGACTTTTGAGAAGGATACTCCCATGTTAGCTTTCAGAAATTGGCCCATTAAGCTGTGGGGAATGGACGAATAGACAAATGAAGTCAATATTGGCATTCTCATTCTGAGTTACAGCACCAGACTCTGAACAGCATGTTTAATACTGCCTAGACCCTAGCATCCCTGTAGGACATTGCTAACAAACCCCTCGAAAATACTCCCTTCCACAACTCCTGTCTGTGAGACTCAGAACACTCATCCTGGCTTCCTAGATGTTTATCTGGTTTTCTCAATGACTTCTCTTCCTATTCCAATCCCAAAGGCTCCCCTTTCCAACATGGTGGTACAGGTGGCCTTACCAGGTTTCCAGGTCTCCTAGACTTAGAACCGGAGTATCATCTTTGAGTCACATCCAGACAGTTCCATGAACTCATCTCCCCCACCTTCCATCTTTCCCTTACCTCCATCCTGCTGCCTAACACACACTCTCATCTAGTTCTGCCAAGACCCGCTGGGTGGGTTCTCTGACTCTGGCTGCTGTCCAAAGCTGCTTCTAGAACCCTAATCCCATACGGCACCTCCACCAGGAGACTCCTCTCTCCATCTCCACCAGGGACCCACACAGCTTACAAGACCGGAGCTAAAGCGTCTTGGTTTTCAAGCTACCTTTACAATGTCCAGCTGGCCAGACTCCCTACCACACTGGCTCATCTCTTTGGCACGTGTTGTAATTTGTAGGCACTGCATCTTTTGTATTTTCTGTAAAACCAAGCATAATGCTGGGTAAAGGACAGGTTTAGACATAAAACGTCCATCTGAAGATCATAGAAAATATTTTTGAAAGTAATTTTTCATTTCACAACTCATACCTGAGTTCATTGGCCTTCAGAAAAGCATGACATATAGCCAAGCCCTCTTTGATCACCATTCCTAATCCAGGTCACCACCCCCAAGATGACCACTTTTATGTCTGTATGTTTGGGTGGGGGGGCCAGAGACTGTGTTTAATTCCGGACTTTCCTCTATATATTTGCATATGTGTATATCACATAGGTTGTTGGTGCAGCTGGTTGAGGAAAATGTCTCCTCTTTCTACCAAAGTGAAACACTGTTGAGGTGATGAATTTCACAGCTTGAGCAACGTCCTGCTTGAAATGTACTGTTGTTCACTGTGTCTTTGTGTCTCGCTGACCTTCTCTTCAGCTTTGCTCTAAACACAGCACATACCCTGATGCAAGGCCTGATAATGTTTAGACCATCATAGAAATAGATGGAACATTATAGAAAGTGACAAAGGGACTCTTCTGCTGTTTGTTTACATGGAGGGGTTGTTTTCCATTTCAAACACCATCTGAATGCTTCTGAGAAGGCGGATCGACAGCCCACCCCCACTGCCCAGCATGTTGTAAGCAGCGGCCAGGGCAGCTTGTGTTTGAGAGAATTGAGCGAAAGCGCGTGTGCCCTGATGAAGTGCTCCATAACGCCACGGCTGGAGCCAGAGCTCTGGATTCCACGATCGGCTGGTTCCTATGTGCTCACCTCTCTAACCAACAGCATGGGCCTGGAATTTAATATACTTTTAAGCGAATTTTAGTATGTGTGACATTTTTGAACCAAAAGCTAGTTCAGAGGAATGTCAGTTTGGTGAGACAGTTCTCGAGATATGCTGTCGTGTCTTAATGAGATCCTGATCTCACAGGTACTGTCGTGGCCACCTCTGGTTTAAGGAAGTGAATTCCTTGGTTACTTTTGGAAGCACAGTCAATGAATCTAGCTAAGTGAAGAAGCCCCCCGCTCCCACTCCCCAAACTCAAAGAGGTCCCCCATACCATTGGTTAAACTGAGCTATGTTAATAACAATTACCCAGTACTTTTCCTATCAAAAGTGGTCAAGTTACTTCGAGGGCCCCAGAGTTTTAACTACCCCAAGGGAAAGAAGACCAATGATGATATCATTCCCCTGAAAGTGTTGGGTTTCTGTTTATTTTCAACACAGGCAGCTGGTAAGTAAATTTATCCTCAAAAGGAGTGACCCTTTTAATGGTTCTACTTTATCTGAAAAAAAAGTAACTCTTTTATACTCACTTAGCTTCAGCTCCCCATTCCCAGTCCCAACTGTTGGACCTGGGAAATAGCTTTTACTGGCATGGGCAAGTCTAGTGCATGGTGGTGGCTGCCTATATGGAGGGGGTTCTTGGACCACACTTGGGCTTGGTGGAAATAAGTGATGTTATCAATTAGTGATGTCTGGGGCCATGATTGGTGAAGTCAGCTAAGGAAAGGGCCAGAAAGGACTACTCCTTTATATTAGTCATTACTGTTAGTCGCCATGAGATTCATTTAGCCCATGAATTTGGTACCTTTGAGCCATTCTCTCTTTTAGCCAATAGATGACAGTGATCCTGGTACTTCCGAGTTTCTCTGGAAAGAACCTCTTAAAAACTCAGGAAGCCAAGGATTTCGAAGCACTGCAGTGATCATTAGAGAAATGATAGAGCTAAAGACGACAAGATGCTGTATTTAACAGGAACTGGAAACTAGGTTCTCTCCCGTTTATTGGAAATTCTGGGGTCTGTCCTTTCTATGCCCTCGGAACTCAGCTTTTCTTAGGAAAATGTCTTGAAACTCCCTATGAACATTTAGCATTAGTGCAAATATTATTCCAGGGGTGATCAGTAAGGGTCACTGAGGCTATGTGCTAGAAGTGACTATTCTTAGGCCCATAAAGACCTTCAGAACCAGATGCCCTGGGGCAGGGCCTGAGAATCTGCATTCATAGGCTCCCCCAGGCGACTGCATAGTTTGTGGGACCTAGTACAAATTGAAAATTTGAAGCCCCTTGTTTAAAAAATTATTAAAAATTTCAGGACAGCTACAGTAAAGCCTTAAACCAAGCAGAGAGGCCTTCTAAGAGGAAGCTGGCCCCACCCCCTCATTATTTTGATGTTTATGAAAGTATTAGAATCCTAAACGAATACTTCACCCAGGAAGACAGAAGTGAGATTATTGAGTTCGTTCACGCATCCCAAGTGGTGGTGGTGAGGGGGCGGGGGCCGAGAGAGGGGAGAGTCAAGCAAATTCCCATCCCCTCAATACAAAACTGAAGGCCTAAAACACCCCAGCCCCAGTCAGCACCCTGTAAGAGCTCCACTACCCCACAACAGCTAAACAGATTCTGAAATTTCACCTCTCCCCTAAGTGTTCTCAAGTTGATGACATGGAAAACTCATGGCCATTTCCATGGTTTCCTTCTTGCTCCTTTACTTACTCTGTGATTCACCTAACCGAATATCGAACTAAATAAAGCCTGCAGCTCGTGGTCCACCAGAATATTATTAGAAACTCAATTTTATACCAGTTCTCAAGGCTCATTTGTTGGAATATCCAGTATCACTAGCACCACTGAAACTATGTACCACTGATACTATGTTTGATGCTCTACAGGAAGATTTGGAATTCAAGGCTACACTTCCACGAACTGACACTCATGATAAAGATATTGGTTACTAACTTAATTTAGTTAAGTGTCTTCCATTATAGAAGCAGTAGATACAGACTTCTAAGACACACAAGTGTTTCTCTTATTACATAGCCATGCCCTACTTTTAATATTCTTATTGCTGTTGTATTCATTTTTTTTAAAGCACAAAGCTCAGATTTGACCATCACCCTGTTCATATTCTTTCAATGGTAACTTAGTGCCTAGAAAATAAAATATCCTTCTTAGTTATGGTGTTTTAGATCTCATGCAGCATATATTTTTATGGAGAGAGATAAACAATAAACACATAAACCACAAAATGCGAATACTGTTATTAAAAAAAAACAACAATATATTATGAGAATAATGAGAAGAGACAATCAGTTGCTCTAGATGCTGTGAGCAGAGGTATCCTCTTCGAGGAAGCCCATCAGTCCATATTTTTTGGTTTGCAAGTGACAAAATCTAAACTGAATCAGTTAAAGCAAAGAAAGAAGAAGGAAGGAAAGAAGGGAGGGCAGGGGAGAGAGAGAGAAGAGAAAAAAGAAAGAAGGCATGGCCGTTCTTGACGACTTAATCAATGTCATTGAGACCTGGCTTCTCTGTCCCTTTCTCTGTTTCTTGGCTCTCCCTTTTTCTCTCCCTCCTCCCCTGAGACATCTCTTTCTGTTCTGTTAAAGACGTCTTTGCAACTACAAACTCATATCTTATCAACTTAGCAGCCCCAGTGGAAAGGGAATAGCTCTTTCTCATTGGTTCCAGAAAGACTTCAGAGGCTTATCCTCATTGGTCAGTCATAAGTCACATGCCAATCCTTGAACCAATCACTATGGCCAGAGCTGAGTTATATGCCTTAGAGCTTCCTGGAGAGAGTTCAACCTTTTTCTCCAAAATCTTGCTCACTAAGGGTGGAGCAGGCTGATTCCTCCAAAAAAGAATTTGGATTTTGCTACCAAAAGAAGTAGGGAGAATTGCTCAGAGGGCACATACAACAGAGGTCTGCCAAAGGAGATGACAATCTGAAATCTAGTGAAGAGTTGAGTGGGAAGGAACATTCTAGACAGAGGGAACAGCAGGAAAAATTGATACTTAAAAGAAACTAATGAAGGTCACTCAGTACAAAGGGCAGTGAGCCAGGGCTCCAGT
This sequence comes from Pteropus alecto, assembly GCF_000325575.1. Classification (NCBI taxonomy): domain Eukaryota; kingdom Metazoa; phylum Chordata; class Mammalia; order Chiroptera; family Pteropodidae; genus Pteropus; species Pteropus alecto. The sequence continues at coordinate 1,480,132 of NW_006442207.1, read as the reverse complement.
GACTTGAGATGAGTTTGGAGAGGTCAGCAGGGGTTAGATCATTAGAATATGCAAGGGCACAGAGCCTATTATGACCTCCTTTTCATTATATGTGAAAAATTTCTTTGGGAATCTTGTAGTGGTCTCCTCTTAATTAGATTTAATAAATTTTTGAGATTTCAGCTACTTTGTTCCAAAAGGGACAGACTCTCTTCACCCTAAATGTGGCAAAATATCACATCATCATATTGGACATGGAGATGCTTAATGCCCATTAACCAGTTTTTAAGAGAAGCTTTGTTTTTAAGATGTGAAGATTCATCACATTATTACCATTTAGGCCAATTTAGACCTCTCCCATCAAATCTTTTAAATTTCCACATTCTAAATTCATTACATGCTGCTAAGACTTCTCAGATTCAGCCAGAACATTTTATTTTCTCAGGACAGGGAAGTTTGCCTGTATTAGCTGTATTTAGAAAATTATTCAAAAACTTTATAAGTCAGATTGAGCCAATCTGGATTTTGAACATTTGTGATGATTTTAGCATTTCATCTGTTTATTTCTTAATATCTAGCCAGATTACACTAAAGTCTTTTCATCTCAAATGGCATGGCTATGCATTAAAATGAATGAAGGAAACTGACTTGACAATGTATGTGTGTTTTTTAAAAT
>NW_006442207.1:1460272-1479361 GCF_000325575.1 Pteropus alecto | reverse complement strand
CCTCATTAATAAAAAAAATGTTTCTATTGAAAACAACAAAGAAAACAAGAAAGAACAAAGTTGTATGTGACTGATAGCTGGTCTTCTTGGGAGCCGCCTGTCATGACTTAAGACTCGTAGCACGAATATGCCAAGCATGAGAGGACTGAGCTAGAAGAACCTCGAAGGTGGCCTTGCTGTATTCGCATCTCATTATTACTTTTGCCCATCATGTTCTCACTGCAGTGCTTTGGCCGACTTCCTGTTAAAGAAGACAGAAGCTCCACAATAATCTATTACGAGTTTTTTCTTCACCAGGGATTTATTTTGGTTTTGTTGTTGTTATACTTAACATAACAGATGTTCCTGCATTTTTTTCACATAATACCACTGTGAGCCTCATGTTATCCTTAAAATCCTACAAAATTTTAGATCGTCTCTCTGAAATAATTTTCTCCTCCTTTGGAATTTTATCTTCCAGAAGGCCTTTTTCTCACCATTTGTAACAGTATATTAAAACGAAAACTATGTAGAAAGGAACTGTTTACTCATATAACTTTGAGATTAATTGCTGTTGAAAGATAATGACCTCAGTGCTGGAGTCAGACAGTTTACACACCTACTAAAAAGGAATAAAAACAATCCTTTTGATTTTTTTCACTTCTGCTCCCAATTTATAAGCGGGACTCGATAGCGATGGCAGATGCACTTAGGAATATTCTAGAGACAAGTTGCAGGCTTGGTTTTAATCAAATGTGTTTGAGCCACAGTCAAATGCCTAAAGCACACCCTGTGTTCTTCTGGGAGAGTGAAGTTAAGAAGCTCTTATTCAAGGATCTTTTAATTATTAGACTTACAAGACTCTGGCCTGGGACATTTCCCAGGTTGCTGTCACCTGGTCTGGGATGTACTTTCAAGACTCAGGTTATCCAAAGTCAGCGTAGTGGCTGACTGTCAAGCTTGACATCCCCCAAAGCAGCCTAGGCAGTTATTGACAGGGTGCCTTCATCTTCCTTGGCAGCTCCTGGTACATTCACCTGGCTCTTTGTCCTCTTGGGCAAGGTGAGGGCCCCTTGTTGTGTTTGCTGTCCTGTCACCAAAGAGAACAGCACAATGTAAAGTATCCCCTAATGTGCTAAAAGCCTTTCTGAAGGATAGTCAAACAAACAAAGCATTTAGTTGCCTTTCAAGCTGACCTGGCCCTCTCTTCTAATTGTGTGGAGAGCTGATTGACAAAATTGATGATCCTTAAGGATCAATTTCCTCTTCATCGGGTCATTACTCAGCACAAAAGATCTAAGGGCCACAGGTTAAATTTCAAACTCATTGTTCAGCTGTTCAATGAATTGGCATTGGCCTACGTCATATTGTTTCCCATCTGTGCCCTCTGAGATATCCCTTAGCCACACCATTCTGCTCAGGAGCACACCCCACTGAACCCAGGGCATTCTCATTATGCTTCCTCTGTCACTCCATCTATAGCCCACATCGGCAGCTTTCCTGGCCTTTGGCATTTATTGCTAATATCCTTTTTTATAGTGTCTCTATTTCAGTGAGGATTCTTTTGGTTGCACGTGCAAACCAAACTGTCTTAGGCCAAAAAGAAAGAGAAAGGAAGGAAGGAAGGAAGGAATCTCCTATGTTTAGAAGTTATATAGTAGATTTCTATATTTTTAAATGGTGTACATTTTTCTAAGACTTGCTAAAAGTCATACAGTCTCAACATTTGTGGAAGGTCCCACAAAAGATAAAGTCTAGAAAGAAAGAAAGAAAGAAAGAAAGAAAGAAAGAAAGAAAGAAAACGAAAAAAAGAAAGAAAGAAGCAAGAAAAGGAAAAAGAAAAAAAATTGTTGGTTCTTGTAACTGAACAGAGTCTAGGGGGATTGTTGATTTCAGGCAAGTCTTGATCCAGGGTTCAAATGTTATACCTGAGATCAGTTTTTCTCCTTCTATTTCTCAGTTCCATATTTTAGTGTTTATTTCATTCTGTGGCCCCACCGGAGCATAAAGTGACTGCCAGTGGCTCCCAGAACTACCTACATAGCTTCCCATGCAGTAGGAGACAGGAAGATCTTGGTGCCACACTCCCAGTCAAAACCTCACCGACCATGCATAGGACAGTGTGACCTAGCCACATGTTTCAGTCTTGAGCAGGAGAAGGAGTCAAGTCTACCAGAAGCACATGGACTGAGGGTCACAGAGGAGTGATTTCACGGAGAAGAGAGAAGGGATATTGTTAGCAGAGATGCAAATGTGCCCTAGAGGCTGGTCTCCCTACCCAACGATAAGCTAACTTGAGGACAAAGCTGCTACTTGCATGCTTTCCCCAGGGCTGAGTGCCCTCCTGTACTTTTAATAGGTGCGTCATGAAGGCATCAATTGATTGATAACAACCCACAGAAACATTTTGACTAAGATCAACCAAAGCCAGAAATAATAATCATTTTAAAAACTGTGGATATTCAAAATTTTGCCATGACGGTTTTTTTCTTATGGCTGACAAATGTTGTCTAGTTCACAGTGGTTGTGATTGTAGACACGGGCTCTGGGTGGTTGCCACGTGTTTTAACAGGTGACTTAAGCTGCCAAAGTGGCAGGATGCTGGCGGTTTCCTGGATAAAGTTCCTTTTTACTACATGAGGTTCTCCATGCCTTTGCAAAATGGACTTTCTCTGGCTCTATATTGACTTTTGATTGCCTGGCATGGCGGCTCATTTGTCATCTCTGATCCTGGTAGAAGGATGCATTTCTCTTGCTATAGTGAAAAGTCAGTGTGAAGGGGGAGGAAAATACAGTAAGTATAACTGAGGTTTTAGACTGTAGAACAATACCATTTATTTACTAGGAAAATAGAGGTGAGCAAAGAGAGAAATGGTCCTTGCCCCCTAGACCTCACAGGTGAGTTGCAGGAACACACACTCATCAAGTTACCTGTGAATAAAGCATACTGTACTTCCTTTTCTCTGCTCTTATTATGTTTGCAATGATATACTAGCATGTGATTTAACTGCTGTTTCCTCTTCCATTAAGCTGAAGGGTCCACAAGTCCCTGTTGGTATAGCCTTGGGTCCCTACTTTGAGCAACAGTGCTTAAGACATAGTTAAAATATTTGTTTGAAAGGAAACTGAATGAGCGAGTGTCTTATTCTAGGCAAATCAGGAACCTATCTTATTTACACCCAACATGGTACCTGAGCTAAAATACAACAAAAGTTTTATTTATATGAATAATGATAAAAGTGTACTCAACCTCTAAATGCTGATTCTTATATTCAAGATGGTCAGTCCTGAGCAATTAAATTGTGAGAGTCTGTAGGAAAGAATCTACCGTTCTCACCTCCTAAGCTTTTGATTTATTTCAGAGAGAGGCAGGAAGGGCAGCTTTATTCATTCATCCAGCCAGTATCGGCTGAGTACTTGCTAAACGCCAGGCACTGCTGTATGCCTAGAGATACAGAGTGAACAAGACCAAGGCCTTGCCCTCCTGAAGCTTACGATTTTAGGACATTCTGTGCATAGGAAGTATATACATACTTGGGGGAGTGTATTAATTTCCTGGGACTACTGTAACAAATCACCAAAAACTTGGTGGCTTTATTCTCTCACAGTCCTGGAAGTCAAAAGTTCAAAATCAAATTGTCAGCAGAGTTATTCTTTCCAGAATCTCAGAGGGAGAACCTCTTCCATGCCTCTCTTCCAGCTTTCACTGGTTGCCAGCGATCCTCAATGTCCCTTGGCTTGGCCCACTCCACCTGTGTTCGCATGGCCTTCCCTTATGGGTATCTGCGTCTCTGATCTCCTTCTCCATTCTCTCAATGACACCAGTTGTCAGATTTAGGGCCCACCCAAATCCACAATGATCTCATCTTGAGATCCTTCACTTATTCACACCTGCAAAGACCCTATATCTTTCCAAATAAGCTCATATGCACAGGGACCTGGGGTTAAAACTTGGACATACCTTTTGCAGGGACACTATTTAATCCACTGTAGGGGATCTTGTTGAATGTCACCATGCCCCCTCCTAACATTGATACCTTCATCAGTGGCCCTCAGCCTGTCTTTTTACATTATGCTCTTTCTGACCTCCTTCTTCCGGTGGCCTGCTTCTCAGCCTTCCTCGACCTCACACTCCCCTGCCACCCTGGTTCTGGATCCTGGTGCCTTTGTCTAGCCAGGTTCAGATGAAGAAGGACCCTGATGACACGAGACCAGTGATTACTGAGTGAGTGACTCTTAAATGAAACTTGCAAAATGAAAGAGTGAAATAAAATTTTCACTGGCAGAAGTGTCCTACCTTGAGACCTTAACAAACTTGGTTAAATGTCTGTGGTTTGAAAGGAGAGAAATAACTCAAGACGTTTTAGCAGGGAATGGCTAGTTTCTGATGGATTGTTTGATATTGTGCTACATTTATAAACTAAAAGAGAACACAAAATCTAGGGAAATTATCTACAATCGTGAAGTAAGAAGAAGTCTGTGATCAAATTTCTGAGCCTGACCAAGCCCTGGTACGGAGATGTCAGATAAATTAGGCACCCACATCCGCTGTGGACCTCTCACCTAATTTAGAGAAGTGATATTCACAAACATTGTCAATATTTCCGAGTTTACAATCACACCTTTGACTGTTGACTTAAAGCATCTAGTTTGGTTCAGGCTACTGGTGATGTTTACACTTTGGAATCTATTATGCATAGAAAAATTAGGGATTATCTTTGACCTGGGTACCACATATTCTTATGCAAAACTAAGTAGGGTTATTTATTCATTTAATCAATTCCATATGTTTGCTATCATCATCACCATGTAGAGCAGGTCTGATTTCTGCTGAGGTCAAACCAACATCGTCCTGTGTTGGGGGCTGGTAGGTCTTATTGTGGACACAGACAGCCTGGTTGGCATTCAGACAGCATTAAGCCCTCTCAACTTTTGCCAAACAATGGCATCGTTTTTTCCGAGAGGTCATCTGCCATTCAAAGATACAATCAAGAGAAGAGAGGTTTTTTTGTTTTTTTGTTTTTTTTCCTTTGTGAAAGTAAAATACAGGGCGCAATATGAGAGAAAGATTTGAATTTGCATTTGCTTTTTAGCTCAATCTGGGGCATGTAGAGGAAGAACATGGGCCCTGGTAAAGAAAGACCCATGAGCATTGCCACAGAGAAAACTGTGACCCGGAGAGATTACATTTAATTCTACAAAATCACACCCACCTCAGTGCTGGCTGTGTTTCAGGCATCGAACTAGGCTCTAGTGATGCAAAGATGAGTTGTTTACCTGTTTATCTCTCAAAGAGTTCTGAGACAGAGACAGAGAGAGAGAAAGAGAGAGAGAGAGAGAGAGAGAGAGAGAGAGAGAGAGAGAGAGAGAGAGAGAGAGAGAAAACGTGTGCCTAATATGTGGCACATATTAAGAGCTATGGGGATTTGGATGAGCAGCCGTTGATTTTGTGGATTTGAGGCTGGGATAGAATTGAGGAAGAGAAAACAGAAGTTCAGAGAAGTGTTTGATATTTCTCACAGGTTTAATAAAAGTCAGTTACTTCAGCAATGCAAAACACACACACACACACACACACACACATGCACACACACACACACAAAACATTCCATGCAAATGGAACCGCATGAGCAAAACAAGAAGACAGGAAAGCGCTCGGTGTTCTGAGGCATCACCGACCGAGCTTTTCCTTTGACTGGAGTGTGGGGTGCATGGGGCAAGGGCTGGGGGCGAGGGACCAGGGTGGTGATTTGAGAAGAAACAAGAGAGCGGAAATGAAGAGGGGCTGTGAAGGGCCCTTGATGGAAAACTATGGATTTAGAGCTCTTTCCTGAAGACTATGGAGAACCAGAAAAGATTTTAAAACAGAAACGTAATGGGGTCAGAACAGTGCTTGAGAAAGATGACTTAGAAAACAGGAGGATGGGGAAGTCGAGAGAGGCTGGGAGCAGATGTGTCCAGGTGGAGGCTGGTACAATCATCCAGGCCTCTGGGAAGGAGGTAGGAAGAGACCAGAGTGGAGATGGGGTATAATGAGTTTGAACCTGGGGCAAGATGAAGTTCATCTGCCTAAGAAGATGCAGCAGCCCATGCCCAACAAGCGGGCACACAGCTCTGGAACTCACGGGGACAGGCTCTGCCAGTTCCCCTGGAATCTCTTTGACTTCCATGCATCTCATTCAACAAATATTGGTCCAGCATTGAACATGGGCCAGGAACTCTACTGCACACTGGGACTCCAAAATGAAGAATGAATGAATTCCCATGAAGCCAAATAGAAATCCAGAGAAAGTAAGAGGAAAAACGGGTTTTCTCTCTAGTGATTACAGAAAGACAATTAATCTTGAGATACCATTTCCTAACGATTACGGTAGCTTTACAGTTCCCAGAATGCCATGGCCCGGATGCTGACTGGCCCACCCAGCCCATGTGCCCTTTCATCCCTGGCTGCTTCGTGCTAACATAACAGCCAGGTTCCTGCCTGCCTGGGACTCTGGCTACATTCTTGCTGTGCCTGGGAAATTTTCAGTGCATGGGACCTGCTTCCCCAAGCAGGCACCAACTCTTCAGCTCCCAGGTGACTCCACCTCCACTGCAGGTAGTCAAGCCTGGTCCCGGCCTCCTTCAACCCCCAAAAGCGAGCAACTGATGCAAGATGCTCAGCACACACATGTTGCTGGTGAGCGGGTGGCAGCTATGCCAGGTCAAGTCCCCAGGCGAAGTGGTACTTCAGGGACAGCAGCGGGTGTAGTGACTGTGGTGCCCCATCAGGCCAGTTCCTGATGCCTGAGAAGCTGCAGGATCAGTGGGGTTTGGTTATCTCTCGTTATGTCAAATAAATTAGACAAGCCAAGTGTTCAGTTTGGGGCAACGGCTCAGGAAATGATGGCCCATCAATATAATGAGATCTCATTCAGCTATTTAATTTTGAAAACCATGTAGAAGTGTGAAAAAGTTGCCTCAATGGTATGTCAAATATGTTAAATATATTAGAACAGCAGATATACTACCTCGTAACATGCAAAATGAGAGTGAAAGATTTTTCCAAACAAGAAAGTAGCTTTCTTGAGATGGAAGAGCTGTGGAGGCTGTATTTTTAATTAAAAACAAACAAACTTCTTTAAAGCCCACCCCTTCTTTGGCCTCCATATCTGCATTGGCAGGGAGCTGCTGCCACAGCCCGCCAGCATGTCTGCCTGGCCACCACTATCTTACCACCCTGGAACCTTCAGGACTAGTCCCCCAGCAACCTTTTCGACCTGCTTACTCATTTGCCACAGGATCCCAGACTCCAAGGTATTCCCTCACCCCCAGAACCTCGCCCTGGTGGTCTGGTACCTGCCCTGGCTGACATTATCTACCTCATGCCCACCCTTACTCCTCCCAACTGTGTGTTCCCCAGAACTCACAAGTCGGCCATCCTCAGCAGCACCCTTCTGCATCCTCAGCATCTCCCCAGATACTCTCCACGTTCTCATTCTGACTGGAGCTGGCTCACCTGAAGCACTGCTTTTTCTGCAGCCTCTCAGGGAGAGGCTCCTTCCTCTTCCACAATTTCCAGGCCAGTGGTCGGTCCCCCGAATAGGTAGGCTGGCAGATTAGGTAGTGACTGCGAGGAAAATTATTTTCTGATTGTTTTTAATTTTTTCAGCAGGCGAAGGTGAAGAGGAAGGAGGATGTGTTGGAGGTTTGAGGAGAGGAGTATGTACTGAAAAGCGTGGATTTTCTCCCCAAATAAATGCTCGTTCTGACTCAGATGCCTGCCCAGGCACATGCACACACATAACCAAGTTTTGCATAATTTCAGGAAACCCTAGAAGCCCTGACATTCAGGGTCTGAGAACTAAGATTAAGAATCCCTGACCTAGGGGAAAAAAGATCAGCTAAAGCAGAGTTCACATAGCAAAAGTCAGAGCAAAAAGAAACTTCATGGAAGAAAAAAACAACTGGATGATGTAGGTATTGTATTTTGTAATTCAAATAGATAAAAGTGAACGTTTTTGACACCTTTGTGACAGATAAAGCATCTGACTGAGTTAAAAAAATGAAATCCAACTCTCTCCTTTCTGATGCATAGACCATGATTTCTCCTCCCCGCTTTGTCCAGAACAAAACAGAAAACTACAGTGTGTTTAAAAATAAAAATAGTAGCAAAACTATAGCAAGCAAATATAAGATAAAATAATGCAAAGATAGAAATTTTAGTCTCAAAGTACAATTCAAACCAAAAAAAGAAAAGTTAAATAAGTCAAAAGAGGTCATTCTATGTTGGCAAAAGTCTCAATCCTTAATGTATCTTTTGAATTCTATTTTTTTCCTTCAGGTAAGCTTTCTTAATCGACACACAAGAAAAATGATTTTTAAAGCCTTTGTATTTTGCGAAATATCTTCAAGATATTTTTAAAGCTACAATACAGAATAAAGGTATAGCAGCTGTATGACTTTAAATGTTAAAAATTAAAATGTAGAGAAAATGTCTATTAAAAATATAGTGAAAATTGATAGACTAATTTTTGGATTGGGTACTTTTAATAAACTACTTTTGGTCTTTGTCTGATGAAGTCATTAAAAATCAATAGAGTATTTGAATAATAAACTAAAGTTGAATCTACAGCCATAAACTTAGTGCCTTAAACACAGAATTCAGTATAATAAAATTTAATTAAAATATATATAAAATACATATTTTTATGCCTAGAAAAATTGCTGGGAAAATGTTAATATTTACCATCTCTGAGTAATGTGATTACTTGGAGAAGCATTTTCTTTTTATTATTTTTTGTATTTGTAAAGTCATTTTACAACTTTTACAATCAGAAATAAAAACTAAATTAAAAAACAACATTATTGAAGACATTCTTTAATATCCCTCTTCTTAGTTCAAGAGCCCTCGGTATAAACATTTTTTCTTTCAGCACCAGAAATCATGTGAAACTTGGATGGAAATTTTTGCCAACACACCTGCACTGGAAGGCTTAAGTTGTTTTCCAGTTTATTTTTCTCTTTGTGGCATGTCCAGTCGTATTTGGAAAATTCTTTACTTTCGTCTAATGCAGAAATTAGTAGAAGATGCCAATTTCATGAGACTGCTCTCTCCTTCTATCTCTCAGGAAGGATTTTTCAAAACCGTAAATAACTATACAAAAAAAGAACACTAGTTTTTGAACTCTCAGGTAGTACGCAGGTGGATGCTGAGTTCCAAGTCTAGGAAAAATTCTCGTGGGTGAAGGAGTTCTGCAGGATATCATATGGCATAACCAACAGTGTAAGAACATTCCAGAGACTGAGGAAATGGTAAGTAGGAGAGAGAACTGAGAAGTCTCCTTCTCACACTTGGTTCCTTTGTGGCCAGTCTTTATCGGAAGAAAAGAACAGGTGCAGGGGGTGTGTCCCCTCGGAGTACACTGGTTGTGTTCACCATCTTTTCAACCAGTACCAATTAAAGGAACGGGATGCAGGGTGAATTCAAAAGCGGAAAGAAAATAACACGATAGACTATTTCTCAAAAGACTTAAGAACAAAGGTCCTCCCTTCTCTCTCCTCCCAAGGAGGAACGATAATTTACAAGTGAACATTCAGAAGGTAATAACTTCTTAATTCAAATTAATTTTTACCAAGTTGGCCACAAAGATTTAGATGCGTTAGTTATTTAACTACAACTGATTTCAGCCAAAAGTACAAAGAAATGTTACACATTTCTTTATAATAAAGAGTTATAGAGACTTTACTGCATTGCAGTTTCAAAGGCAAGTCTACACTCGGGTAAATCTGGGAAGTTTGGGAGAACTCGATGAATGAAACTATCATGTATAACTTCTATGATAGCAGCAGTAATAGATGATATGCAGGTGGAGTGTATATCTCAATCAATATCTTCAATACTCATGAAACATTTGTCTCAGCATCGTAATACGACCTGAATTATGAAGGAAAGTACCTAAGAAAGTCATCTGGCTGACTTACTGCACTGAGACAGGTAAATAGTTAACTCAGTGGTACTAACCTTCTCAAACACAAGAAAACTTTTTTTTAAACATCAAAAACCTTCTCCGATATAATATTAGTTCTAATTTTAATATATTTTTTGAAAAGAAATACATCGAAAGTAAAAGCTACTATGAGTTTGATAATAACTTGAAATTCAACACAAATACATCTGTAGATACACATAAAATGGTATTTAGACAGTATATAGTAATTTGGGGTCAGTAGACAGTGTTTTGTAGCCTACGTTGACTCCTGAACTCCTGGCAGAATTGTCATAAGTCAGTGGCCTCCGGGAAGCTCTGGACTAAACCCTTGTGCTAGTTATTAGTGCTATTTCCCCAAAATATCTGATTTTCCTCCTCCTGGGTACAGGGTGGGATTGGACTTTCCTATCCCCTTATGTTATGTAGAGCCATATGACTTGCCTTAGCCAATCCAATGGGAGTGGAAGTGACGTGTAATTTACTGGCAGAAGCCTTTAAGAGCCAGTATATGGTTCCCTCCCCTTTTCATCTGACTTTTACTAGCAAAGGCCTGGGTGGTAGAGGTTTCGACAACTAGTTTCTGACTGAGAATGACATTGCAGAAAGCCCCCCAACCATTCTGGCCAAAGTATAAAACATTAGTGAGAGATAAACCTATGTTTTTTAAAAGTCATTGAGATGGTAAAGCTGCTTGTTACTGGAGCATAACTTGGCTGATACTGACTTTCGCAGTCCTTCGGGATGGTTAGTTATTTGCTTTTAAGGAATAGATTCTCTAACCCAGTGTTTTAACTACTTACCTACCTATTCCAAAGTAGTATGTAATACTCGGTTAGTCTAAGATCTTCCTTGTAACTTTTTATGGAAGATTCTCCAATATATTTCCAACACAGACTACCATCTCCTTGGGTTCAGGAAATTTTTTTCTCTTTAGAAAGCTTCTACCTTAGCCGGAAAGGTTTTCAACTAAGTAAGTTTTTCTAGTGAAGAGAAAAGGATGTGGGGAAGAAATAGTTAACAACAATACTAAAACATGCTGGACCAAATATGGAGGAAGAGAATACCCAAACAAACTCAAATGGGATTCAGGTAGGCTTGAGGAGTGTAGCTTGATCTGGAATGAAGATTTTATCAAGAAGGGTCTGAGCAACACCAGTCCTTCAAAATCAGTCAACAGCCCCTGGGCCTCTCATAGAAATTTCTCTAGGCTGCTGCCCTTCACTCTTTACTTCCATCTTCCATTTTGCTAAAATCTCCAGATCTATCCTGGCAGGTCTGGAATTCTCTCCTTGCTCACTCAGATATGACATTAGCATTTCTAAAGCCTCCTTTTAGTTAAGACACTTCACCTGCAGAGAATAGATGTTAATACTATTCACAATAGACTGAGGAAGGTATTTTCTTCCCACCAAGAAGCTGGTAGCTTTTATCCCAGCACTGCACAGTGGAATCCCCTGGGTGACTTTAAAAAATTTCGATGCCCGTATACCACCCAAAATCAATTGGTGGTAACCCTCTGGGGGTGTGAGTTTGTGAAAAAAATTAGTGAAATCAATGTTTTATTCAGTTATCTGTAGTCTTAAAAAATAACTGATAGTAATTCTGTTCCTATAAATTCATCATATTTATAGCTAAAGTTGAAGAAAAAATTCTGCCCCAGCTACTCTCTAACAAGTTATTCCAAATAATCACCAAAGTACTGAACCAAACCTCTCACCTTTATATTGTTTTGGTTGTCCTTTGTATTAGGTATCTATTCAAGCACAACAAATTATCACAAACTTAGTGGCTTAAAACAACATGCATATGTTTAGTATCTCACAGTTTCACAGTCAGGCATCTGGGTCTTGTGCTCAGGATTCCAAGAGAATACAGTCAAGAGGTTGGCTGGGTTGTTTTCCTTTGTGGAGCTCAGAGTCTTCCTCTGAGCCCATGTGTCGATGGCAGAATTCAGTTCCTTGATACTATAGAACTGAGGTCCCCGTTTCTTGCTAGCTCTCATCCGGGGGCTGCTCTCAGCTCCTAGAAACCACCACAGTACCTTTTAATATGGCCCCCTCCCAGACCCGCCCACAACATGGCAGCTGACTTCTTCAGGCCAAGAGGAGAATCTCTCTTTTAAAGCTTTCACCTGATAAAGTCAGGCCCACCCAGGATAATCTTCCTTTTCATTAATTAAAAATCAACTGATTTGGAACTTTAATTCCATCTGGTGATTCCCTTCACCTTTGCCGTATTCTGTGGACTAGAAGTAAATCATGGGTCCCAGCCATGCTCAGTAGGAAAGGAGTATAGAGGGGCCGGCTCGCTGGGGGTCATTTTAGTGTGTGTATGTCACATCATTTTTGGAAATCGCTGTACTGTTTGCATATTTTCTTAATATTGTGATGGCTCAAAATAGATACTATCACCATCATCAACATCATCATCAGTATCATCATCTTCATCTTTATCCAAATCATCCTCTGAATGATGGAGAAAGTACTGTAAAGATAGATCAGCCTCTCCTCTATGGCCCTGCTTTAGTTCTGAGCCTCAGCCTATTGTACTGGGTTTTATGGTCAACAGCTGTAATTTTGGGCTCCTATTCAGCCTGTTCTCAATTATGATCGCCACCACCTCTCTGTCTTGCGAAGGTTAATATTTAAGAACCACGTGCAAGAACCAAAGATGTTTCCTCCAACTAAGAAAAACTCACTTGCCTGATGAGCCTCTAACAGACTCCCCATGCCATTGATGTTAGGAATCAATTGAAGTTAAATAACACAAATCCTAAAATGATCTTATCTCTTAAAATAGCAAAAGGAGATGACAACTACTGGGCGAAGAAGAGCCTAGCAATGCGCTGTGAGAAGGCCATGGACGGAGATCAGGAAAGATCTCGGAGGACTGCCTTTGGACACTAAACAGTAAGAGGGATGTTTTCCCTGCTTTCTTTTCAGTCCGAGTTTTCCAAATGTTTCCCCGCAAAATACAAGCAAAGGGGGAGGGGATACAGGATACCGATTATTTATTTGACACTATAGTAGCAATGATAAAAGGATTACAGCCATTTCTATGTCTAGTAAATGAGCAAGAAGGAGTGAAAATAAAGATAGGGGAGCATGATAGAGATATTAGACCGTTTGCTGAAAGAAATTAACACCCAGGGGAATTTTTTTTGACAAGTTATTCTCCTTTTCTGAGATTCAACATTGATATGTTTTTCTCATTTAGGTTCACTAAGTAATGTTTATTATGAATTCAAATTCTCAATATTGAAGGGGAGATATTTCCCATATGGTTGACATGCTGCTCTGTAGGTTCATAAATTTGGAGGAGTTTTGATTAACACTGACAGAAAACTCTTTGAAAACATATGGCTGTATATACATCATGTCATTTCTAATAAGATGACACATCCTTCTTTGCTTTTCCCTAATAAGATGAGTTCAGTCGTATTTAAGAAACACGATAATACTTTGTTGATTTTTCTTTATGGGAGAGAAAAATTGAGTAAAAATAAACTATTTTGTTGTTTCAGCAGACGCTGAAAGCTTAGCAGAGGGTTTGTGAGAATTAAAAAAAAAAAGAGTGCCATCTCTAATTACTTTTTATAGACCCAATTAACATGTAAATGTGGAGTGTTTTTTGACACCCCACATTTCCTTCTTGGTGACTCTGGTCCTGCATTCCATCTAGCTGACTGGGGATCCATCTTTTTCTCACAAGGTTTTAGAACTTTCCTCTGCAGTCCTTGCTGATCACAGCTTTCATACCATTTTGACTTCAAAAACATTCTCATCCTTGGTAGCGTACATTTTCAGATGAACCGTTATCTTTGTTTCTTGGACTGATTTGTTTCCATTTCTTCTGAACCCCACTGCGATAAATTTATTTTGAGAATTCTGACATGAGCTATTTGAAGTATACTTTAAAATATAAAAAATATGGAAAGCAAATTGGCAACTTGTACCAAGAATCTTAAAAAAAAAAAAAAAAAAAGCCAATGCCTTTTGACCCAGAAATTCTCCTTTTAGAAATCCATCATAAGGAAGTAATTTAATATGTGAAAAAAATTTATTATTAGGGATGTTCATAGTAGTATTATTAAAAAAAAAAAACGAGAAAAATTTAAATGGCCATAAAATAAAAAATGATTCAATACATGTTGAAGATCAATTACAAATCATTTTCAGGTTATAGAATAATAATAAAAAATTAAAGCTGAAGTGCTAGAGCATATTCAACCCCAGTACCCAGTGAAATATATACAATTAGTTTTTATAAAAAGGTAACAATTCATCAGCAGCAATTAAACAAGGAAAGAGTATAAATTCATGTCATAAACTACTAAAGGCTAAAGAAGGAAACAAATAATTTTGCTGTGACCCTACTCAGCACTGAAGAGGGTGAGGCAGTGAACTGCTGAGATGTCTCATCTATACCTTCCGATTTGGAGAGAAGACAGAGAGTGAGGAGGTGACCTGGAGAAGACTCTAGGAAAACTCATTTCAAACTGAATCCCATACATACCACATGGATATCAGCAGAGGAGAGGAGGTCGAGGCCTACCATTCCCACTACGTCAACTGGGAAAACAAGCTAGTGTTTAGGATACTTAACAGGGCCCCAGAAAAAAGCAGATCTAGGTTCCCCCTAACAAGAGTTTCCTGTATCTTCTCATTTCACCCCACACTGAGAAAACAAAAACAACCAACCAAACAAACAAAACAAACAAACAGGAGTTCCATCAAACTCAGAGGAGAGCACAAAGGGCCTCCAGAAAAGCCGGGAGGGTTATGAAGGAGAAATCACCCACACCATACGTTAGCAAAGCAAAGGTCTAAGTAACCATTAGAAAAAAGTGGGTACAAATTTTCAGCTATAAGATGAATAGCTCTGAGAATCTGATGTAAAACATGGTGATGATGTTGATAATGCTGTATTATAAAATTAAAATATGCCAAGAGAGTAGCACTGAAATGTTCTCGCCAAAAAAAAAAGAAAAAAAAAGATAACTATGTGAAGTGATGTGATGATGGATATGTTAATTAACCAGGTGGTGGGAATCCTTTTGCAATGAATGAATGAATGAATGAATGAATGAATGAATGAATGAATGAATAAGAAAAGAGAGCGAATGAAACAACAGAACATAGATGAGAAATTCAGTCTGGAAGAAAACAGGTAACAGAAGAAAATCATTCCAGGTGATTGCTTCATGCTATAGAAGAACGCAATGAAAAGTCATTAAAATAATAAAATCACAGAATGAGAAGAAAGAAAAGATTGGAGCAATAATTAAAACACTGAGAACTAAAATGACATTACAATAAATTACAATCAGCAAGAAAAAGGATAGATGTAAATAAAAATTAAATTTCTGGAATGGAAAAATCTTGAGATCATCATAGTGAGATCATCATAGATCATCATAGAGAAAAAATAGAGTAAAGCAACCAGAAGGAAGACTTTAGTTTTTATAAATCTTATCCAACATAAGAATAATTGGTATCCCTGAAGTGATGCGCCGGAAGGACAGGGAAAGTTCTTTTGAGACATAGTAGCGAAATGCAAAAATCTTTGAAAGGAAGAACTAGATCTGCATATTGAAAAGGCCATAAAAATAAAAAATAAAAAATAAAAAGCTGACAGATGAGTCCACATGGAGGCGTGTCTTGGTGAACATAGCGAACTCAAGAATAAAGAATTCTTCAAGTTATCAGTCCTTGACAAAGGGAAACTATGAGGTCGGTCTCAGACATTTTATAAATTGTCAATGTTAGAAAATGATGATTTCTTACACGATTCTAAGGAAAAGAAAATTATCTTCTAAAATGTTAAATCAAGGCGGTTTATTGTTTGCATAGAACAGTGACACACAGATATTCTCCAATATGAAAAAAATATACCATCCATAACCAGTTTTTGAAAAGAACTTCCAATAGAGGGAAGCAGCCAACCAAGAGATGAATCAAATACAGAATTTAGGCATAGAGGGTTGTGGTTAAAAAGACTAGTGACAAACGGTGAATCCAACTAAATATAGCCTAAGCTTCAAAGTGAGAGTTTAATTGCAGAATAGAATGCACTCATTATTAACTGGTAAAAGACTACTAAGCAATATAACCAATGAAATCGGGAGGCCCGGGGGGAGTGTTAGGAAGAAATAAAACAGAACTGATCTTCTCTTCAGAGCAAATGAACACAATGTGTAATTAAAAAACTTGACTCCAACTTCATAATATTTTTCATATTTATTTAAAATTTAGAGTGATCACTTAGAAAACAATATCTCTTATGGTAGAGAAACATTAATCTGTGGTTTAGCATCACTTTGTGTTTATTTAACTCCTTTTTATTCTGTTAAAAATAAGCAAAATGTATCTATACCATGCTAACTCCAGTATGATATCTTGAATTGGATCACGGAACATAAAAAAAGAACAGTAGTGAGAAAACTAGTAGAACCCAAAGAAAAGCTGGAGTTCAGTTAATAATAATGTACCAGTGTTGATTTCTTAAATGTGACAAATGCACCATAGTAACATAAAAATTAAAAAATAAATAAATAAACTAGTGTTACGTGAATATTAAGATGAGTGAATATTAAGTGAATATTATAATATAATATTTTATTCAAAATCCGAAGATGAATAAATACGGTAGTCATAATTTTATTTTTTAAAGTATATTTGTGAAAGCAATGACTGGAAGGAACAACGCAGTAAATTATTGCCAGTATTGGGCTCTGGATTAGTAATTTTTATTTTCTTCTTTATACATTTTCAATTTTTACAATGGTTTAAACAATGAATATACATTTATAATAACTAAAAAATAAACATTACGGTTTTACCGTTATTCAATGCAGTTGAAACTGGCAGTTGGCGAGTCAACTGGAAAAGTTAATTAAAGCAGTGAATCATAAAATGTGATACATACATACCTTAAAGATTTAATTTTAACTTAAAACATATGGATGTTCATTCACTTGCCACTCTTTTGATGTTGAGCCAAGGCCCTTTCTTTGTATTGGGGTCTGCTGATCTAAGTTCCAAGCAGTCTTTCTTTCAAAACCACCCATAATGCATCATCCAGAAGCTCTAGTTTTGGTTTCTTTAAAGCAGAATGAGACCTTTAAGACACTTACAAAGCAATTTTTCTACATTTTAACTCTTCCCCAAGTCTTATGTATGTTTTACATATACCTTATTTGAAATTTGTCGTAGTAACTTGTCATTACCAAATCTTTCATCAGTTTACGTAACAGCTATGTAAGTAAAAAGCATATCATGTTTGCATAAACAGGTGCTAGCACAACTAGCATAAATGAGGTCACAGACGGCTAACTCTTGGTCATCACGACTGGCGGGAATAGAAGTTTGAGGGCTTAATAGAGAGTAGCCTTAGCTTCAAGCAGTGTGATGTTGTGGGCATCTACTGGGAGGTTTCAGTGAGGAAACTGAGAGCTTTATCCCTTCCAACAAGGGGTAAACATTGAGGAAGGTTATGAGAGCTTCAAGAGATAAACATAAAAATGGCAGACTCTAATACAGGTGTCGCCACCTTAAGTGTAGCAGGGAAGAAGGAGGAGGCTAGCATCAGATTTCTTGATTTGCTGTTCTCTCCACTCTTTATACTGGATAGCTATGATACTCGCTAATGGTTCCTTCGACGTAAGGTACAGATAAGTGACAAATAGGTCATTTGCTCCTTTTCTAGTTGGCCCCAATCTGTAGGTTGGTAAAGATACTTCCATTATCCAGATGAGGGAAGCGAGGCACTAAAAAGTGTTCAAGACCTTTGGCTACTAATCGACTGATCCGGGATTCACACCCAGATTTACGAGCTGACTCCAAGTGCACTGCTGTAACACTCTACCACAAGGGCCTTCCTCAACGAATAATATGGGGTTCATGATTAAATAAGGCTGTGAAAGTGCACAGAGAAGACACTTAGAAAACTGTCATTGACACGGGTCAGTGTAGGAAAGCTTTGCTCCCATAATTTCTAACAACATCTTATTTTTTTGAGTCAAATCATCAGCTATACAGAAATCGTGAGTGCTATGCCAAATACCTCTGTCCTAGGTATTTAGAATAATTTATTTCCATCTTCCTATTTGTGGCCTGCCCCACAGGAATCCTATTCTTTTTAGGACTATCCACAGCCCAGATGTCCTTAATTTCACAAGCCCTGTCTGTGTTCTAACTTATTTTAATTGCCTGAAGATGTGCGGTGGGATTCCCTGACCCTTTTGTTAAACACTGTACCAGCCAACCAAGGTTTTTTTCTAGATTTGCAGTTCTGATCTCTTTTGCATCACACGTTTCATCTCTTTACCTTCTTACCAGCTTTTACCGTTTTTCATAGATTTTTTTCCTCAATATTATTTCTTTGTATTATTCCTGCTTTTTACGGCTAAGCTCAAGTAGTCGTCTAAATTTTATCTCCATTCCCGTACTTCATCTTCTTTCATTTCCAGCATTTAAGATCGACTGTGGTCATTATTTTTTTCAAATTCAACACTTTTCTGTTCTCATCTTTCTTGACCTCTCAGGAGTAAGCAGTTGACACATTTGTGCCTTCCTTCTTGAAACGCTTCCTTCTCTAAAACTCCAAGGCATCATATCTTCCAGGCTTTCCTTCCATGTCACTGAATCCCCTTTGTCTCCTCGCCCAGCTTCTCTTTTGCTCATCCTCTGGATGTTGAGGTACCTAAGGTTCTGTTTCACGTCCTAAGTTGACCTCACCCAGTCCACTGCTTTAAATACTATCTCTGTGCAGACGACTCCCACATTTATCTCTTCCACTCCTTTTCCCCCGAGCTTTAGGTGGATACATCCATCATCCTACATGATATCTCCACTTGAATGTGTAACAGACATCTTAAATGTAACATATACAAAGTGAACTCTTGATTTCTCTCAGTCAGAATCTACTCAACACCCCACATCTTGCCCAGTGGGTAAATGACATCACAATTCACAAGTTGCTCAAAGTAAAATATCTAGATGACATTCTTGTCTCTCTCTTTATCTCACCTCCAATCACATTAGTTCATCAATGAAATCTATCAGGTCCCCCTCTAAAATGTCAGGTGAATCCTCGCCTCTCCCCATAGCCAGCACTATCTCTTCAGAGATAGTCCAAG
>NW_006442207.1:1447609-1460112 GCF_000325575.1 Pteropus alecto | reverse complement strand
GGTGTGTTGTCAAGCCAAAAAGTAAGGCCCAATATTTTGGGCTACTTTGACAACTGGTGAGACTGGAAGGACCTCAGATGGCCTCACAGCAAGTTTCCTTCCTAGCTCTGCTCCTGTGGTTAAGATCCGTCCAAACAACCCTTCTTAGGAAGGATCTCAGCCGTTCCTGCTTACCTCTGAGTAGCAGGGTTTCATTCCCTGCCAGCCCAAAGAATTACCCAAACAAGCCAGCATCCAACATCACATCCTCCTGCAGGAACCAGGGGTCACCCCACCCTCTTGATACTATAAAGTCTACTATAGCCCCTGGTTGTTCACTTTGTTCCCAAGTGCAAGTTCTGTGTGGTCCTGGATGGCATGTGGTGTCCTCTGCTTCTAGGCTCTGAGTAAGTGTGGCTAATAAATTCTCATCTGTCCAGTGTTCAGTGTCATGTGTCTGGCTATCTTCATTAACTCTAAGGTGGGAATCCCTCCCTAGCCAATAGTGTAAAGAGGAGGTGATTAAAACACCTGGCCAAAATTTCAGTTCAAATATTTTCTTTGCCAGGAGGTCTGTCTTGACTACACTCTATCCCATTATTCTCTCTCATATTTTACGTGGCACTTGTCACTGTCTGAATTATTTTTTAATTAATTAATTAATTTGGCACATGTTTAGTCTCTGGCACATTTCACTAGAATGTAAGCTCCATATCCAACGTTAACAAATCCATCAGATCCACTTTTCAATGTATATTGTGGGCAGGTATGTCTTGCCACCAACCCAGTCTTTATCTGAGCCCAATACAGCACCTGCTCTGACCTGGACTATGGCATTCACATTGTCATTACTCCCTCTGCTTCCACTCTTGCCTGCTATTCTCCTCCTAGTATCCAGAGGGACCTTTTACAACTGTGAGTTAGCTCATGTCATTTCTCTGCCCACCAGCTTCTCCTAGCGCCTCATGGCTCCCCACCTCACTCAGCGTCAACACCTGAGTCCTTATAATCACTTAGGAGGTCGGCTCAGCCCCGTGCCCTCATGTCTCACCACCTCCCCTTTATCTCTGTGCTCCCAGCACCCTGGTCTGCTTGCTGTTCAGAGCTTTGTACTTTGCTTGTCCTGTTCCCCCACCTAGAAAACTCTTCCCAGAGATACCCACGTAGCAGACCCCCGATTTCCTTTCGCTTAAACGTTACCACATCAGAGAAGCCTATGATTCCTACACCCTTCAATTCCATCGTTTATTTCTTCCGATTGTTTATTCTCTGTCTACTCTGCTGGCTTGCAGCAGGGACTGAGAGCTCTCTTTGGCCCCAAGAGTTTAGGACACTGTTCTCAGCTCTCAATATGTACTATTATTTAGTCCTCACAGCAACTCTACAGGACAGGTGCTGTTCTTATCCCGTTTTGCAGACTGGGAAAGTGAAGCATAGAGAGGCTAAGTAACCTGCTCCAAGTTAGTGAGTGGAGCCATCAGGATTCAAAACAAGGTGGTCTAACCTCTGAGTGTGTGCTATTAACTGAAATAAATAAACGATTTACAAAATAGTTACCAATAATCTTTCCTTGTGATATTATCCTCAGGCCCATCAGTGCATGAAGATAAGATACTGTTGCCTTTTCTAGTAACTCTATTTGCTAGCACAGTAGAAAAAAGCATTGACCAATATGATATTGTATAAAAAGTACTACCTAAAACATCAATAAATATCACACTAGGACTTGAGAAAAAAATCTTACATAAAGATTATATATTTTAGTTGCTTACTTAATCCTCAGAAGGGTTAAAAGCTACTGATTTTCAAAAAGGAAACTTCTATATCCTAATTTATGCATATCTATCTATCAACTGTCAGTAGGAATGCAAAAGGTCAACTCAGACTGCACCAATAGGTGTTTCATAAGCTAAATGGTGATAAAGAATTAGATCAGCCAAAAAGCCAACCTAGAAATGGAAATGAATATGCACTTTCAGCAAGCCATTCCTCACAGGATATAAATTATAACCACTTCAAGATATAGTAGGTGTTCACTCAAGTTTCTCTGTGGGTTTTCATAGCCCTTCGACTATTGTGTTTGAAGTAAAAGTTAATAAAAGTCCAGAAACAAATTTAAAAAGGTATTGGTACCAAGAGATTAATTCAAGAGTTTTTAGGGAAAATACCCTCCACCTTGAATGACTTTGGAATATAGAGGAGTGTCATTCCACATATGGTCTTCAGGAATGTTCTCATTCAGAGTCAGAGCCACAGCACGTTAGCCCTACCACCTTCTCCCACAGGAGAAAGA
This sequence comes from Pteropus alecto, assembly GCF_000325575.1. NCBI lineage: Eukaryota > Metazoa > Chordata > Mammalia > Chiroptera > Pteropodidae > Pteropus > Pteropus alecto. The sequence goes on along the minus strand of NW_006442207.1, from coordinate 1,457,840 downwards.
AAGCTGCACTCTGTTATTGGCTCCTAGCAGCAGGTAAAACACAGCTTAAGTGTCCCTTACACCACCGATGGGGCTCTGCGACCCGCAGGCCATCTGGAAAATCCATTGTTCAAACACAGTCAGGCCCACAAAGGTAAAAGGCAGAAAGCAACTATTTTGACCTTAAAGGCCTTGAGAACATCAGCAGACTTTGTCAACAGAGCCCAAATGCAGTGAGGAGTTGTGGCAATTGCCAAGATCATTCCAGACCAAAGCACAAGTGACATCGTGCTCATTGATTGACTTCACCAGAAACTCCAGAGAAAAAACGGCCTCAGGGGTTCCTGGTCTGGGGACCTCCGGGTAGGTCCATTGGAAGTGGCTGAGGCCCCCCAGAGACCTTCACCACAAGTAAAGTTGACATTAAAATTGAACCAAGGTGGAAGAGTCACGTTGTACCTTGGAGCCAGGCAGGTAACCCCAACTAACAAATGCAGCTTCAATGAGAAGCAAGACCCAGGAGTTTTCACTTCATTCTTTTCCAATATATAACAAATGTTCCAACCTGACATGACATTTAAACCTTACAATACAATATTACAGGAACACAAATGCAGCACAGCAAGGATTTTTCAAAGGGGGCAACGAAGAGGTCGGCTTTGGAGTTTTAGAGTCAAGTTAGTTTATAATTATCTAGTTACAGAAAGAAAGCCTCACTGTTTCTTGAGCCCAAAATGTGGCTTGATTCAAGTTTGGGGGAATTCGCCATTGGAGCTCTCAATGGGGATAGCGGACTATCAGTAAGGTCTATGGAATTTTGCCCACATGTAAGAATAGAGTAAAATAAATCCAGAAGTTGGTTTATGGGGTGACTCTAAATTTAGAATCTAGGTGATGTTCTAAAATTATTGCATAGAGCTCAGAATTAGATTCTACTCCAGGGAACTCTGTGAACACCAGCAAGAGGGGGATTGGCTGAGCTGGCCTTCCCACTGACCCTGACATGCCTGTCCCCTCCAGGAATGGTGTGACAGGAGCTGCCGTACTGCCACATGGGCCCTAAGACTGGAGCTAATAGCGAGGAAAGGCCAGCTCAGCAGACGTTCACAATGCATCATGCCACATCTCCTCAACCCACCTGTTTTTAGTGCAACACCTGTAGTGGACACTCACATGCCTGTTGCAGTGTCCCAAGGGTGCCCTGGAAGACCACCCAGGCACAAGCAGGCACAATCCAGAAGTATGAGGAATGTATTATTGCCCGCTACCCCCGAGCAATCCTCAATCAATGGAAGATGAGGATTTGTGGATAAATATCTTAGCCTCCCCTGTCCTCCACTCTGGAAAATTCTGTAGAAATTCTGAATTCTACATGGTTTTTCTGAGGGACCCCAGCAGGATTGTGCCTCACTTGCCCACAGCGGTGTTCAGCTCATCCCATGTTGGCCTTTCTCCCTTCTCTATCTCATTCCCCTCTCCCTTACTTCTTCCCTCTTTCTGGGGGTCCCTCGCAAGGAAACTGCTTGTACCTCAGTCCTTGTCTCAGGCTCTGTTCAAAGGAATCCAAATGGGATATCATCTAAAAGAAGGAAAGTGGGAAAACAGACACACACACACACACACACACACACACACACACACACACGCCCCCGACAAAGACCCAGCGGCATCTATCTCTGAACGTTTCTGTCATCAAACCCCCTTACCTTTTCCCGTTGTCCTTAAGGCAGTTAGCATTGGGTTTTCCATCGCTTGCAGCTACGGGGGTCCCGAAAAAGACAAGCGTTTGGACATCTTAAACGAATAGTGACGATGACACTATTGCACTCGTTTCTTAATATCTTTGTGTGTCTAGCACTCAGCACGATGCCTGGCACACAGTAGGCTCAAATAACACCCATTAAGTAGACGAATCTCTATCGTGTGTTTTTACTTCCCTTTTGAGAAGAGGCAAGAGGAGGGCTTGCTACTTGTATGCATCTAATGGCGAGGGCTCACATGTAGCCAGTACACACTAGTATGACCATGCTGTAAATAGCCCCCACATTGTCCTCAGCACCTCCAGCCAGCCCAGCATCCCCTAAAAATCCCCACACCACTCCATGATCCAGCAAGTAAGAGGTTAACCCCTGGCCCAGCAGGGCTCCATGTCATGACAGCATCTCTCCGGATTGGTCAGTTCTGGCCATGCCGATTGTGTAATATTGGGAATATTAGCCTTGCATGAGGCCTAATATTTTCACTCCCTGTGCTCTTTTAAAATGAATCCTCGTAAAGCTCTAAAGTCACGCGGCATCAATTCTTTAACACAAAAGAAATGGCTTCCCTTCAGACCTACCATACTGCGAAAAATTCAGGGGAAACAGCTTTCTAGATCGTCTCTGCATGAATATTAATACTAGTGCAATACGCCTGCAGATGCAGTCTTAGCTTTTCATCTGGCCACCTGATTCACTGAGAAGTCAACTGATCTGCAGAGCTCGTCCCTCCCTCCCTCCTTAATACAGCTCCTCCCGTGAACTGCAATGTGCAATGCTTTCAAATTTTTTTTACCCCACAGCTGGTGCTGTTCAATGGATTTTTTTTTTTTTTTTTGGCACAAAAGGAACTCCCATCTGTGTCCCAAGTCCAAGATAATCAAGAAGTTTTAGAGTTTATTTTTCCTCAGGCATTTTCCTTCCTTGGTCTTCTTTAATTTTCAGAGATGAGGTGGTTCTTTAATTTTAGAAACCAGTCTAATTATTGCCTCTTTGGAAGCAACGTAGTATATTTCTTCCGTACGGTATAGAGAAATGTCGTGTTTGGGTTCAAAGTCGAGACAAGATTCCAAGTGATCACGCGCAGCAACACTCCTGGTGGAATCCCACAACAGGTGTGCCCAGGGACGAGCACAGAGGACACGTTCCAAGTGCGCTGGTAGAAAGCCCCCGGAAAAAGAGAACTCTTGCGTCTAACCATCCATGAACGAGATGCCGTAAAACGCAAAATAAAGAATGCATTTTAGACATTTCGGCTAAGGAAAGAACTGGGTCCAGCCATCAAGTGCAGGTGAACCTGCTGAGAAAAAATTCTGCAAGAGGTTTTGCAGAAAGCAGGGGAATGGGAGAGGAAGAAAACAGGAAGAGGGAGTGGTGTCGAAATGGGTTTCAGTTCGGTTTCAGATGAGATTACCCCACGAGCATCCTGGCTTTGTTTCTTCCCTATCTACCATTAGCCTTCTTCTTGGAAAGAACCTTCCTTCCTAGGACCATCCATTAGTTTCCTGTAGCTGCTGGAGCAAACTACCACAAACTAGGTGGTTTAAAACAACAGAATTCTATTCTCTCCCGATTCTGGGGCTCAGAAGTCCAAAAGCAGTATCACTGGGCCAAAATCAAGGTGTCGACAAGGCCTCACTCCCTTCAGAGGCCTTAAAGCAGATTCCATTCCTTGCCCCTTCTAGCTTCTGGTGGCTGCCGGCCTTCCTTACCTTGTGACCACATAACTTCCAGCTCTGCCTCTGAGGTCACGCTGCCTTCTCCTCTTCTGCCTGGTATCCCTCTTATAAGGATGCTTCGAATTGCATTTCGGTCTCACTTGAATAATCCAGGATATCGCCATTTAAAGAGTCTTAATTTATTCACATCTGCAGAGTTTTTGACATATAGGGTAACATTCACGATTTCCAGAGATTATGGTAGAAGCCCTAGGTCCCTTCCTGTAACCTCAGCATTCACTCTTCTGGTACATGCCAATGACATTTGTCCATAAGTGCTTAAGACTCTGCCTCTGAGTGATCTCTCTCAGCTGCCACTGGGGCCAGGATGGAAGAACCAGGGGTTTAATGCCTCAAAAAGTAATCATCGGGCAAATCCAGATGGGGTTTGGAGGATAAATACCCCAACTTCCTCCCTCCTCAGGTGAGTCAACTCAGAAATACTCTCAACTCTGATGGTTCTTTGTGAGACTGGATGCTAACGTCCCCCAGGGGGTCACCTGCTTGGGAATACACCCTGCACAGGGCTTCCTCCCTCCCCTGGCCAGGCTTCCTAGGATGGCCTCCCATGTAAACTGCTGGCAGTCAAATCAGGGTCCGCTTCTGGAGGAAACTCACTGAAGACAGAGCTCATGTCCTTCCCTAGTGATTCACCACCAGTTCCAGGCTCTGGGACGGTGAGGAAGAGGGAAAACCATCTCACGAATCATAATACTGAGAACTATTTGGTCTAGGGTCCCAGAGTCACGTGGCCAGCCTAGAAGGCAGTGGTTTAGGGGGTCAGGAGACGGGGGAGCGTGGTGATCAAACATTTTTTGCCAGCAATATCCTAAAAGAAAAATTGTCCTATTAAAAATTCAGGGGGCTCTCCCCCGATTCCTTTCTTGTTGGAGGATTTCGCTGTTCCGAATGCAGACCATGATAGTGTTAATCTCATCTAAATAGAAAACAGCCCCAAAATGTATAATAATTACATACGCCACTCCTTTTGTCAACTTTTTGATTTAATGCAACTTGCCGCAGAGCCGGGTTTTATTGTATTATGATACGACAGTAATCTTTTCCGAGGCTTTCACTTTATTTTGTTACATTTATCTAGCATGCCAGATTCACACTCCCACAGTAACCATATGGGGAAAAGCCACAAAAGCTGTTAAGTATATTTAATTACTGTTTTGATGAGCTCATATTTTAATTATGTTTATTGATTCTGTGTATATTGAAAGAGTTTTAGCATTTCCAGAAAAGGAAAAAAAAAATGGAATCAATATGCAGCAATTACTGAGCATTTCATGATTGTGTGTGTAATTAAAACTTTCATAAACTATTTTTGAAGAACATTTTCCCCCCTAATCCTATAGCGGTGATTAACTAGGTTTCTTACTGTGCTTAGGTAAGCTGTGGTTTTTCTTCTATGTAAGAGGAAAATAGCGTTTAGTGCAAAATATGTTTACAGTCAAATATTTCTGACTTAAAATGTCTCCCTTCCAAAACAGCAGAATGCGCATATTGTACCTTACACGATTTGCTAAAACACCGCTAACAATGATAAAACACAAATTTAAACTTCCTAACAATTCCATGTTGCCAACTCAAAGATTACTCCAACTGTCAGCCATACATATGTTGTTGCTAAGTGACAGATTTAAAAAAAAAAAAAAAAAAAGGAAAAAACAACCCTGCAGTGTCTGCCTTCATCCTATTCTCGTGTCATTCGACATTTTTACAGTTCTTGGGGGAAGTTTTACTTGAAAAAATAAAGCGGCAGAAGCCCCACATTTGTTCAGAGAATGAAATTAGTACCGTTTTCATTTTATACATTTTTATTACTCTCAGTCTGTCTATGGGAAAAGGAAGCAAAAGATAGAGAGAGTTGTCTCTTTGAAAGCAATGCCAGCTCCTCAGTCTAGGAACAAATATTTCCAGCTAAAACAATTCACCTGGGTCCAAAGCGTCAGGCACCCTGCTTACTTGTCCCCTGGAGCCTTTGAGAAGTCCCAGATTTGGGGGCCCCTCCCCAAGCCTCTGAATCTGTCTCTAGAGAAAGGCGCAGGAATCTGAATTTTAAACCCCATTTCCAAGTTCTTCTCGTGCACACTCACGTTTATGAATCAATGACCTAAGAGGCTTCTCTCATCTTAATTTTCTCATTTTAAAGTGGATCCTTTAAGAGTCTGCTCTAAGAACAATCCTGGCATTGAACTACCTGCAGACAGATCGCCCACCAAGATAGTCAGGTAGGGCACCTTCATTCCCTCGCCGGGCTCAGCATCTGTCCTCCAGAAACTCACCTCAGAGAATTGTTCGTGGTCCAGCCTTACCGAAATCTTGACCGAGGCAAGCCTAGTCATTCCCTGAGGCTGCTCTAACAAATTGCACAAACCGTGTGGCTTAAAACAACAGATATGTCTTCTCTCACAGTGCTGGAGGTTTGAAGTCTGAAATCGAGGTATCGGCAAGGTTGGTTTCTCTAGAACTTCTGTGAGAGAGTCTGTTTCATGCCTCTCTCCCAGCTGCTGGTGGCTGTTGGCAGTCCTTGGCTTGTAGACACATCACTCCAATCTCTGTCTCTGTCATCATACACGTTCTCCCTGTGTGCGTATCTCTGTGTCCGAATTTCCCTCTTCTTATAAGGACGCCAGTGACTGGTCGGGGCACACCCTAATTCAGTACAGCAGGTCCTTGGTTAATGTCATTTAATTCAATGTAGTTTTGTTATAATGTTTATGAGACGCTGTAGGAACTTAACTCTTGTTTATATCAATTACCCTGTGGTAAAATTGGTCTCATTATAGGTCTTTTCCATTAGAGCTGTAAAGCCCATCAAGTAGGTTAAGGGAGGACTTACTATATAACCTCATCCTAATTTGATTACATCTGCAAGGACCTTATTTCCGAATAACATCACATTCACAGGCACCAGGGTTAGAATTTGAGCTTATCTTTTTATTGGGGAGGCGGGCACCATTCATCTCACAAAAACGAGTGATGCTTTCAGAGAGTCGTTTGATGAGGGTGCCTTCTATCCCTTCTTCTACACTCTCTCATATTCCACGTTTTGTCTTTAGACCCAGCCAGCCCATCAAAAACCACCTGCCCAGATCCCATTGCTTTGGGCCCACACAAACATGCTTTCCCCAGATGCGTTTTGCTCAGTTCCTACTGGTCCTTGCTGCGGGGTGCTGGAGGAGAGGAGGGCTACTGCGGGTGTGGTCCGTAGACGGGTGCCAGTCCTCTCATGGTGTCCACACTGGTCCCCAAAGATGGGGGTGGAGTCTGGTCCCTCCCCTCTACTGCTTTATCGGACTCTGTCTGCCTTGCTCTGGTTCCCCCATGGGGCTCCTTAGAAGGCATTTCTTTTCATGTTAAGTGCCAGTCAAGTCCTTCCCAGGTGTGAAAATGGTAGGTTGATTCCTCTTCAACCACGGCCATGCCTCCCTTTTCTACCTAACTCTAGGAGTCTTTGTTAGTGCAATAAGGTAAACTGGGCAAGTAATCAGATGAAGAGAGGCTGAGTCTGTGGTAATGGGGACAAAGGGTAGGGAGGGCGGGGCCTGGAGACTGTGTCAAACTAGAAAGCGCATAACCCATGCCAAGACAGTCATAGTCTAAATTAAAAAAAAAAAAAAATTACGGAAATTTTTGAACATATACAGAAAAGAGAAGTATGATGATTTCTCATACACTCATCATTCAGATTTTAAAATTATCATCGTTTTGCGAATCTTTTTTACCTGTCTCACTTTGTTTTTTATTTTTGCTTGTGTATTTTAAAGTAAATCTCGAACAGTTTGTGGTTTTACTGGTATGTATACCACTGTTATACCTAAAAAATTAATAATAATTCCTCGATAGTCTCTAATACTTAATCTTATTCAAAATTTCCAAATCCCAAACCAAAGCTGGTGTTACCATTGGGCTAAACAAAGTCTACACATCATGTTTAATAGTTACAGCTCTTAAACCCCTTTTTCTCTCTTCCCACTGATTTGCAAAACAGACTAAAACAAATTCCTTTAAACACTATGTGAACCAAACAAAATGTAGCTTTGGTTGGGTTTGTTCCAAAGGCTGCCATTTTGCAATCTCTGACACAGTCTCTTGGGACCCAAATGTTTGCATTTAATTTTTCTCCCAGGTTTGACTTCCTATTTTAATTTCTACTTTCCCTTGTTCCATTTTTAAATTCGACTTTTAGGTTACCAGTTCATCATATGTGTTTTTGCCGTCAGCCTTCAGATCCGTGATGGGTTGATTTGGGATATAAATACATTAAGTTACGTTAATAAATAATATAAACTTGACATTTTCTTCTTAAGTGTGTTTCAGATAACAAAATTCCCAGTTAGTTGAATCTCAGTTTTTAAAATTTAGAGATAGTAAGTAGAATTTAGCACTTACACACAAATTCAGCACTGCGTTTGGTATAAAATTTTACTGAAAGCAACTGAGTTGGAGTAAGGAGACAAGATATCACTGGATTTTTATGGCCTTTACTGAAGATCTTCATATAGTATGAAACAGAAAAAAATAAAACAATGAAATAAAAACAAACATAAATGCAAAACGAGACTTTTCAGCAAAGCTTCTCTTTCGTTTCTTATTCTGAGGACTGAAAATTTCCAAGCCGACTTAGAACATATTTGCTAAAAGGTTAACCACTGTGGGTTATTTATAAAAAGATTTATCACCTTCCTTTTCTCAGGATTCATATGTAGTATGTATATGTATGACAACACCTATGATCTGCTTATAAGGGAAGAAAACTAACACATGCATTACTTTAATAACAAGTTTCGCTGGGCTCTTGCTGTGTCCTTAGTTTTGTGGGGGATTTGAAAAGTATGAGGCAATTTCTGCGGTCAAAAAATGGACAGTCCAGGTGAGGGTTGGAAAGCAGCATGCGGAGAGGGGGGACTGGCTGCTAGGTGAGTGGTTAGATAACAAGTAGCACCTACAAAATGTCGGGAACAAGATCCCTCCTCTCCTCACGAGGCTTCAGGACTTTCTCCTACACAGGCATCTCTTTCAGAATGAAATTCAAACTCTTCCACTTGACATTAAAAGTCTTCCTCAGTTTCATCCTTACTTATCTTTCCAGCTTCATCTCCAATTTCCTCTTTTCTGTCTCTGAAACACATTGGTGCTTGTGTGCACACACACAGGCACATGCAGAGGCGTGTGTGTACGCGCGCGCACACACACACATACACACACCTTATATTTCCTGAAATTCCTCCTCCACAAATGCTCATGCTTTCCCATTGCTTAATGGGGGACGAGTGTAGTATAAGAAACAAAACAAGCTTTTGACTAGAAAGTCCTGAGTTTGAATGTCCACCATTTATGGGCTGTGTGACTCTGGTAATTCGTTTAGATTCTCTCAGCCTCAGCTTATTTATGTATAAAATGAGGATAAAAATAATCACCATTCTCAGAGTTGATGATCCAGGTCATCTGTAATATGCCTACTGTGCGGCCCACTTGTGGCCTTCAAGTCAATAACCAATTTAATACTTGTAGACTAAATTTCTTGACCCCGCCTACCTCTCTGGGTGAAAGTTCAGGAGATAGCTTGAAAAAGAATGAGGGGAAGTCCCAGTCCTAAGAGGACAGAGCAAATGACCACGTCAGGGATCTGGGAACAAGGCGGAAGCCAAGACATCAGACTGGGCACCAAATCGGAACCAGGATATTAAGATTGGTGACGTAGCGTCCAGCCCAGATGCTGGTTTCTCACTTTCCTGGCCTCCTGGCTCTTTCCTCTCCCTCATCCATCTCCCTCAATCCCAGATGGGGCCACTTACAACTCCCCAGAGCAAACTCCGCCAGTCAACCAAGCTCACTTGGGTCTCGACTTAGGCTGTTGACAGCCACTGACTTTGCCACTTGACTCCAGCTCTTTAAAAGTCCAGTTTCATAATAGAGTGTTGTGATCCCAGTGGCATCTGTGAGGCACAACTGCCTGTGTGTAATCAGGCACAGAGCAGTTCAATGTGCACCTCAGGGATTCTGTTCCAAATTTTATGGAAGTTTCCTGAATGCCATCAGTCTGAAGAGTAAAAGGAAACAACACTGAAAGCCTTGAGGCTCGAGACAGAGATGGGAGATGACAGGGAACTCCACCAAGAAATTGAATACGTGCTGAAGAACTATTCTGTGCTCAGAGGTTACTACCCCACCCCCCACATACACCTTTGGTTCCTGTGTATCACTGTGTATCCTACACACCGCAAACACAGTATAGACAGCTAACCGTGCCAGGTAACTCTCCTTCTGTGACCTGCCTCCAAGAATCCTCTCTCTGGTAATGGCTAGCATGCTTATGCTCGGACACATAGGGCCTCCTTCAGAAATGACGGAAGCCATGAGAAACAGAACTCGGGGAGCGATGGCACGTGACTCTGGCAGAATGATGGTGCCCGAATTTGCTCGTGTACCAGAATTAGAATTTGAGAAAGAAAAGAGCCATGGGTCTCTGTGTAGCTCGGCCTTCTTGCTCCCTTTCTAAAGTCCTTTTCATCTTCCAGGGGGGCCAGGGCCAAACTTGGTCAAAGAGCCTGCCAGATTTCCCCCCGACACACAAATGGCCACCATTCTTCATATAAATCTATTCTGCTCATCAGAAAGGGATCCAGGGATCAAGGACTGTGTTCCTCACATTAGTGAGTGTTTTTTTCTATAATAAATGCAGCAGTTGCCATTTATTGAGCACATAATATACACCAAGCTCAGTACTAAGAGCCTTACATCATTGTATTTAAGTTTAATGACAGG
>NW_006442207.1:1435930-1447538 GCF_000325575.1 Pteropus alecto | reverse complement strand
TTATATTATATTATTACATTACATTGCATTACATTACATTACATTATATTATATCATATCACATCATATTATATTCAAGCAAGAACTGTTGTTATTAACATATTACAGATGAGAGAGCCAAGTTCATTGAGGTTAAGTAAATGACACCCAGTTAGGAAAGGGAGAGATGAGGATTCAAACACCGTTAGGTCTCTTGAAGGAGTTGGCCCAAGGACATTCCTTCTCTTGCATCTTACGGGAGGCTTGGCTTCACTGGCTTAGAACTTCCGAAAGTGAGCATATGTATGTCCACTAAAATGACATATTATGAAGACGTCAAAATCCCTAGGCCATGGAAGAACTCAGTCCCCGAGTAAGTTCCACCAGCTCTATGTTTGTTCCAAAGCAGCTTCCTCAAGTTCACCTGCTTGGGCCTCCTGGCCCAGCACCTTTCCACTCCTTCTGCTACTCATGACATCGTCACCACCCACTGGGCATTCCTTGCTTCTGCCAGTGACTACCCTGAACACAAGCACCGTGATTCTGGGGAAGATGTCCTACCTTCCCCTTCACTGTTCTGCCTCAAGTGTGAACCAGGCTGTACTAGTTTCTGAGAGCTTCTGAAACAAAGTACCAAAGACTGGGTGGGGGACTTAAATAACAGAAATTCACCCTCTCATAGTTCCGGAGGCTGGAAGTCTGAGATCGAGGTGTCGGCTGGGCTGGTTTCTTCCGAGGCCTCTCTCGTTGGCTTGGGGATGCCTTGTCTTCTCCCTGTATCATCACATGTTCTTTTTTCTGCTCATGTCTGTCCTAATCTGCTCTTCTTGTAATGACATCAGTCCTAGTTGGTTAGGGATCACCCAATAACCTCGTTTCAATTTAATTACCTCTTTAAAGACTCTATTTCCAAATAAGGTCACATTCTGAGAAACTGGGGATTAGGATTCCAATGTAAATTTTTGGAGGAGCACAATTTAACCCAAACACAGGCCCGTTGTTTAATACACCCAACAGAGCTGCTACCATGTTACAACATTTAATATGACTTTACTAACAGGAGAAAATGGAAAAACAAAAACAAAAACAAACAAACAAACAAAACACTCCTATAACCACTCCTGAATAGGGTTACTCTCAAAACACAAGTAGAGACCAAATCCCCTGGCCACTAAAAGACGTTAGCTTGCTTAACTCCCAACCTGTCTACATTTGGCAGCATAGAAATCTTCTACCATAGAAATCATAATCACATGTGTACCTCAGCTCAGATCCAACTAAGAAAGCCCAGAGGGAGAAAGACATTGCCCTGTCTCTTTGGTCTGAGGCCATTTCTCCAATCCTTCCTCCTTCTCCCAGGAGCAGCCTCTTCCAGGGTATCCAAGAGTGTGGATATTCATTACTTGATGGAAAAAAACACACTCCACCCAGAAGAGAGCGAACTTTTCCTGCATCTCCTAGCTGGGAAGTTTAATTAGAAGGTAATAGTCCAACATCAGTACATTTCCTAAAGTCTAGACTATCAACTCTTAAAAATGCATAGTGTGCTGAACACTGTGGCAGAGACAATGGCTGCCCCCCCTAAAGACTTCTGTTCCCCCTTCCTTAGTGCAGAGACATGTCTCAACCTCCCTTGTACCTAGGTAAGACAACATGACTGTCACCAGTGGAATGTGAGTGAAGGTAGCATATCTCTCTGGGGCCATGATGGTTCAGGTTAAGGAGCATGTGTGCCTTCTGCACCATCTTTCCCCATTGACTGGTCAGACCTGGAGGACTCCAAGGCCCTGTGGAAGGGGAGAGTCACAAGATGGAAGGAGTCTGGGTTCCTGAATCATCATGTAGAATGTCAACTACAAAACTGACAGTTGTTCAACTGACAAGATTTTACGTAAGACATCAACTTGGGTGGAGTTAAGCTGCTCAATTACACTAGTTATTGTTTGCTTTAATAAACATAACCATTAGGTCAGACTCAGTTTCTTTTCTTGATCTTCCCCTCACTGTGATGACACCCTTCGTGTAGTCTTGCACGTCTTCGGCGGTGATAGCCTGTGCGCATCCCAGAATACACAAATCTCCCTAAGAACAAGCAGTAAGTTAAAGCTATGAAAAGAAACATATTCTACAAAAAGAAACATATCTCAGAGGGATTTGACTAGACCAGTGTAGTCAACATTTAATTCTACCTATGAGGAAAATTAACCTGCTGATAGAATTAAATAATTGTTCTGTTTCCCTTTTGATTTTTGCCCATCAATGTCTCAAAAATATTCCTGTAGACTGAATGTTTGTGTTCTCTCCCAAATCCATGTGTTGAAGCCCTAATACCCAATGTGATGATATTTGGAGGTGGAACCTTTGGGAGGTTAACATGGTTTAGATAATGTCGTGAGGGTGGGGCCCTATCATAGAATTAGTATCTTTATACGAGGAGGAAGAGACCAGAACTCTCTCTCCACCATGTGAAGGCACAGAGAGAAAGTGGCCATCTGCAAGCTAGGAAGAGGATTCTTACCAGGAACCGAACTGTCAGCACTGTGACCTTGGAATTCCTGGCCTCCAGCCAGTCTGGACTATAAGAAATAAATGTCTGTTACGGCTGTGAGAAATAAATATATGTTGTTTAATCCCACAGTCTATGGTATTTTGTTATAGCAACCCGAACTAAGACAAATCTTAAGACGAAATCTCAGTAGACCTCTGATTCATGCTATTCTCAGTGATGTTCTCATGTTGGTGGCCTTCTCTGTCCACCAGTAGGCGAGTATATTACTTTTCTATGGCTGCTTTAAGCAATTATCACAAACTTGGTGGCTTAAACAACATGAATTTATCATCTTATAGTTGTAGATGTCAGAGTCCCACAAGGATCTGTCTGGGATAAAAACCAAGGTGTTGGCAGGGCTGGTTCCTTCTGGAGGCTTGGAAAGAACCTGTTCCCTCCCCTCCTCCACCTGCTAGAGGCCGCCTGCATTCCTTTGCTTGTGGTCCTTCTTCCATCCTCAAAGCCAGCAATATTGGCCTAGGTCCTGGGGTGTGTCTCTCTGGTCCTCTGCAGCCAGGAAGGGTTCTCTGCTTTAAGAGCTCATGTAGTTAGGTTGGGCCCAACTGAATAATCCACCATAATCTCCTCATCTCATGGTCCTTAGCTTTAATGATATCTGCAAAGTCCCTTTTGCCCTGTGAGGTAACATATTGTGAACATTCCCAGGGAGTAGAACATGGATGTCTCTGAGATATAGCTATTATTTTGCCTAATACCATGAAATTCTAGACCTTCACACACCTTCCTAAGCCAGTTTGTAAAACAAAACAAAAATCTCTTGCATCTGTCTCAATAGGTATCTCCTTCCTCTGAATCATCGCCTGTGCCTCAATGTTACACAGAACCTTTAGTGACAGGAGGTATGGCCTAGTGACAGGAAAGCAGATCCTAGGAAGTGAGCTTTGGGCTGAATTTCAGAAACAATAGTTGGGTGTCCTCATTTGTAAGACTAGTAGGCAGGCAAGGGGCACCCCCTCCCTCCATGGCTTCCTCCAGGGTTTGTGATGTGCTCATTTCTGCTCTGTTCTCCCTACTTCCTCCCCTCCTAGTTGGCAGCTGCCATGAAAACACCTCCTCAGGGTCCTGCTTCTATCATTCTCCTCTCATCTTTCATTTCTCAATTCTTTCTTAAATTCACCTCCTGCCATAGATTTCAATATCGTCCTCTGAAGTCATTCCTTGCATTCTTGTTTTCAGAATCACCCCTGGGATTCAGATATTTGCTCATTTCAGGTGCCTGGCTCATTTGAGACGTGATCCTTCTATAATTGTAATATGCCTGGGCTTGTGCTTTCTGTATGATTAATCAAGTTATGACCTCGGCAATGCAGGCCTGTTCCAAACTTTTATAAGATGCCTGGGAGTTCCAAAGCTATTTGGGGGAAGATATAAATAGGAATTGTTCATTTAAAAGTCCTCCCAGGTGTTGAAAAGCAATCACCCGGTAACACCAAGGTACAGAATTAATATTTTTTCCAGAAAGACTCTATTTCTACTTGCAGATTTGCAGATTTAGTACTGTGCAAAGCTGGATGGAAGTCTTCATAGGCACATCCATCAACACTTATCTTTCAAACAGCCTTCTGGACCTGGGTCAGTGGAAAATTAATTTCATAATGGAAACACAGCTTTCTTCTTGGGAATTTGAGATGTTTGTTCATTGCCAAGAGCACAGGGCTATAAAAGATAGACCCTCATGTAACAGATCCTACTTTGTAAATGTGAGATCGGGGTAATCCTTGAGAGTTTTGGGAGACATTTCCAAAGCAGTGGGGCTAAAGGCCACCATGGTATCTACTTCTTTGGGTGATTGTCCCCAGGCAATGGCATAGCAACTTGGCAATGACTCTGCTTCAATATCCATACTTAACTCCTCCCCATCCATCATGAATTTCCCATGTGAGAGTCCTTCTTTCAATATTTATTAAAAGCCTACCATGTGTTCAGTATGGTCAATGTCTTGAGCATCTGATAACAAATCCTGCGGCTTTTACCCTGGAATGTCCCCATGCCTCCACCTCTAGCATCTTATCTGGTCTCCTTGACTAGCAGCTTCATTTGTCCCAGCAAATTAAACCAACTAGCTGCCATCTGCCACCAGAGTGACCTCTCCCAAACACTCATGGGATAAAATCTGCTTGAAATCTGATATTTCCCTATAGGCTGCCTGACAATATTAAAGCTCCCGAACATGGGCCCTCCCCACCCCCACCTGTCTGGTCTCACCTGCTCGCAACACCCATCTGAAGCTCCCTGCTAGAACTTTAGGCTTAAGCAGTAAGGAAAACTTGCTGTTCCTTCATGTGCCATGCACTTTAACACCTACCTGGCTTTTGTCCATGCTATTTACCCTACCCGAGATGCTTTGCTTTTTGCCTACCTTCTATATTCCGACCATCCTTCAAGACTAAGTTCAAATATCGCTTCCTCTGCCCACATGGAAGGGAGAAAGAGCGGTGGACCAGAAGCCAGAAGCCCTAGCTTCAAGGCCAGCTCTGCCGGTTACTGGATGTATCTGGGCCTATTTCAATATTTGTCTGTTTGGAAAGCTGGGTGGGGTGATTTGGCTCCTTTGCAGGTTAGCATCTGTACCTTTGACTATTTTCCAAGGCCCCTCAATCCACCTTCCTAAACCCTCTACAACCCAATTCCTGGGAATCTATCCTTAGAAATAAAAGCTTCAGTATTCTTTCATGAGAGTCTTTGTACACACCCATGCACACACGCACGCACACAGAAACAAAGTGAGTGCTGATCAAAGGCAGAAGGGTAGAATGAATAGAATCATGGAATATTATACAATCATGAAAAAGAGTGAGTTAGATCTATAACAAGTTGATTTACAAGACTTTCTGGTTTATATTGTTAAGGGGAAATAAAATCTGCACATTCACAGAGAAATGTAAAAAAATATAACTCAATTTAGGAAAGGAACGCGCTCCAGAGGTTTGTGTTGATTACAGGGACATTGAGAAAGATGTAGACGGCTGCATATCAGTGTTCACTCAACGATGCAGGGCGGGCTGGCTAGGAGACTGGGAAGAGACAGAAGTACGCCAAATATAAAGGTTTAAGAAAAGGTTACTATTTTTTTTAAAACATATAATATCAATTTACATAAAATTATATTTCTGACCATGTTGCTCTTCAATAAGAGATGAGTGGAAGTATGGCCACCAAAATAGGAATGGTGGTTACCTCAGGGTGGCAGAAGTGCAGGAAATCTCTGCATTTTACCCTCGTCCTTTTCTGAACTGTCCCCTTTGATTTCAATGAGTGCGCATTGGTTATGATGAGAGTAGTCATGGTAACCATAGCATAAGGAGCAGTTCTTCTGTGTTCTAGGCGCTTTATATCGAATAACATATTTGAGCCTCACAACTGACACAGTACGAATGACATCAGTAGATTATTGCCTCTAGTTTTAAAATGAGGGACAGAGGCACCAAAAATGACCATGAACTTGCTCAAGTCACAGCGTGTACATGGCAATGCCAGTCTGGATCTAGACTCAATCACTAGGCTAAACCGCCTTGCTAATTAGAAAAAGACGTTAATGTCACCTAACGCTGAGAAAACGAAACCCCCCCCGCCCCCCCCACTTTTCGATGCTTCCCCTGGCTTGTGCCTTTCGTGACCTGCCACCCCTGGGTAGTTTCGCTGGCTTCTTCATCCCCCGATCCTGGCCCTGGGCACCGAGCCGGCTCTCAGAGAAAGTTTATTTAAGTAGGATTGCTAATCCTCACTCTCTCTTTCCAACAGCATGATGAAGCTGGGGCAAGAGTTTGAAACCAAATATCGTTTGGTTTATGAGAGTTCGTGTGCATATAGAGTAAAAAAAAATGAAGCTGATTTCTAATATGTAACTTATTAAAGTTATTACTGGGTTTTAAATTGCATTGTGAAGACTGAGTCCAAGGACTAGAAAAATCTATTAAGCTCTTACAGAGAGAGAGAGTGGAAGTTGCTATTTTTTAAATTCATCTTTTGTATAATATCCACTCTAAATTAGACCTGACAGAGAAATGGACTATTTTATACTTATCATTCATGCCGACTTCAAGGGCAAGCTGACTTCCTGCAGTTCCTGCTTGCTCAGAGGCCGTGTTTCACACCGCAAACTTTTAGCCATGTCTTTAAAGTCATAATTAACATTAAAACGAGCCTAAAATTATCACAATTTATATGGTGGTGAATTAGCAGGGAAACCTTAAGTAGCTTCACCACAAACATTAGGTGGAACCATATTCTGTATTAGTCACTGAATAATGTGCCCATTAGAAAGACGCTTAGGATAAATTGAAATTTATTGTATCCTCATCATTTCATGAGTTGCAGGAAACCAAAACAGTCATGTCAGCTTGCAGATCAAGCCGTTTGGGAAGTTCTTTTAACACCTTCCACAATGGGTTCTCCTGACTGCTCATTTTGAATTGAAGGTGTTCGTGAAAGCTTTCTTGATCAGCAATGATTGAGAAACTGCAATGGCGGTTTCTGGTTCACTTTTGGTCAACTTTGTGTGTTTTCTTCTCATTCTTGAGCCAAAATATGAAAATAGTGGGAAATGCAAGGACTTCTTAGGAAAAGTGAGAAAAATACACAAAATTGACCAAAAGAAGTGTGAGAGAATAAATTTCTGTTGTTGAAAGCCGCCGAGTTTGAGGTGATTAGTTAGAGTAGCCACATAAAACTAACAGCGTATAGGGACCTCGAGAGATTTCCTAGAATATCGCGTAGTCCTCAAAAATATTCCACATGACTTTGTAACCACATGGAAAAATGTTCATGCTACAATGTCTTCTAAAAAGTGGGGTTAAAAATAAAAGTCATTGGTAGTGTGAGAGCAGCTGTATAGAAATACCGAGAAAAGAGACGAGAATCAAGGATGTACTAGAGCTGATAGTGTTTCTCCTGCCTACACTTTCGTGTTCAAAAATCTAGTGAAAAGTATTACTTTTTAAATTTTTTAATGTCTTTTTCCAGTTTTATTAAGATAGAAAAAAGTACCATGTTACATATTTGAAAATGGCTAAGAGAGTAGATCTTAAAAGTTCTTATCACAAGGAAAAAAAATTATAACTATGAGTGTGAGGTGATGGAAGTTAATTAACTAAGCTTATTGTGGTAATCATTTTACAAGATAGACAAAAACCAAATCATTATGTTGTACGTCTTGAACAATACTACTTTCGTACAGGGAAACTTTTAAATTTTTTAAGAGAAGCTGCTTCTGGCAGATTTTGAAGTGCCGCCTGCTTCTTGGTTATTGTACTGGGCAATATCAAAGATGTTGAGGACTTGGACTTTTAACTGTGAGTTAGACTGTGATGGGGACTGTGTTATCTTGTTCATTGCCCTATACTCTGTGCCTGAGACAGCGCCCACACATCCTAGGTGCTCGGTCAGTGCATGTTTGTTGACTGACAATGAGCAGTTGGACAAGAGTTCAGGCCTGAGCATAGCGCTCACTCCCTCTGAACACCAGAGCTGAGCAGAAGAATGTCGTGAACAGAGCGAGCTTGCACACAGAAGGCACTCGACGTTGGCTAAATTAAACTAAATGGCAGGAATTTATCCTGGTCAGAAAGTGAGTGTATGTGCAAACCTGCAATGACAAATAACTGGGATCCTGGCCACGTCCTCCCAGATTAGAGAATTCAGTGTGTCAGTCCATTCGGGCTGTTGTAGGAGAATGCCACAGACTGGGTGGTTTACAAACAACAGAAATTTGTTCCTCACGGTTCCGGAGGCTGGAAGTCCAAAATCAAGGCGTGAGCGGATGTGTCTGGTTCATAGAGGGTCTTCTCCCTGTGTCCTCACGTGGCAGAAGGGGTGCGGGACCTTTTAGGAATCCTTTTCATAAGGGCGTTCATAAGGCTCCACTCTCATGACCTGATCAGCCCCCAAAGGCACTGCCTCCTAATGCCATCATCACAAAGGGGCTTAGGGTTCAACATGCAAATTTGGGGGAAACATAAACATTTAGTCCATAACAGCCAGGGAAAATGATTTTGGTGGAAGGCAGAGGAGATTTTTCTCTGACATTAAAAATGTATCCCAGCACTAGCGGGACTATGTGTGTGAAAACATAAACATCCAGCCTTCTTTGAAAATGAAAGATTTGGTGCTCACAGAGTGATTGGGGCGTAAACTAAAGGGCTGGAATTAATGAAAGAATAAATGGCCAAAATTCTGCGAGGAGTTTTATAGAACACCCAAGGATAATGAACATGTCTGTCTGTTCTCCTGAAAATGTTTATTAAATGGATGGATGAACCAAAGCCCAAAATATCTTTTTTTTTAGTATACTCTTTCGGCCACTTCCTACCTGCCAGGGGACAGCAGCACCACACCTTGGGGCACGCAGAAGTACAAGAAGAGGGAGGGCAGGGGAGATCAGAACACAGCAGTAGAGGGCTAAGCCTTTGCCTCCCCCCACCTCCCCTCCTCCCAGGGGAGGAAAGTGCTGTCTTGAGAGCTCCCAAGCCCAGGGACCCGGCCCCAGTGATCCCAGGAAACCATTGAAACTTTTTGCTTCTTGGTTTCCTTGTTCAAGGAGTCAAATGGGAAAATTCATTGTGACCTCCATTCCCGGAGATTATGGGGATTAACTAAACAAGACTTGCAAAGTGCTTTTAAAATGTAATTTTCAGGGCGGAAGGCAGGCTGCTGCAGTAACGGAACAGCCTTACTGCTGGTGGGCAGCGGGTCACACCACTGAGGAAAGTCCTTCAATTTCTTTTTTTTAATTTTTATTTATTTATTTATTTATTTATATTTTTTAGGCAAGGCAACCCTTGGTTGACCTCACAGATTGCAAGGACCTTGTCAGCTTACAATCCCTTTATTTTTTTTATTTTCTATGCCTGCAGCACCTGGTCTTCCTAGGTGGTCTCCCATCCAAGTACTAACCAAGCCCGACCCTGCTCAGCTTCTGAGATCAGACAGGAATCAGGGTAGCATGGCCATAGATGAAAGTCCTTCAATTTCAAGATAGATATCAGGAAAGATCAGATCAAAGATATCGGACATCAAGGCAAAGGAAGGAAGCAGGAGGTCAAGGATGGCTAGAGGATGGCAAGCACCTTGTTTCGGATAGTCCCCCAATAATGGTGAGAGGGAGACAAGATGCCCACATCTTAGTCCAGTCAGTGGCCTCGAACCTCAGCTTCACATCTCTGGGAAAAGTGGTGGCTAAATTAGGTATGGATAAAGGCCCTTTCAGATTTTTCAATTAATGGCATTTCCAGCTTCTAGAGTTCATCCTTGGGTAGTGCCATGCAGTGGGAAGGACATGGCTTTGGAGCTGCATGCATGGCTGTCAATAAGCTGTGTCACCCGAGCAGGTCACCAAACTTTTCTGACTCACTCCCTTCACTTCTGACATATTAAACAATCACATGGATTAGGGTTAACTTAGGTAAAGTGCCTAGCTCTGTATTGGCTCAGAGAAGTATGCAGTCAATTAATATTATTATTTTGGTATTATAATTAACAATTAAACATTCGAAGCATGTGATTCTCAAAGTATTATGAATGTAAAAGATAGAAATTCTATTGTGGCTACTTCCAAATCTTAACTCCTTTAACTATTCAGAAGACAAAGGCATTAATACAAAACAAAACAAAAACCCTGGATGTCCATACAGGGTTCTGAGCACCTAAAGAGTACCCACTGCAAAAAAAAAATCATTTTTTCCCCAACTGTAGTAGAATTTAGCTCAAAGCATGGTAGCATCTTCAGAAAACTCACAGCAGAGTACAAAAGGGCTAAGAGGCGGCAAATGCCTAGATGTCCCCCCCCTACCCCCAACCCAGAGTGCCAAAATCTGTGATACCACACCATGATGTGTTGCACAAAAGGGCTAAATGCCGTGGTTGTTACTGGGATGTGTCGTGTGCGTGTGTTCCTTTTGCCACCAGTAAACATGTTATCAACAGAGCTGAATAACTATTCGTATCATCTAGAAGTCATTTCTCCTCCCAAGAAACTTGGAACAAGTCACTGAAGGAAAAGAGAAATCAGAGCATTCGGGATGGTGGAGAGAAATCAGAGAGGATGCAGGGTTTCCCTCCGCTTGGCCCGCGGAGGGGTCTCAGCGGGGAGGGCAACCTGAGAGTGAAGCTAGAATCTCCGTCTGTCGATGTACTAAATTGATGGCAATGAAAAGAATCCTCCCCAGACACAAAAGTACACTTGTTTTCAGATTAATGTATCCTGAATGTAAGCTTTTCAGCCCCTTCTCCGAAGGAGTTAACGCGTGCTTGCTTCAGGCACAGGCAGAGCCTGGCTGGGATTATTTTTTAAAGTATTTGCTTGCAGAGGTGACCTGACCACTTGCTCATTAATACACTGAAGGACTGTTCTTTCCTAACATCTCATGATACAAATTCAAAAGGACACTAAAGAGTTTGTTTAAATTGATGGCGACAGAGAGGCAAGCCAGAATGCACGCTGGATGGACATGTCATGTTTCCCCCAGCAAAGTCCGAAGTCATATTTACAGGGCCCTCATTTCTTCTTCCTGCCTGCTACAGAGCATCTCAGTTACCTGCTGTTAAGCATCTTAGCCTTATCTTTGTGTAACCAATGCTCGTTTCTCTTTTCAAAAATGACTAACAGGAATTCAGGGTATTGTATTGAATTTTAATGGGTTATTTTGTTTCTCATGTGTTGGTTTCTGAAAAGTCTCATAGTGGTTTTCTCTGTCCTGCTCCTTTAAAAATAAGATGGGAATTCTGATCTCTGATGACGTTAAGAGTCAGCATCTTTCTAACAGCTAGGGAGGCTCAGTGGGATAAGATTTTGAGGGGGAAATCATAGGAACCAATATATTAGGTTCTTTGAAATTAAGATATGGAATTTGCTTAAAGTCATAAAGTGAGCAAGACAGGAAATGGTGAGCAGTGCTAGATGGACTTCCTACAAGTAATAAGATGAATAATTACATACTTTTTGGTTTCTCTTTTCCTTCCTTTCTTCCTTCTTTCTTATTTCCCTCTTTCACTCCCTCCCTCCTCCTCCTCTTCTTCCTTCTTCCTCTCCTTTCTCTTCTCCTTCTTCTTCATCCTCTTCCTCTT
>NW_006442207.1:1418318-1435820 GCF_000325575.1 Pteropus alecto | reverse complement strand
CCCTTTCCTCCTCCTCCTTCTCCCCCTTGTCCTCCTCCCTCTCTCTTTTTCTCTCTCTTCCTCTCTCCCTTCTTCCTTTTTTTTTGAGAAGCTATATTCAGAATTTTGTCCTTAGATTTCAATAGTTTCCTAGATTTCATGTCACGGAAAAGATTCTGTAGCCAATGACCTTAGCTTAACTCGGTGTGAGTCATGCTGAAGTTCCCATGGACAGCCATCACCTTTGCCAAGATCCCCAGGAGAGACTGGGCTCTTTACAGCATATGTGCAGCATACCTTTCGCATAAACAGAATTTGGTCCTATTCCAGGTATAAACTCCTTCCATTTTTAGAGAAGCCGTCTTGTCCTGATTTTTAAAGTGGGAGGTGGGAGGCAGTAAAATTAGCTTTTCCACATGCACAGCTGGGATACACTATACAATCATGGTCCTAAATGGTAAGCCAAACTCTTTTTGCATTTATTGCATGTCATTTGTTTTGTTGTTGTTGTTGGGGGTTCTTTTGCTAAGTAAGCTCTAACATTATTTTAACACAGCCATAATTTTTCAAGTTGCTCAAAATCTTGTTTCAATAACTGATATTTTGGACAAAGTGAATGTCGTCTTTGCAGCCCCAAAAAACTTAGCATTAAGCACTCTCTGTTGCAATGAACTAAAAGACTATTAGTGTCACCTTAGAACTAAAAGACTATTAGTGTCACCTTAGAACTTAAATGCTAGATTCTTAGATATTAGCATATGAAAAGACCATAAGCTAGTACAATGCTTGATGCTCAAACTGTATCAGAATCATTTGGGGACTTTGTGATATGGGATTGGGTAAAGTTCGCTTAGACATGATTTCTTAGATATGATATCAAAAAATGATTCATAAAAGAAAAAATAGATAAATGGACTTAATCAATATTAAGAACTTTTCTTCTTCATAATGTCCTCTTCAGAAGATAAAATGATAAGCCTCAGATAGGAATAAAATATTTGTGCATCACATATCTGACAAAGGACTTGTATGCCCAATATATAAAGAGCACTCTAAATTCAATGGTAAGAAAACAAACAACCCGATTAAAAAATAGGCAAGACTTGAACAGACATTTCACCAAAGAGGGTATGTAGATGGCAAATGAATACACAAAAAGATGTCCAACATCATTAGCCATTAAGGTCATGCAAATTAAAGGTACACGGAGGTACCACGACGCACCTAACAGAATTGCTAAAATAAAAAATACCAACAACACTAAGTGCTGATGAAGATGTGGAGAACTAGATCTCTCGTACATCGTCAGTGGGACTGTAACACAGTACAGCCACACTAGAAACCAGTTTGGCATTTTCTCATAGACATACGCTTACTTTACAACCTTTTCATCTCACTTCCGAGTATTTATTCAAGAGAAACGAAACTGTATAATTCACATAAAAACCTGTACACGAATGTTGATAGAAGTTTTATTTGTGATAACCCCAAACTGGAAACAACCTAAATGTTCTTGAACAGGTAAATGAATAAGCAAATTACAGACCATCCATACCAAGGAATACTGCTAGGTAATAAGAGAGATCAAATTATTGAAAACACACAACTTGGATGGATTATTCTATTGTCAGAGTTCCATGCTGTATGATTCCACTTATATAACATTCCTAACGTAAACTGTAGTGATGGACAGCAGGTCAGTGATTGCAAGAGGTCAGAGCAGGGGAAAGGGATCAGCTATTAAGGGGTAACACAAGGAGTTTCTTCGTGGTGAAGGAACAGCTCTGTAATCTGATTGTGGCAGATTTAGATACCAGTGTATCTAAAATTTCATGAAACCACACACACACACACACACACACACACACACACACACACACACACAGAGTTCATGTAAAGGCTGTTGACACCCAAGTAAATTTTTTACCCAAATTAATAGTATTGTACCAATATCATTGCCTGGTTTTGACAGTGTATTATGTCCAATGCTGTCACGGATGTTGTCGTCCGAGAAGCTGGGTGAAGGGTATGCAAGAATTCTCAGTAGTAACTTTCCAAATTCTTGAGAGTCTCAACTATTTCAGAATAAAAACTTATAATAGAAATAGCACACCGATACATTTAAAACGACAATTATGCTAAGTGCTACAAGGGCGAGATACATGATGTTATAAAAGCCTGCGACAGAGGGATTGACCTGGTTGTGAAGGTTAAGAAAGGCTTGAAAATGAGCCTCGATTTACAGGAAGGGTGGAGGTTAATGAGGTGAAAAGGGCTGGGAGGTTGAATCCAACTCCCTTGATTTAGGAAAAGTTCGATAAGGTAGAAAAATAGTTCTTTCCATGAACCTCCAAAGTTGAAACACATGAAAATGCAGAAAAGCAGCGATTGCCTTATCTAAGGTGGGCTGGGAAAGAAATGAAGGGAAGAGAAGAGAGACAGCTAAGAGAGGGGATGGCAGTGTGTCCCAACAGCTTGAGTTCAGGACTCCCTGGAGCCTGAGCCCCAGAATTCTTGGAACCCAGAATCACTGCAGGGCTGCTGGGGTCTGTGCTAACCTCTAGGTCCCCAACCATTGCTGGTGACAAGATTTCCCACTGATAGGCGTCTGTGGCAGGTAGAGGAGAAGTGAGCAAGCAGTGAGTGACTGTGAGCTTCTTCGGACTTTGTAGAGTGTTCGGGAAGCAAGAGAGTAAAAGTCAGATTCCTTCCCTTTTTCATGCACCTGCCTTTCTCACTCAACCCGGGGAGCTGAACGAGACCGGACCGAATGAATCGAATGAGACCCGGGCTCCAGCTGTCCCATCCAGCTTGTCACTTTACCTTTTTGAACTACAGCCTTCTGCTCCAGAAAGTGAACTTCAACCAGACGACCTCTTAGTGGACTCAGCCCTTGCATGTGGTGACCCTGGTCTCTGAGGTTTTAACACCTGTATCCAAATTATACTTTCGTTTTTGCTGAACAGCTCACCTTTATGAGAACCTAGTTCAAAGCTGAGGGAAACCGTCGTGTGTATATGAAGGAAAGATGCTTTCTTTTAAAGTGATACTTGTGCTTCAGAGGGTTCAGTGTGATGTGGATACAAGGCACAGACTGTGTCTGTCGATTCCTGAAAATGATCACTATCACGTTCGGTCGAATACACAGAACCGTTTCACTCACTAAGTTCCAATGAAAACTGGATGTGCTATTTATATAGCCTTCCAACTAAGGGAGAATTTAAATTTTTTCTTGGTAGTTATTTGACTGAGCTAATATTTATACATTTAATAAAAGTTTCA
This sequence comes from Pteropus alecto, assembly GCF_000325575.1. Lineage (NCBI taxonomy): Eukaryota > Metazoa > Chordata > Mammalia > Chiroptera > Pteropodidae > Pteropus > Pteropus alecto. The sequence continues at coordinate 1,432,559 of NW_006442207.1, read as the reverse complement.
ACATTTTAGTTAAAATGCTATTTTTACGGTAGTCCCCTGATCAGGAAGATTTAAATTATATTCATTAGTGATGTCATGTTCAGTGTCTGAAGCTATAACATTAAGGTGAACCCAACTGAAGGGTAGAAATATATTTGCTTAACAAAACAGAGAGAGAGAAAGAGACAAAAGCAAGCAGGGAAGGGATTTTTTTTTTTTTTTTTTGGAAGGCTGACATTTTTCGACTGTCTTCCTTCAAAGCAAATTATGACTTGTTCCACCCAATTTGATAAAATAATCACAAATATTTTGAATGACTGCATTGAAAGGTGGATTTAGAACATTCTGTGCTTACAATGGTCAGGTCTAGAGATGCCGAGTGGTTATGTATGGTTTCATTTTAACTCTCAACCAACCAAAACATAGGTGTTTATCTTTAAGCCTGTGGAGCAGAAGCATCTAATTGATCCCACTTGGGAGACAGACGGTGAATAATGGGCCATTATATTTTGACGAGACACACAATTGCCTTGAACTTGTCAGGAGTTCAGGTGTGGGGATCCAGCTACTTGGGGCCGTGGCTGGAATGTGATGGTTTGCAAGCTCCTGCTCACGCATCTGCCCGCTGCAGCCCTTGTAGGTCCCGGCTCCATTTCAGGGGAATAACTCACCTATTCATGAACAATGGGGTTCAAATTGTACTTTTCTTTAACACAACATTAACTCTCAAAGAGCTGGAAATTCAGTCCTCGGTTCCGTGAGCTTAGATTGCAAATCAGTCACTGAGAACATTATATGAGCAGTAATCCCATTAAATATATCATCTTGCAAATATCTAAATCCAGTTAATTAACTTGTATTGCAAAAGAGCTCGGAGATATAGTTTTCAGAGAGCAACCATACATTTTACAGCCCTAATTATGCTTAAAGCAAATTCCAGGCTCTACTTTTTATACAAAATAGGTGAAAACCTGCCTTCTAAGGAAAAAATGGATTGATGGAGGGCTACGTTTATAAGATTTGAACAGAAAAGATATTCAAACATCTCAAAAATTAACTGCTTTCTTACATAAACTTTTTACTTGCATTGTAGGGAGCTTTTTTTTAATAAAAGGATTAAACAAAGTCTGCCATTTTAATTAAAATTCATAGCAATACAATGTCATCTTTACAATGATAGTAGAAATTAACTAGCTCATGGATTTAGCTATCCTTCAGAGTTCATAATAATTTGACGTTATCATACCAGAACCCACAAGATGTATAAGTTTTAAAATAATTACAGAAAGGATTTGAAAATAAATAATAATAATAATTTCACCTAATGAAATTCCATTACCGAGTTAGAAATATGAAATAATTGCTAAATATTTTTCCAGTGGTTATAATTACCTGAGATGTGTATGTAGTTATAACATGTTTGAGATATATAGATAGATAATTTGCACGTGTGTGTTCTGCATAAAATTTGCATAGCATGTGTGTGTGTGTGTGTGTGTGTGTGTGTGTCCTCTGATAACACCCAGTCCCCTTTGTGCTTCCTTAGTACCAGCCCCATACCACTCACCACAGCGGATCTTCAGTGGTATTTGTCAGTAAAATAAATCCTTCCAATATATGCTTTTCATTACACTTCATGAAAAATCCAAACCATCTAAGTGTGAAATTCAACACTGATTTATTTTGAAATAGTTTAAATTGTGGTTTCTCTAGACTATTGTTCAATGCAGATGTATATATGTTGGCTATTCTAAAAATAATAGCAATAAAGTATAAGAATACTTTCAATATGAATAGTGCTTTCCCCCCCAAATAGTTCTAATTCTCATCCTATGTGTAAATCCATTTATGTGTATGAAATAATTTTTTTTTTTTAATCTCAATGCCAATTGAAGGCTGAGGGCAGACACGGTTTTTAAAAGATGTCAACAGGATTGAATTTACTCGTGCTACAATCCATGACCCCATTTGGGTCATTGTGGTTTATTATTCTGCAGAGTAAAGTCTTGAAAATATTCAAGGATTCTTCCTAACAATATCATTTTCCCTATCCAAATGTCACCAACATACAACACACTATTTTATCGTGTTTTATTGGGCACTCATTCCAAAACAGTTTTGAGGAGCTTGTTGTATTCAAAGCAGACTTAGAAAATAAAGAATTTAGTTCACCAACAAGCCTTCTTTAAGGTATTTTGCAACTGGAAGCTACAGAAAGTGACTTATATCTAACTTCATAAATAGGGACCCAATCGGTGAGTTTCTTCATTATAAGATAGGCACTTCCAATAGACTGGTCATTTCAGGAAAACATAGACTCACTTTAAGAAAACTTTTAGAAACTGCCACTTCACAAAACCATCTTCTCAGTGTTTGCTACATGCTTTCACGGTACTGCTTAGCGATGGATGCGAATTGTCATATATTCCTTCTCACAGCTCTGTGAGGCAGGCGCTGCTACTTATCCCCATTTTACAGATGAGGAAATTTGGGTTTAGAAACTGTTAATCTCCTCAGGGCCAAAAATCTAGCAAGATATGAGGCTGAGATTCAAATTCAAGCCCATTAAACATCAAAGTCCATTTTTTCTCTAAGCTACACAGGCAGACATATTGCCCTATACCCTTAATTCTGTACCACCCAATTTTGCTTTTGTAAACACACGCTGCAATTAAGAATTCGTTTGGTCATTTGTTATTCAGTGGTGTGGATGGAGGTAGTTAGACCGACACATTCCACAGTAAACCACGTGGCTGAACCTAAGTGGAACTTTGAACATGAAATCATGGAAATACCAACTATGACCAAGAACCCCTCACTGATACATTCTTCCGTGGCAACATATGTGTTGCTTGTTTTGACGCCTTTTACCTGCAACGTGGGAAGAATGGTGCAAGGCGAGTCAAAAACTCTTGAGTTTGACGTTGAGGACTTGTGTTGCATCTAGAGAAAGGGTTAAATGCCTCCGGGGGCCCCCCGGCTTTCACTGTCTCCTGGATCACGTTGTCTAAAGGCAAGGCTTCCTGCACCACTGCAAACCGAAGACGTATCCTAATGACAGTATAATTAGAAGTATCATTGTGGTAATGATTCTTTTCATCTGGAGCACGGGCTGCACAGAAAAGGCCTCTCATTCACCTCCTTCCACCTGCCTATCCTTTCGCTTCTCCCTAGGTCAGTAGCACAGGGTTAATACCAGGTGTTTGACAAGTCCTCATACTTGGGGGCTCATCAAACTAATGAAAGAGAAACACATCCAAATTCTAGTGAATTATTTTACTTTAAAAAATGCCTCCCATTCATCTGGCTTGGTGAGTTTGATTAATGAAGACGACAAAGACGCTCTTGTTCCTGCAACCCACAACCACTTGGTTCGGGTTCAGTGGGCCCAGGGAGAGGCATCCAGGCCTAAATCTGGTCTTTCTTTCCTACTTAAAAATCCAAAGGGTTGAGAAGTTTCTGATTTTATCAGACCCGGCAAGGCAGGAAAGGAAAGACAAAAACATCTTGATCCACTAACTTGACGTGGCCAGAATTTATTTGTTTAACTTAAATACCCCTTAGAAAACTTTTTCATTGTTTATCTGTCACACATTGAATAATCCAAGACATTAGGAAAGCATTAGATTAATCAGTCCATTTTAATATCCCTAAAACTAATAAACCCTAGAAGGCTGCCCTTCGGAGAAACCTTTGTGATCTCCATTCCCCAACCCCCCACTCCAGGACTCTCTGTGGTGTCCCCAGCCCCCTGAGCAAAGCCCCACTGGTGGTATATATGATGAACGAGGACCTATGAGGGTCTGAATTTGAAAGAGAAAAACAGAATTTTTGATTCTTAATGGGAGCGATTTGTTTTAATCAAAGGATTTTTAATTTTCGTGGATAATTAAGTGTCCAAAGTACTCCTTGGATAGAGTTGTTTGCTGCATTAGCAAGATATGTCTGCGTAATTAACTAAGTAAAGCATTTGAAGATAAATTTGAGCATTTAGATTAAATTTAGATTAAAATGCACATGCTCCTGCCAGGTTAGAAATAAAATCCAACAGACAACTCTACTAATAAATTTAACATATTAAACAAAGCATAGATATTTAAGATGTAGCTTTTAATAACGTTAACCAAATTCATCATGAGATGGCTTTAAAACCCATAAGCCATAAATACCCTCTGCAAGTCTCCGAACCCTAAAATGCCAAGTTATCCAAATCGATATCTACCCACTTGGTATTGAGACATTAAATGACATTTTAAGATTATCGTTAAAATAATTATTTAGGCATTTGAACATTTTTAATTCCATCATTTATTTGAACCTGAAATATAAAAGACATTTCCTTTCGTCGAATTTCTCTTAAAATTTTGAATTTATTTTTTTGGGAACTTAAATGTACTGCTGATTAAAACTATTTAATGAAAAACATCTTTTCCCTTCTACTTTAAGGCTGAATGCAAATCTAGTCTTTTCAATGTCATCTTTGATTAACAATGAAAATTATTTTGTGCCGGAGAAATGAATTCACAGCTGCGATGTTCAATCGTTTTTAATGTAAAGCTTTTATATTTGACCAGTAGATCCGTATTCAGGTGATTCTCTTATTTATTTGAAAAGCAGTGAAGCTCAACAAATAGGTTGAATGGAGCTACTTAGGACAGTATGTTTTATGGGGTTTTAAGAAATGCTAACTGCAAGATGTTAACAGGTATTATGCAAATAAAGTAAAATTGTTTTTGCTTTATTTCACTGTTACAAACATTTAAAAATATACAGACAAATTAAAAGACTAAAAAGCTTTTTAAAAAATCCTCTGGGTAAACAAAATTAAGCAGCTTCCTTCACTACAGGACTTCTCAGAGCCTTTAATATTCCAATATGCACAAGAGGGCAACAGAAAACACATCACATTCCAAATTTATTTGCAGCATTTTGCACATTTGGTATCCCCTCTAAAATACTTGAGAAATGTTGGTTTATGGCAAGTTTAGAGGTTCTATGGTTTCCATATAGGACTCTTCTCCAAAAACATGAAACCTGGTGTCAAACAAGTTAATAAAAATTTTTAAAAAAGACGCTTTGGGAAATCATGGTTTTAAAAAAGTCAACATGGGAAAGATTCATAGTGTGAAGTTTACAAAAGAGTTTGGAAGCAGATTATCTTGCAGTTGATTCAAATAAACTACCTCGTTCTAATTTGCTAAAATCTCCTTTTTTAAATGAACTCAGGTTGTTCTAAAAACCAGGCAAGGATTGGAAACTGGCAGGAAAATAATCCAAATGAATAAAGGTCTTGTTTCTCTTTTATCCTACCATTACCTTATAAAGTCTCTAAAAAAAAAAAAAAGAAAAGAAAAGAAAAAGAAATGTGACAAGTTAGATTTTTTTTAATTTAATGTGAACACTGAAAGTAGGACTGTTGATGGTAAGTCAGCTAGAGGCTTTGGCAAAAATTATTCTGAAATTCCCCTTTGCTTCTCGCTCCACAGTACAGAATCCAATCAGTGCAAAACGTCAAGTCCTGTCGCATTTCCCTGCTTCCTTTTAATGTGAAGAATTGGATTTTGAAACTCATGGTTTTTCACATGTTAATGTTGAAATCGAATTCATTTGCGAGCATGTTGTAAGACATAGTAAGAAAACAATTATCTAAAGGCTGTTGTAAAAGTTTAAAAAAATCTTTTTTCGTTCTTACTTTGTTTCACTTCTTGCTATAATTCTAACAAGCTCAAACTCAATCTCCCTAACCAGCCTCATAAAGAATTTACTAATACCTAAAAAAAAAAAAAAAAAAAAAAAAAAATCTTATCTTTCACTCTTATTTCCATACCAAAATAGTTTTTTTTGTTGTTGTTTTTTTTGTTTTGTTTTTTTTCTAGAGTCCTCTTTTACCACCTAGGGAACAAAATCCTAACTATGGATTCAAAATGACAGATTTTGTGGGTTTTACTTTTCAGAGATGATGTCATTTGTGGGGAATTGTTGGGTAAACCATACACTCTTTTCAGAAACCTGCAATTACCTCTCTGAATAAAGAGATCAATGTCATGTTTCTAGAAATAATGGCTAATGATATGTCTCCCGAAAGGAAGTGGCGTTATTAATTACCTCACTGTGAACACACAGTTTATAGACAGCTCTGAGGGCCACTCGCCCAATTAAGAATAATGACTAAAGCTTCAGTTAGTCCATCTGTACAGCCTTCTAAATTAACAAGCCTGCAGCTCTGCAAGACTTGTAAGGCTGATGTGCAGTGAGTGAGGGGAGAGCAGAGGCTACACCTGGGCTGCCTGGGCGAGCTGGTATTATTGCACAGCAGGACGGGGAAACCCCCAACCCTTAGTTTTTAATCGCCCTGCTTTGTTTCCATGTGAGCCGTGTTGATATTGATCACCCCTCCCTCCAAGTTCCATGCCAAGGTGCATTCATTCATATTATGCACTAAATATATATTTAAATCTGAATAAATATATTTAAAATTGTAATGGTATATTTATATACTTATATATAAATTACGTAAGGATAAATATATAAAATTTTAAATGTTATATTTATATACTTATATGTAGCTATTAAAGTACATATAATATATGGCAATTTATATATAATTATATCATAAATTTATATATAAATTATAAAGGTAATTACACAGCTATATATTTATATTCTTAGATTAAAATATAGTACATAAAAATATATTAATACCCATTCACATATAAAGTGACAAGAACGACACTTTATAACCCAAGGCAGCTAAGGTTAGAAGCTGAAATTTACTTCAGGTGAGAATAAAGGCCTGAAAAACTTTAAATAACATACTACAAATATATATACACATATATTTTTATTATTAAATGCTCTTATTCTTTCAAGCAGTAATGCAGGCTGATTACCGAGCCCTTGCCATAAATCTGTTTTAAAATTAGTTTAACTCTTTTAAAGGACATACTCTCTCTTTCCGTGACAGCATCAATATAGTTTATTACAACAGTCCTAGTTTGTTTGTTTCCTTGTTTTTTCCCAATTGGCTGTGTGTTGAGCTCTGAAGAATGACATGCAGCCCTGAGGGATCGGTTTTCAGGTACCAAAAGAGTGCGGAGGACACCTGGGCCCGGGACCTGGGCCTCATTCCCAGGTTCCAATGACCTTAGGTGAGTCCCAGAATCATGCTCTGACAAGGGCTGCAGCTGGACCAACTGGCATTTTAACTCTCAAGTACTGAGGATGTCTCAGCTGCCTTGGGCTACCCAGTGCTCTGATTTATGACTTCCACAGTGAATCAGCCCCTCCCCACCCCAACCTGGGGGTAATGCCACCTCCTCCCCAGGGCTTGGGTGGATTAGAGATTCTTCTTTACAAGTCTCTTTGAAATCCTGCAGCAGAAAACAGGGGGCTGGCCTAACATCTGGGGGCTTCCTGAGCAAGCACAGAATGGCCAGTCCCGTGTCCTTACCGATAGAGGAAGACATCTGCCCTGCCAGCTGTTGCTTCACTTCAGGTCATTCCGAAAGTCAGAAAACATGATGATTCACCCAAGACAGCTGGCCATACAGAGTCCTGGCGTTCCCTGCAGCAAAGGCACCTTGGCGGTTTCCAACCTGCTCTTTAGCTCTGCTGCAAAGACAGGTCCAGAGAGCTATCGGCTAATGAAAACTAGACACTTGAATCTGCCAGAGCTTTTGTTTTGTTTTTAAGCAGTGACCTGTTCCATGTCTTTCTTCCTCCATTCACATGCTCCAAATATTTGCAGAGTGCCAACCATGCCAGGTATTACCTATGAGAAAAAATGATGAGACAAGATTGGGATCCCATCTTCACCATTATCGATGACGATCTTGAACAAATTTCTCAATCTTTCTGAGCTTTAATTGCTCAGCTGCAAAATGGGAACAATACTCTATGTCAAAGGGTAGCCGTAGAGATTAAATGATCCCTACAAAACACTACATGTAAAATGCCTAGCAAACTGTTTCATATGGTTGAGGTGCTCAGTAAATGTGTTACCTTAGTCCTGCTCCCAAAGACTGGTCGAAGCATTGTGCCTGTTTGTCACTACGTAAGATGATGTCATGCTCCACAACTCAGAAAATGCTGGACCCTCCATCGTTCTTGTCTGGGCCAAAAGTGACTCTTGAGGGAGAGTTGGTTGCTGGTGTTGTAGAGGAGGAATGAGAGAGATTGTATGTCTGTGTGTCAAAGGTTGTTCACCCCAACTTGGATGTCAGAGAGCCTCTGAAACTTCTCTTTGGCTGTTTTAATTCATTTAATTTAATTAATTTAATCCCTATGTTTTCATTATAAAACACATGGATTTAAATTATTATATTTGAACATGTATAGAATGAACATGACCCCAAAAAACATGACACTTACAAAGAACTCATACAACTCAATAACAACAAAAATATAAACGATTCAAAGAATGGGCAGAGGACTTGAACAAACACTTCTCCCTAGAGGACATATAAATGGCCAACAAACATATGAAGAGATGCTCATCATCACTAGCTATTAGGGAAACGCAAATCAAAACCACAATGAGATTTCATATCACATCTGTTAAAATAGCTGTTATCAACAGGACAAATAACAACAAATGTTGGAGAAGAATCAGAGAAAAAAGAACCCTCATACACTGCTGGTAGGACTGCAAATTGGTAAAGCCACTATGGACAACAGTATGAAGCTTCCTCAAAAAAACTAAGAATTGATCTACTATATGATCCAGCAATCCCTCTGCTGGGTATCTACCCCAAAGACTTGAAAACTCATATCCAAAAACATATTTTCACACTGATGTTCATAGCAGCATTATTCACGGTGGCCAGGACATAGAAGCAACTAAAGTGTCTTATGATAGATGACTGTATAAAGAAGCAGTGGTACATATATACAATGGAATATTACTCAGCCATAAGAAGAGATGAAATACTGACATTTACAACAACGTGGATAGATCTCGAGATAATCATGCTAAGCGAAATAAGCCAGACAGAAAAAGTTGAAAACCACATGATATCACTTATATGTGGGATATAAACCTAAAAGCAACGAACAGGACAAACAAACAGAGACTCATGGACATGGACAATAGACTAGTGGTTACCAGAGGGTAGGTAGATGGGGTAAAAGAGGTCAAATATGTGGTGACATTAAAGAATTAAAAAATAATAATGAAATAATAAAAGAAGAACATGACACTTGCATGTGTGCACCAGGAGACATGATAAAATGTCCATGACAGCGTTGTTTGTGGAGCAAAAGTTAGAAATAATTGAAATCTCAAGAACAGCAAAATTGATAAATAGCGAGATAGTTCTTCAAAGGAACAGTATGTGACAATAATAATGCCATGTGTCCAGAAGTCCTAGAAACTTAATATTGAGTGAATAAAAAAAGTATGCCACAGAAGAATATGTAGGATATGAGATCATTTATATACAGGTCAAAACACGCAAAATAGGCATTTACATATATTTTGGCGAATGCATACATGAGTGGTTAAATTATAAACAAACGGATGCCAACAACAAAATTCAGGAGAGCGACTATCTCTGAAGGTAGAGACCAGAACAAGATCATTAGTCAGGGAGGGGACATAGTCGGTGGGGGAAGGGAGAGCTTCATGTGTGTTTGTAACATCCCAGTGCCCAAGTTGGGTGATGGATTTACAGGTGTTGATTTCATAATTGTTCTTTAATCCATAAATATGTATTATATATACTCATGTATGTGCTTTATTTCATAAATAAATATTTAAATTACGTTTGTTTCTTGGGAACCAAGAATTTCCTAGGAGTACAACTATGTATACAAAGACACACATACAAGGATGTTTGTTGTAGTATAATTTATAGGAGCAAAAGTGGCAGCAACTAGAACAGTTCAACATGGAAATTAAATAAATTGTGACATGATCTTTTTTTTTAAGAGTCCTTGGTTATTGGTTTATGAAAATGAATAGACAGAAAACTAATAAAGCTACCACATTCCAAAATACTATTCAGGAGACAGACTGGACTAGAAATTAGGAGGTGAGATTCCTTTTGCTGTTTGGGTTATTTATTGACCAGAAATGTTCATTAAATGTTATGTCTGCCTTGATCTCCAGCCACAAGAGCACAACAGCAAGTAACACTAAGCTCACATTTTCTAAAAATATGAGTAATTGCTGGCAGAGATTTTTTAAAGGTTTTCTTGAAAAATTTAAATAAGCAAGAGAACTAGACTTTGAATCGAGTCTTAAGAAATATGATGGCTGCACCTCTTACCAGGATGAAGGTCGCTGGGGGTATAGGAAGCCCTAAGCCAGAGAGCAAATCAGTAAAGGGCATTGTGCTAGAATTTTCCTTCCTTTTCTTCCACTTACAGTATCCTAAGAAGTAGAGGGGTCAAGCAGTGATTCTTTGGGGCCCTGCCCCTCCACAGCCCTGGGTTTCCTCGCAGCTACCCTGCCTTTCAAGTTTTCATTGAGGCTAAGATGGGAACCAGGCTGTGCAGACATTATCCATTTTGACACCATTGGTTCAAGCACCTTCATGTCATTCAGCGATGATCACCAAGTCTTTCTTCCAACAGCCAAGTTCACCCTTGCAGTCCCCCATCTCTTCTCCCAGATTGACAGGGCACCTTCAGATAACTTGGTCCAACCACCAACTGCTGGGCAGCAGATCTGAGATGAACAGTCCTCAGTCTCTGTCACTTCCCTTCTGAGGTCTCAGGATAGGAGCAGCCTCTCCCAGGTGGTTTGATCTGTCTCAGACCCTGAGAACATCAAGTTCAGCCTTGCACCATAGAGGCAGCCAGCTCTGTGTCGAAGTGTGGCAAGGCCTGCCCTTCGAGATGGGCTCTGACTTAGGAAATGCTACAGTGGTTCACCTCACATCGAGGCACTCACTCATTCACCCAGCAAGTATTTATTAAGCTCATGCTATGTGCCAAGTGCTGCCCTGGTCGCTGGTAAATAAGGTCAACACATTCCCTTACCTTGGCAAGAATACAATCTAGCAGAGAAGACAGAGAAAAACAGATAAGCAAGCCAGTAAACAAAAAATTATACTTTCTATGGCCAAAAACGTGGAAAGAAACATAAAAGAAGTTGAAAGAGAGAATAATTACATTGGGGCACTACACACTCTAAGTAAGGGGATGGAGAAAGATGCCTAGGATGGCTCTTTAAGTTAAAAAGGATGAAAAGAAGTAGGCCCCGGAGAAAATAAGGGGAAAGATTCTTCCCAGAATTAAAACGGGAAGACCCAAACGCCATGAGATGGACACATATCTGGCATGTTGGATACACTGAGTGAAGCCCAGTGGGGCGGAAGGGAGTGAGTGAGGATCAGAGTGGGCAGGCGCACAGGACCATATCATGCAGTCCTCCTTCCATGCTGAGCAAGACCTGCTCACCCAGCATGTGATCCTAAGGACCAGGTCAGCCTCCTCCTCCTGTTCTTGCCAAGTGACGTGGGCCAACATCAGAGGACCGGTTACCTGCTCAGGCTCAGAGGGGCTCACTGGCCTGTCCTTTCCAGGCTCTGCTGCAGAAGACACATGCTCGGGGGACTTGCTGACTTCCAACCTGATGGAGACAGCCTCCCGAGGGGCCCTGTCAGAACACTCCGCGGCCGAGGGCACACGTGTCATTCCAGAATGTTATTTGGGGAGCTGGTGTTCAGGGAAGGTGGGTAGATGGCTAATCCCCATGGTCAGCAGTCCCCCAAGCTCCTAATTGCTCACCATAAAGTCCCCTTTATGGGAAGTGAGTCATCAGAAAGCATTAAATAATCTCAGGCCATTCGAACAGCCTGGCTCTTCATAAAACCCGAAGGGGGCCCAGTTCCACTGTTGATCCATCTGGCCAAGCTGAGGATTAGATAATTCTGAGAATGCAGAGCTGTGAACAGAGGGAAATGAAGGGTCTGTCTGGCTTACCGGGCAGATGGAGAAAGCCATGCTTTTCCAATAATACCCAGACCCTCCTGCTCTCCAGGCCTGTGGCTAAAATCCAATAGTCGACTGCAGATGAAGAGAACCTAAAGCTGAAAGTTCTTGATGAGAAGCTAATAAATGCTTAATGGCAGCTTTGACTTTTCTACTATGTTTTTTCATTATATATATTTAAAAAAAAAATCATGCCATGAAGTAAAATGTAGGAGTTTTTAAACTATAATTTCGCTACCCCAACATTAATATTTTCTTCTTTATATATAGTTACTTCTAGTCTTTGCTCTTAAATGTTTTTACGTAGTTACAGTCATATATGCACATACTTGTGCTTTTAAATTTTATATATCATAAACACTTTTCCATATTCCTTCCACCTTTATAGCTAACAAAATAAGAACTGCATTATTATATTACCAAATAAATGTCCTGTAATTTACCTAAGTAATACCTTTCTTTTGGACATTGGAATGATTTTTACCATTGAGGATAACCCTGCAATTGATATTTTCATGCATATAACTTTTTTCTCACAAATTTTGTTGGAAATTTGCTATTACTAAAATTCTTAATACATTCATGACCATCTCTCCTTTTCAACTGTCCGTTATTCTTCCTCGGGATACTTCTAAATGCAAGCAGTTTAGTGTGAACTTGCCTTCTGATGAAAAATTGTCTTTCGTGATGACTTGTGTTGTTGTGGCACACTCAGACTCATCTGGGATGTCCTGTGCTTTTTTTTTTTTTTCACATGGAAGAGAAGCTGGGGCAGAAGGTCCTTTCTAGTCTCATTTCTCACAACAACTTTCCCCTCTTAGATCCACCTTCTCTCCTTATGCAACTTCACAGAATGAAGAAAGGAACTCACCCTGGGAAGGTGGAGAGAATAGGAAGGGGCCTGTCCTTAAATAACAATGGTCTGCCACCTAGAAAGGAGCTCTGACCCAGAAAAGGGTGACACGTCACGCAAGTCGAAGTCCCTCCAGCCAGCGTGGTGCAGCTGTGGTCCTGTCTTCCTTGGGAACACCCTACACTCACACTTTTTTAACGTACTGAGTTAGAGACATTCACCCCTTAGTCGGTTTCAGACAAGAGTGAGCACATTTCCTTACTTCTAAGTCTGTGTTTAACTAATACTCAGCACTTGCAAACAAGGGCACCAAAACCAGACATATTCCTTTAATAGGGTTGCTCAGAGAAGAATTTTCCCTGAAGATTTTTTTTTTTTCTTTTTAAAGGCAAGTTTTAAAAAGGATGTGGGGAGGAGGTTAAGGGGCAGAAAGTTGTTCCTTCGACAATTCTATTAGGATTACCTAATCCTGTGGCTAGCTCTCCTGCACAGATGGGGCAAAAAAGTTATAGATGTGGCGACTCTGATAAATCTAAAGAATTGACATTTCTGAGAATGACTTTTATCAATCTATCCATAACTCTCAATGGTGAATTCATGTTACTATACAATAAAAAGTACCCAAGAATTCACTTCTTTACTGTCAGATTGAAATTTGATGGGAGAAACAGCCAGGCAATTAATTATATTTAGGAATCACGCATCTTGGCTTTGAAGTTAAATGTATTTCCCTGTGGCTTTATATTGAGAACAGCTTTTATTAAATTCAATTACTTTCCCCTCTGGTCTGCTCCATAAAGGTGCACTCAGAGAGAAGGATGGCTCTTAACAGAATTATTTCCACTGGAAAAGATGAGGATCGAGTGGGTTTGGCCACTAAAGAGGGTTGGGTCCTTTATAAGCAGAATAACAGATGATAGGGTGTGTTTCTGGTGGTCTTCAAGTTTCACCACTTTCTCATCAGCTAGCAAAACAAATAAAAAAGAGGGGAAAAAATGGAAAGGTCCCCTTGCCTATATCACCACCAAACGTTTTACCCTTCCCCAGAAGGGACCAACTCAATGCATCTTGGACCGAAAGACTCTTCTCAAGACGCTCCCAGAGTTGCCACTGTAAACAACAAAGAACAAAATAGTTGGAAAAGATCATTGGAATGAAAGTCGCCAATTCTAGACCCCTGACTCTAGCCATAGGAGACTTGGTCATTTCTGTCCCATGAACCTTATTGCTTCAGCTGACCAGCAGGCACAATGATTCTTGCCCTCTCCATCCCATATGGCTGTTATGAGGATCAAACGAGATGGTGGGATAATAAACAAGTGATAATTGCAGAGCATTGGCAGAATTGTTCATAATAATTTACGAACTAGCAAATTTCTGTTTCGATGTCATTTAAAATAAACTGTGGCTTTGCTGAATAACTTTCTTTCTCCAAGGGCGCTCAGTTGCATGTCAGTATTCAAAGAATGGTT
>NW_006442207.1:1408215-1418289 GCF_000325575.1 Pteropus alecto | reverse complement strand
AAGCCGCATAAGCAAAAACGTTTTTAAAACCTAATATGTTATTTGGTTAGAAAATGACTGCAAAAGTTGACTGCGCCATTGGCCGATCAGGTGGCAGCTCCCAACGGAGCATTTTGTAACCAAAAGTATAATGTATTTCTGTAATAAAACGACCAATTTTACAAGTCCCGAGCGTTGCTTAAAAAATGGTTGTATTAGGATCAAAAGCTTCAGTGCCACCTGGGACCAATAAGTGGTCTGTTTCCTTCAGAAACATCACCTACTTTAGCCCCAATCCTACAGTTCTGGCTTAAGAAATTAAGAAGCATGACAAACACAAGGCAAGTCCAAAGGGCTTGTAGAAGAATTATGTAGGTAAAATTCAATATTATGGGTAGGTAATTTTCCTCCCAGTTTGCCACAGCGAGGGGTCAAGGTTACAGCTACAATTAGCAGGCCTTCTACCAGCAACGCACTTTCAAAAGCTCAGCAGCAAAATCTACAAGAAGTGGCCTGCCTCTGTGGCCTGGCTAAATGCCACTGAGTTTGGATGTTCAGAGTAATGGTGTCCTGCCTCATTTTTTTCCTCGTTGATACTGTTGGAGACGTGAGACCCAGCAATGTCAGTTTCATCAGACATGTCACTACCACTGCTTAGGGAAAACCTCCTTCATGACAAAAGATCATTAAACTGCCACCTCAGGACTTTGACTGGATGGAACATATCTTCTGGCACTTTCTTTGGGAACACTGGACTCGGCTATTCAGTTGGCCTTAAAAGAAATGAAAAATATAGACATCCAGATGTGTTGACATCACGGCACAGCAATGAAATTCCTGAAAAGTTCTATGTGTGGCTTAGACAATGGGCTCAAGATGGGGCGCAGGAGATGGCTCTGAGCTTAATGAAATGTAGCATGACCAACACAGAAGGAAAAGCAGCCACACAGGTGGAGTATCATCATTCCCAAACGATTATGTTGATTATCTACCACATACAATGAGTATCTCTGGGAGGCTGGGGAGAGACATAAGAAATCTGCTGGCTGTGAGCTGCATTAGGCAAAGACTATATCTGTCCTGTTAACTTATTTATCTATAGGCCCGGTATATACTAATTATTCAATAAATGCTTTATAATAAAAGAATGAACAAACTACTGATGTTAAGATGTTTGGGGTAGGTCTCCACTCGGATGATGGAATAGGTACAGGTGTCCAACCACTCCCTCCCAACTCCAATCGTCAAACAATACTAACGAAAGACAAACTTGCTCCTGGAAACTATGAAGTGTGCCGTTCCTCTACCACTCATTTCAAGGTCTCTTTTGCGTGGAGACTCCTAATAAGACCAAAGTGAAGGAGAAAGAAAAGCCTAAACTCCAGCTCCACTTACTGTGAGGAAATAGTTGAACAAGGAAGGAATTTGATGAGCCTTAATATGTTCCCATTGATATTCCTCAGTTTGAAGGTCAAGGGCTCATCTTCGGATCAAACTCAGGAGAGACTGGCCCAGCAGGGTTCCTTCAAGGGTAGCGGCCTCAACAGGAAGGCTGAAGACTGAGGCCACTCCCTGAAGGCCACAGAGTTGGAGGACATCAACCCCAGCAGAATCTGAGGAAATCCCTCTCTCTAATTAGGATTCACTGCAAGGAAACTTAAAACTTTTTCGTATTAATAAAGATTCAAGAGGACACCGAATCTATAAAACTAAAACACCAATCATTAGTAACGAGCCAAGATCAGGAAAGAGTATAGAAACGTTTAAAACATTATTGCTACGTGACAAAACTTTGATAGAATCATTAACAGTAAACTCAGTAATTTCGGAATTCAAATTAGCAACATAGAATAAAAACTTGAAAAGTTCTACCAGAAGCCAGAGGAAAATCCTAAGCTAGCTGGATTTAGTTTCTGCTATTTCAAACAAGGGATTCATAGCAAAGTCACCTATAAAAGAGAAAAACTGTATAAACTTTATTCTTTCGCACTCTGCATGACTACATATTCCATCCTCTGGAGGTCAGATTATCCCAGAGAGCTGACAGCCTTTTCCTTTTGGATCTCAAGGTAAATTTCACATTTTGTAATTTTAGAATTTTAGAGAAAGAAAAGAATGAGGAAAACCAGACCACCACCATTCGAAACTACTGAGTGCCTCGGCCTTGGGGAACAGGCCCAGCTGTGTTGGGGGCACCGGCCCAACCTCACCTTACTCCAACTTAGTCTCCATTCCTCCTGCCTCCCGGCGACTGAGTCCCTTCCATGCCAGCAGCTAACATTTACAAAGGCTTACTGCATGTCCTGCACTCTTCTAGGCGTTTCACATACGTTAACTCGTTTAATTCTTACAGCCAATGACTTCATTTTAAAGATGAGAAAACTGAGGCTCTGAGACACTCAGTGACCGCCCTGCGCGATCTGGCCTCTGCCCTTATCCGCAACCCAACTGGGGATGATCCCGTCCCCAGTCCATTCCTCAAATGTGCCCAACTCTCATTCTTGTGGTCTTCAACTCAGTTCTCTCTTCTTGGCTCTCTCTTCATCCTTCAGTGCTCAGCTCAGATGTCACCTCTTCAGAGAAGCCTTCTCTGACTACTTGGGCTGCCAGATAAAATACAGGACATCTAGTTAAAGTTGAATTTCAGGTAAATGACAAGTACCTTTAGTATAAGTCAGTCCCAAATATTGCATGGGACATACTTATGCCAACAACTCAGTTCTCTCTTCTTGGCTCTCTCTTCATCCTTCAGTGCTCAGCTCAGATGTCACCTCTTCAGAGAAGCCTTCTCTGACTACTTGGGCTGCCAGATTAAATACAGGACATCTAGTTAAAGTTGAATTTCAGGTAAATGACAAGTACCTTTAGTATAAGTCAGTCCTAAATATTGCATGGGACATACTTATGCCCATGTATTTATTGTTTATCTGAAATTTAAATTTAACTGAGCATCCTGTATTTTTATTTGCTAAATCTGACAACTCTGTCAACTACCCTAGTAGTTCCCTGAGTTATTCTGAGCCATAGCACCTTGTTTTTCCCTCCATTCACTCACCACAATTTAAAAATATATATTGGTATGCCAGCCTGTTAATGTCGGTGTTTCTACCTAGACTCTAAGTTCCTTAACAGCAGGGCCTACGTTTATTTTATTCATCAGTTCATACTCAACAATTAACACAGTGCCTAGCATATAACAGAAGCCCGACAAATATTCAACAAATGAATAAACGCGTATTATTTTAGCTGAAGCGTTAGCATACTTTTTTTTTTTTTTACCTTCTTCCCAGGTAATGTGGCAAGTTTTCACCTTACTGAAAATACACTTCACAGACCAAAGCAGCAGAGTATGTAATCGTAATCCATTTAGCTCAGTCATTAGACCTTAATGTGACTAAATTCAGCTGACAGTGCCCTGAAGAGATGAGGTGTTGAGTCATGCTCACTACTTTGACACTTTTCCAAATGATGAAACCACTGGGAAAAATAAAATAGGAGGAAAGCGAGGATAAAGAGAGGTAGAAAGAAGAACCCAGAAGATTAGAAATTTCAAGTCAAGAGTTCAGGAGGAAAAAAAAGACTGATGCCAGTCAAACAGAAAACACAGAGGAGTCCCTGGGAAGGCAGTATCAGGAAGAAGCCTAAAACGCTGGGGCCAAAGCAAAAATGACAGAGAAACTTTTGAAAAGAAGCAGAAGTCAAATAAATAATAAAACCTGCACTAGGGTCCGGATAAATGTAACTTGTCACATCCACAGAAAGGAAAGGTCGGCAAATGAGGATGCTGAGAAATAGGATAATCTAGGCGAAGAGTTTTTTCAGAATTTGATTTGCTTATTTTTAAAAGGAAGGTGAGCACAGACGTTCAATGACATCAATTTCCCAGCAGTGCCTGCTGCTTATTTGCATACCCTCAAATAAAAATAAAGAAAACTTGCTAAATTTCTGGCCTATTTAACTATGGCTTTTAAGAGAGGGCAAAAGACATGCCCTCACTGAGTGGTGATGGCATAGAATTTACACATCAAATACTTTGAGTTCATTTTTGACATGTTCTTATCATTCCCTGATGGACATGGGGTTGTTGCGTTGTTTCTGTGGTCTAGAGGTTATTCCTGGAAACTCACTGGAGGTCTAGCTGATGTGTGTTACAACAACTTAGCTCTAGAAAGGAATTTGCCCCAAGTCACCTGGAAGGAAGGGTTCATTGTAAATGTGCTGCAGAGAAAAGATCCGGCAAACTATTCTAGCCTGGAGCTTTTGTACAAGCTGTTCTACCTGCTTTTCCCCCATCACTGGGCTGAGCCTTCCCAGCCTCAGGACACCACACGGAGGTCACCACGTCAGTGAGGCCCTTCCTGACTCAGTCTCAAGTAGATTCCCTAACTTTATGACTCACAGAAGCCCATTTTTTTTCTGCTCAAACTGGTAATCACATACCACGTTGTCTGATTGTGTGTTCAGAGTCAGCTCCCACATCCCCTGGACCGGAAGCCCCATGAGAACATGGGCTGCCCTCATCTTCTCCACTGCATCCTCAGAGTCCAGCAGGATGCCTGGGACACACAGTGGGCCTGGAGACATCTGCTTCACAAATAACTACAAAATCCTAGAAATGTCTTTACTCTCAGATGTGTGGGTGACTCCATGAGGCATGAATAAGGCCAACAAAGCAGTAGCTTTCGATGAAGAAAATCTTAGGGTTAAAAACCTGACAAATTTAATTACGAGTTCACTCTAAAGAACCAATTCATCAAGGACTTATTGTCAGGGATCCGTGATGGCGACATCTTGGGCAATCATTTTGAAATTATTTGTGATATACTTGTAGTCGTGCTACAGGATGTTCTTCAAGTGAAATATGTGTACTGTGTGGGCCAAACAAAATATAACATTTAATGTACTGATTTGGCCCATATGTCACCACATCGCAATCTCGTGTGTGTGTGTGTGTGTGTGTGTGTGTGTGTGTTTATATATTTGGGGGAGGGATGGTACTTGAAATGCAGAGATTTGAGTTCCTCATATTCAGTTCATAATGCACTGTTACTCTACATACTATCGTTCCATGTATGGCCCTCATTTTGTATTTTTTAATTACATTGTTTATTCCTCATTCTCTATTCCTACCACCCACCCCAACCATATGCAACCACTCCAGCTGACTGACATCTTTTGTTTGTATGTATTCTTGTAAAATGCATACTGCCGTATTGCATTCAAGTATTGATTATTTACACTAATTGTGCTGTCATATAGATCTTTTTCTGTTTCTTTTTTCTTTTTTTTTTTTTTTTTTGGTCAGGACTATGTTTTTTCAAGTAAATCCATCTTGCTGTGTAGAGATCTATTCTGTTACTTCCAGCTGGTACATAGCATCTATGGTATGTCCTCACCATGTTTTACCTGCTAACGCTTCCCAGTTGCTTCCAGAACCAACTATGAAAAATGATCCCGCAGTGAATGTCCTTTGGGGGCCTGTAAGAGCATCTACTTGGGATACACTTTGAAAGGCAGAATTTTGAATCATAAAGAACACATGCTCGTGTGTATAGATAGCACTGCCTTTCAGCCTCGCTGGCAGTGTAGGAAGAGACCTATAACCCCACCAACACTCGGCATCGTCCAACTTTCTTCCTCCCAGTCTAATAGAAAGTGATACTCCAGTGCTCTACGATATCCAATAAGTATGTCCAGAATTTACACAATCATTTTTCTTGGAAACTTCAACAAAATTTTAAAAACTCTGCATTCATCCTCGGACCAAGAAGGTAGGTGATTCTCCCCATTCTATAGTTGACTCATTACACACCAGAAGACAAGACCAAAATCTTTGAGACTTCTACCTCCTAAATTCTGACTCCCACCTATCGGCAAGGAGGGATGAGGATTGCTTTTCTTGCCATCGTATGCCTCCATTTATTCAGTCCAATAATCTAATTGCTAGAATATACTTCTTAGATGGGAATTAGACATAACTTCTACTGTGAGATTTGTCAATTCCAAAAAAAAGTGTTACATAGATATCAAAAGTATAGTTTTCGAAGTGAACCTTTTTGAATGACTTTTTTTTTAAAAAAAGAAAAAGTCACAGTCCCAATTTGAGATGAAATATATTCTGGACACAGAGAAGTTACTCTGCTTTAGTAAGAGAATAATATGATTACCTGGTCTAGTCTCAACTGATGTTGGCTTGTCATCATAGATGCTATTTTCTTCCTTTTTAGTGTGGCATAATATAATCCCCCAATACTTAGGTCTTTAAATTTTTTTTCCCCCCTAAAGAAGCAGGAGTGATTAGCATGAATGATAAGCAAATTTGTCAGCATTAGTGCACCAAAGTCACTTCCATCAATCTACAGGGAGACTTGTCTGCAGGCTGGAAAGGCACAGCTGACACCGGGGCCACCATCCCTGGAGAGGAGCTTTTGGGTGTGTGGGGTGTTTTGTTTTCCATTCTGACATCACAAGATTATTACGGGTAATTTAATATTTGCTAAAATATCGAAAATCCCTTTAATTGAATAAATTTACGGAAAAGCTTCATAGATTTAAATGGTTTTACGAGTCATTTACTAGAAAAGATTGATTTCTTTAAGAGGATCCAGCTGTAACTTGCCTTGAGCATTGTACAAATTCTTTAGGGGAAGCGATGACTTTTTTTCTTGTCAGTCTAGTTGAAAATGATACTCAGTAGTTCTATTTATCAGTGGAGAAAACTTGTTTAAACACATTCAGAATGCTGCTCTTGTTTTTATTGAATCTAATCCTTCTGTTTCCCTTGTTGAGAAGGTTTTAATATAAACACAACCAAATTTGTTCTATGTGAGCTGTTAAAACCCGACAGTAATACAAAGAGGACCAAAATAGCTTTGCCATCATTCATATTAGAAACGCAATGCTATTTGTTTATAGGACAGAATGATAAAACCTAAAGAGATCAAAAGAAGAGTGAGGGACAATTTGGTTCACAATTAAAACTAATAAAATTGAATTTCATAAGCGTAGACTGGAGGTGGTTCAGGACAGGGCCAAACTTAACCTTCTGTGTCAACTTGGTTCCTGAGAATGAGCCTGGCTCCCCACAGGTAAGCGCCGATCGACTTATTGGAATTGCAGTGGCCGTGGTAAATTAGACCCTTTTCTTCACAATCTGAGACACACAGAGGAGTCAGACAACTGGAGACAAAAATATCAGCTTTATTAAAGATAAAATTAGAGGGCATGGCTGCATCGTGCATCTAGAGTGACTTCTCCCTCCTTCATTCTGAATTAGATGGAGTTGGCCCCTCAGTCGGGGGCAGCTCTGGCCAACTAGAGGATCCCCCGCCCCCCGCCACCCGTGGGCTCACTGCATGACTGAGGGTCATGGTCACGGTGGGAATCGGTGCCTCTCTATGGAAACCTACAGCCCTAGAAGTGGATGTTTAGTAAAATGGGAGGAAACGTGGTTTTAAAATGGTACGTGTTATTATCTACATGGCTTCACTAGGGCTAGAATTCTCAGCTCTATTCTTTCGGTGGTAACCAGAGTATAATTGCTGGTAAATACCCTTCCAACTAACTTTAAAACTCATGTCATTGCTTAGATCCAGGTTTTCAATCTGCCTTCTATTTAGATTAAGTTATGTTATTGTCAAAGGAATTACTTGATCGTATTTTTATTTATACGTTTGCATTTTTCTTCTGTTCGCGGACATAATTTGGTGTACTCTTTTTGTAATCTGTTGCTGGGGCAACTCAGTAATTCTAAGCTTAGGCAACTCTGAATTGGGACACTGTTCTTTTTAACGACCTTAATTGGCCAGAAAGAGAAGTCCTTATTATAGTGCTTTCTATTCTGTTTTGGGTTTCAGAATTTCCGGATGTGTGACAAATATTCAACAAACGATCACTTTGATTTGAGATTTCGGGCTCAGATCAAAGTCACCATCATCAAACACAGAGAGAGAGGTGATGAAACCAGGCATGGCTCTGGGGTGGGGAACACAAACACGCAGGCATGAGCGTCCAAGGGTGTTTGCAGAGTGGCCCCTCTGAGAATCGGATCCATGAAGAGGACACTGTGGCGCTGATGCTCTGCAGGTGTCTTCCCCCACGCCCTGGTCTTTGATTTCATACAATTTGATTTACATGACCTGAGCCCTGCTCCAAACTGAGCTACTAAAATTATGAAAGACACCAAGACCTCTTTTCAAGGTTTAAAAGGTATTTTCTTAAAAATATAGAAGGAGAAGGTAAAACCCGAGACCACTGTATTTTATAGTCATGGAGTTTTAGGGCTACGGGAGACTTTGGAAATCATCAAATCTACCAGCCCCCTAACCCACTTCCTCATTTTAAAAAATAGGGAAACAACGGCAAACAAGCTCAGGTACTTGAACAAAATTACAAAGCTCATCATCAATAAGTAGGTCAGGCCTAGAACTCAAAATTTTTCAGATTCTCCATTTATCTTTGTTTATCTCTGCTTCTCAAATCCTGGAAACACTGAGAATACCCAAGAGTCGGGAGGAGAAGGTAGTGTGAATGCTACTTGGTTACCTACATTCTGTGTACACTGGAGCATTTAACTAAGATGAGCAATACGTGGCAAATAACATGTTCTAATCCAAAGCATGACTGTCTCTTGGGTCTTGCAATTTTCTAGCTTTCATTTCTTGTCTCATTACATTTCATACTATTGTGACTGTACAAATAGTCCAACCTCACTGGACAGATCAAGGCTCAAATCTGGTAAATCCAGGTAAGAACCGATCTATGACTTTGCTTCCTTGCTTGCGCAGACACAGAATGTAAATCATTAAAGTGGCCTCCACTGTTCAAGATTTATTTGTTGTAGGTGTTGTTTTGGAGGTCCTGGGGGTTCCGGGAGAATGATAGGAAAGGTTTGGGCATTAAATTTCAAAGTGTGAAAGTGAAAAGGTCAAAACAAGGGTGAGAAGGGGTGGGAGGGCCCCCAGGAAGGAAGAGACAAGGCACGCTTCTTGCTTCTTGCTATACGGACTACTGAGAATTGGCAACAGGACCTCTGCCATGCCCTAGCTAGAGCAAAAAGATGCAGGTGACTGAAAACACACTTACGGGCACCCAGAAAGGCACGGGGCAGTCTCAGCTGAGCCTTTCTAGCTTCCCAAAAGGCCATCCGCAAAGCATTTACATCACAACCAAGAACTGGACACCTGGGGAGGCCACCGACCCAGCTCAGAGGAAAGGAGGGCAAGAAAGGCCAAAGATGCCGACAAGAAATGCATGACAGCCCCAGAGGGGAAAAAGGAAAAAAAAAAAAAAACCCACCCAGAGAGGCCCAGGAAGAAAGACTGCCAGGTGGCACCACTTCAGTTTAATTAGACAAAGGCTTGGGGGTGGGGGGTGGGGGTGCAGTCTGAAAGCAGACACCTGGGGAGCGAGGAAGCCGGGGGTAGGGGGCAAAGGTTGAGAAAAACAAGCCACCTGGGACTCTGATTGAAACACTGGCGGCCAGAACAAGGTGTAAAGAAGGCGGGTCAAGGAGGCTGGCAGAAACCAGAGTGCAGGAATGGAGGCCATGGAGGGGGCGAACACAGCGGGGCAGGGCCGCCCATCCTTCTACCTGCGGTAGTCAAAGGAGGTCAGCTGAACTGGGAAATGACAGGGACATTACAAAAAGAGTGTCTGGAATAATGCTCAATCAGGGAGGGATGGCAGAAAGTAAAGGAGAATACCCTAAAAAGTCTGTTTTCTTCATATAAATTTTTTTTTGCTATGTTTGCAAACAGTACGATTTTATGAGAGTCAAATTGGATTTTTTTCCTCTTCATTTTTGCTTTTGAAAATTCAAACTTATAGAAGAGTTGAAAGAACAATACACTCCATACCCACGGACCCTTCACTTAACTTTACACATGAACGTTTCCCTACATCTGCTTTATCGTTCTAGCTATGTACTTTTCCTGAGCCATTTTAAAATAAGTCGCAAACGCCAAAATGCTTCGTTATTAAATACTTCGACATGCACTTCCTAATAATGTGGCCAGTCTATGACGTACCCTGAAAAACTAACATTAATTTTATTTAATATATGGTTTGTATTCTATGTTCTCAACTTCCCAAGTA
>NW_006442207.1:1370422-1408196 GCF_000325575.1 Pteropus alecto | reverse complement strand
TTTTTTTTTTTTTTTTACAAATCCAGAATCCAAAATTTGTGCAATACATCTGTTATGTCTCATTAGACTATTTTAATTTGGAGCAAATGGTTTTTTTGTTTATTTTTTTCATGACAGTGAAGTTTTTTTAAGATAACTGACTAGAACACTCTACACTCTGGATTTGTCTGACTGTTTTCTCATGATTAGATTCAAATTAAACATCTCTGGCAAGAATACTACATAAGAGATATTGTCTTTCCTAGGACAGCATACCTTAAAGGTCTCCATCTTACTTACGTGACAGAAAAAGTCCTCATCAGCATGGCACCAAACTGGTTCATTTCTTAACAATTTATGTGGATGTCATGGTTTCTACCAAAAAGAAAAAAAAAACCTTTCAATAAATATTTTGGTCACACAACCAGATCAATAACATAGTTATTAAATGCCCGGTTAAGAACTGAACACTACAATTTATGCTAAGATCCCAGGCAAACAAAGCAATCTGGTAAAGAAACTGAATTCTAGAGCTTGAACTGTCCAACTCACACAGCAAATTAAAAAGGCGACTCCTGAACTGAATTCTGTAGGAAATTTATCACGAGGAACGTGATGGGAAGCACCCTCCACTGAGGTTCTCCAGCAGACGCAGCATCAATCTTCGCGGAGAGCCTGGGTCACAGGGATTCTGTGTGCAAATGGGAAGGACCCTGCGCCTTTGGGACGCCAGATGTGTGAGTGGGAAAACTGACAGTTTTGAAAACGGAGGAGCCTGACTCCTATTCTTAGCCAGACGGTGAACCCCTCACCATCTCGGTGGGGCAGCGGTTTACTTGAGGCTCTCTACATATGATTTTCCAAATGTAGACCCCCAAATTACATAAAGGGTGGCTAGTCGAACACCAGATAATAGTCAAATATTCCCGAAACTGGTCAAAAGATGTATCTTATTTAATTCTGAAAATGGCTCATGCATATGATGAAAAATTGAGAGACCACAAGGGGTTTATGAAAAGTTAATCTGTCTCCTAAGCAAATATCGACTCCTTCAGAAATAACCACCCTCTCCTATATTCTTCTAGGAATGTTCCTGCAAATACACACACACCTTTCTGTTGCCTTTTCCTTCTCCATTCACAATGTATCTTGGATATTTTGGCCTATCGGCTTAGATACAGATCTCATGCTTTTTATGTGCTGCATAGTATTCCATTCAGATACCAAGAATTGTTTGACTAGTCATCGATTTCCAGTTTTCTGTTATTATCAACAGTGCTGCAGTCATTGTCCTGGCAAGTGCATGTTTGTATATGTTCCAAAATATTTGTAAGATAAATTCCTAGAGTAAAATTGCTGGATCAGAACGGGCACACATTTAAGATATTAACAGATATTATGCAACTGTCCTCCAAAGAGTCTGTCTCAAGTTACACCCCAAATGACCTATGAGAGTGCCCTTGTCCCATTATCCCGGAAAGCCTGTGCCTTAACACCACTGAGCATTCCGATAGGTAAAACGTGGGATAGTCTTCTTCTAATTTGCATAAATTTAAAAGGCTTTTTGGATTCCTTCTTCTGCCTATTAGTCTTCTGATATTTTCCTGATGGCTCATCTCTTTCTAATGGGCATACGAAGTCTCTTTATATAATAGAAATATAATAGAAAAATTAGGCCTGGTCTGTCATACGTGTTGCAATCTTTTCCCTATTTAGTTTGCTTTTTGACTGTTGATAGTATTTTATTGTTGTTCTAATGTTTTAAAAGTTTTATGTAGTTAAATATGTCTTTTCCTTTTAGCATTTAGGTTTTGTGGCTTGAGAGGACTTCTCTGCTCTAAGATAATTATTAAGAAAAATAAAATAAAACAAAAAATCCCCACATTTTTTGGTACTTCTCACATTTTATGTTAAAATTTTTAATCCTTATAGAATTTGTTTTGGTATAAAGAGTGAGGTGTGGTTTGGAATTTGTATTTTTTCCAGATGGCATCCAGTTGCCTTAAGTCCATTTATTGATTTGACCCATCTTTTTCCTATTGCTTTGATGTTTGTTTTTCATCTTGAGAAGGTAATTATTCTCAATAAAAAGGCTAAATCAGACATCATTAGATCCTGGGTATGAAAATTTTTCAGTTAGTTTATTCAACTTAGAAGCTACTCAAAAAAAAAAAAATCCTCTTATTTACAACTCTTCAGAGCTTTGGTACTTTTTTCTTCCAAACCAAAGAACTGATGCATCATTACTGTTGATGAAAGTATATCTTAAATAAAGTTACTTTCATTTCTAAATGCTATAGTTGCAATTCCAACTGGAAAATGACAATGAGTTCTCTGCAAGGCAGAAAAGGATAACATTAGTCCATTGGTATAGCTACCTTTAATTATTCAAAAATTATTTCTATACTAGAGAGATAACCTTTTTTCCCCAATCTTGCTTGGGAACATCTCCCTGGTTTCAACCACATTTTTTCAAAATTAAATTCATGTGTTCGCTAAGAGAATCATGGAAAAATTGCAATGTGAGTATATCATTAATTCTTTATGTTACCCCAATATATCCATCATTAACTCATTGTCTAGGATCGATATTTATCAGATGACTCAAGTTCTACCCTCGCAAGAAGATAATACTTAAGTGTCATCAGTTTGTGCTGCTCTGATTAACTCAAGAGTACTTAACCACTTAAACTTCAGTAGGCTTCATAAGAGTTAAAAAATGGGGCAGGGGGCACGTCATGGACTTCATGAGCCCTTGGTTGACATCATTCATTGATCACGGCACTATTTCCATTGGTCCATCACTAGTATGTCTGTATCACTAGTATTTAGAACAGTGCTTTGCACATAGTAAGTGTTCAGTTTGTTGAGTGGCAGGAAGGATGACAGATGTTGGATTGGATCAATGGATGGATGGGAGATCTCAAAGGAGTCTTCACCAACTTCTACGACACAGCACGGCAACTGTTAATTGATCAATTAATACTCAAGAAGAAATCTGTTGACCATGCTGCACAGATTTTATCTGGACTCATTTTTCCTGATTTTGCAATGAAAGACATATATATTAAATAAAACACTTTTGTCAGGAAAGCCTATCTTGCTTAGTGTTCTCATCAAAATGATTCATTTATTTTTATATCATGATTTAATAAGAAAACTGTTTTTATATCTAGACTTTCCATAAGACTCCTAAACAGAAGAGGATTGATGTACTCCCTGTTTCACTTAGGGACCACTCAAAGTTTCTTTCTTTCTCGTTAATTACAAACATAAGTCAAATTAGAATGAGAGCTCCTCCCTTCATTGAGGACAATGGGAAAAAGTGTTTTTATAATAACCATGGTTGCAATAGTTTAAAGTGCAGATAATTAAAATCTCAGCATGCTGCCATCCAAATCGCATACAACAAAAAAGTCAAACCTTCTAGCACAGTATTTCAAAGAACCAGCCACTGCATCCTCCCTCCCCGTCTTTCTCTAACGTGCATTTACTGAGGACCTGGAATGTGACATGTGACCTGTAAGTAGCTGGGAAGCAAAGGTGAGCAGCTGTTTTATTCTGTTCAGTCTGCATACAAATGAGCAGGGCATGCAGACAAGTAAACGAGTAGGGTTTCACAAGCCCTCACTAAACTAAAGGCATGGATGGGGAAGTTGATTAAACATGCTCATCAAATTTTGATAGACTATCATTTGAGGTGAAGGCTTATTTCTGCCTGTTCCCAGTTTACCCTGGCAATATTTTTGTAGCAGTCATTGCTCCTCTAGGTGCAACTCCCATTGCCTGTTAAAAACTCTTATTTCATTCATTTTAAAGGCGGCTCCCTTATAAGATAACATCATTATTCATAATAGATATTAGTAACAACCATATGGATCTTAATAAAAATAATTTGATCATTGATTCAACATTTACGGAGTACCAACTACATGCCAGGCATTGTGCTGGTGTCAATGTCAGGGCTACAATGACAAGAGGCTCAAACTCTTTGCCAGGAACTCATTGTATATTTTTATAAAATAAATATTAGGCCCCCAAAACAAGGACAAATCAATGTACAAGATGGACATCTGTTGGAGGTCAGCGAAGATCACAGGGGGTCTCTTCACGGAATGGAATGAGCAGGATTGGAAGAAATGCCAGAGAAAAAAATGTATTCCTATAATGCCTCGGCCCACAAAAGATGGGAGGTATTTACAAAAATACACACAATTCAAACTGATTAATTAAATGAGTCAAGACAAGAAGTATGGACATAAAAATAATAACGGTAAATTTACCATTTAGAAATGTATACCGAAGTTAACTTAATTACTAGATGCCAAATGCTAGAGGTTGTCAAACTAAAGAGTAACTTAGGTGAAAGCTGTTAAACACATCAGTTCACTCCACAAACAGGAAGAACTTAGTGCAAAGACAACCGAAAGGCCTTTACAAAACTACTGGCAGTCTGAGGGAGTCAACAGGAGAGTCCCAAATTATTTTAGGTGAACAATAATAACTACTTAGAGAATCTGTAATAACGTTGAAAGGTAAGGCTCATACAAAAGGTGGAAATAATACACTAATATCCTAAAATATTGATATGTATGCAGTGCCAATCAGAAATAAGATGTGGTAACAGTGCTGTGGTCTTGTTATGACTTTTTACAGGAGACGTGCTTTGCATGTGTGAGGACACCCACAAGTGGGGTCACTTCTGCTATTGTGAGACCAATAAATAACAAACACTGAAAAAGTAGGAGGCTTAATTCCAAGGAAGTCTGGTTTAGGCATCAAAACACGAGAGGTGAAAGCAGTTAGAGAAGGCACCGCTGAAGAGTGAGTGCCAGGATTAAGACTTAACAATCCGCCAGACATCCCCTTGGTCCGGTGGAAACTAAATTTTGTTCCATGTATATACCATTCTGGGACATTCTTAGAGGAGGCACCATGATAGGTGCCTAGGCTACAGCTTATCCAGTGACCCCCAAGTCACAACAAACCTCCGTGGAGGTGAGCGAGGCTCCTTAGAATCACTCCAGGCCCGAAGGTGGGTGGTCTAAGCATCCAGGTGTCTACATGCAGCTGAGTGTCTTCGTTTTCAATCCTTCACAACAAGGTCCTTGCTCTAGGGGACTCACTCACACATGATGCCAGCCTCCCCTCATCCTCCACCAATTCCAAAGGAAAAAAAATAAACAAACAGCCTCACGCTCCAACAGGATTAAAGCATCTTTCAAAGCCAAGGATTCTGCAGAGTTACTGCATCTAGCTCAGTGTTTTCTCAAGACTCCCAAATTAAACCTGAAGCTCTCCCCAAACCCTTCCTTCAAGGGTGACCCCAAGGCACCCGAGTTGTCCTAGTCACAGCCTCCTCTGGCCTGCTTTACAAAACACTACGCTTTCCACTGCTGCAGTAACTTCTCACTTACTGAAGGGCTCTTTATAAGCATAGTTCAAATTAGTATTAATTCCAATATTTTTATTTAAAAGCCATTCACTTAAAGTCAAAATGACATCTTAATGCCATTTCAGCACAGCAATTAGCCCAGAATAAGAAGAGAGCTTCATTTTTGGAAAGACTTACTGCTAGATTTCAGACTTTTTTTTTTTTTTTAAATTAAAATACATGGATTGTCTTCACAAACTCTTCCTGAATATTTCATGTGTTTTGTGCTTTATTTGCTGTACATATCTTCACAGTGTGCATATTATTCAAATATTCCTAACAGATGGTCTCAAGTGCTACATATTATATAGCATTAAGTGAATAGCTTGGTAAACAAATGAGTCAAGGATTAAAATATTTTACAGCTTATAAATCATGAAAGATGTTCAATAACAGCACATTAATAAAAAAAAAAAACCCTTTAAACGTAAACATAAAAACATTAAATGCCGCTATTGCATCAGTCAACGGCTTGTGACAAATGAATTCTTTCTTAAACGAAGTGCTCATCCCATACGGTCTCAGAGATTGTGACCTAAATTAATTTGAGGTTGACAACTAGTCTACCAGGAAGCCTGCCCTACTGTAGTCTTTTCCATCCAACTCCAGGGGCTTTCTCTGCCATTTTCATCTTCATTAATGCTCCTTTGTAAATAGAAAAGAAAAGGAAATTCGTAAGCCAAATTCGTTACTCTTTAGACTGCCTTTAGCAAAATTTTGCTGAAAGAGGTTGAAACTACAGATGCAAATTGAGGATTCTAAATCAGCTGTGATTTTAATGATCTGTTCTCTTTCCATGACCAGCTAACGTTGGATGTAGATGTTTCTATTGGGAGTTTGCATGATGATTAAAACAAACAAAAATTAAAAGAACCCCAAACCCAACAACTTTGGGTGGTGTTCAGATGGCTTCGAATCCATTTTATATTGTCCGTGTTCCAGCCATGACTCCACTGAGGAATAAAAACCAACAAAATGCTCTCCTGTTGGATGTTTTCTCTCATGCCACCCTTATTTGGAATTACATTACTTAACCGGACGTGTAATGGCCTTTTCCTAATCATTTGGTGTTTCTAATATTTGATGTCATCTAACAAGACTTAAATTTCATTCTAGAACTCGACCCAGTTTTGATTGTGAGAAGAATGTAAGCTTTTTAATGAACTATTTGACAAAATGATTCTAACTAGCAAAGTTACAAAGCGCCTGTTAAGTAAAACCTCTCACCTAAAGTCACAAGTTGGCTTCATTTGTTATATTAAGGTTCATTACCCAATTTCACACATATATTCAAAACTTTATTCTCCCACGTTCCATATGTGGCTACACTCTCTATTTCCTCTTCTACAGCAATATCTGTTACCTCGGGTACAGGCCTCTGTGAGGCTGAGAAAGACGCCCTCCTTAACCAAACGTGGCACGGTCGAGTCAGGACAAAATGAAGACATTCTGGAAGTTTTACATTAAGGCCCCTGCTCGTTTTCGCCTTCTCGATCAAGTACCAGATCTTACCGCACAAGCAAAGTATACCATATCAATGAATCGACAGTTACTTATTTATCTGCTCTGCATAATGTACTGTGCATGTCTTATGAACAAACATTCTACCTATGTGAAATTTCATCATGGAGATTAAGTTTCTCTAAAACACAAATATTCATCGAAACAACTATAAAACAAAACAGGTTCATAAATAAATTCAAGACTGGTAAGGAATGTTACGTGAAGTCAAAAAAAGGATTCTCTAAACTACATTAAGTTAAGACAAAAAAGGTGGGGGGGTCTCTATTTCAATGATTCTCCAATTTATATATGCATTTAAAACACCTGGAGGGCTGGTTAAACAGGCTCTCTGGGGCCCACCTTGAGTTTCTAATTCATTAGGTCTGGACTAAGGCCTGAGCATCTGCATTCTAACAAGTTCCCAGCAATGCTGACGCTGTTGCTGCTCTGTCCCAACACCTGGAGAACCAGTGATCTAAACCACCCCCTGCCCTGATCTGTGGAGTCACGAAGCGTGTAGAATTTTAAATGGCTGATGTGCAAAATCAAACTATGGAATCAACAGCCACTATATTTTAATAGAAATATTTAGGGTATTTTATACCCTAAAAAAAAAAAATCATATAAAAACACACTGACTTTATATTACTGGAAACTGTCATACATCGCATGTGATTTGGGACACTAATGATTTTTGTGTGATTTTAACCAAAAGGCAAGACCGTCAAAAATATTTAAAAATCTTAATTACCACACAAAAAGATACGTAATAGATCCTGGTGATAACACTATAAAATGCTCTAAACACTACAGCAGCGGCCTTCAGATGTGACCACATGTGATTAGTGTCCCCAATCACATGTGGTGTATGACAATATCCTCCCCTGCCCCCACCCCAAGAAAGTCTTGAGCTGTGGTTCTGTTTTACACATCACACACATCCCATATGCCCCTTGGCCAACCCAGTTTTTGAATACAAACGGTATCATTTGTGGGGGGAAGTAAACACCAACCATATCCTGAATTGTCCTTACCATGACAAAGAGAAGGAAGAGGATGAAAGATGGTACATCGGAAAGTGACTCACTAAAGAAGAGATTGTGAACCAGTGGCCCTCAGTATTTTTTGTTTAGAAAGAAATGAATTAGGTGCTAACATTTGGAAATCATATTTCACACAAATATCTATATTTTCAGTTTCATATTTCACATAAATATCTATATTTTCAGTTCACGTTTAGCAACCCTGGACTTGCTTTCATTTCCGCATGGCCACGATGAGCTGGAGCTGAACAGCTGTCGTCCACTTTTACGGGAGGAGAAGGGGCTCTCCAGATTGCCACTGTCCCCAGTAATCCCTACTCTCCCACACCTGGCCTGCCTTATTGTTATCCACCGCACGTACCTGGCTCTGTAAACATTCGAGCGTGCAATCCCTGCACTAACGTTTTCACACAAATAAGAAAGGTTACTAGGAACTGCAAATAACCTCTAGTCTCAGTCTCATATACTTTTATGTCATTCATCAGAGCATAACAGAACATGAACGACATTATAATAGTGATAATCTGAGTTCTAATTTATTAAAAAAAATAAATCCTTTGCAAACTTTGGTACTAGTTTTGAAACAAACTGGGCCATAAATTAAAATCCTCTGATAGAGAAATTTGCTTTTGTGCTTCCCAGCATAAATTCTGACTTTTGAGCATACCTAACAAATGATGAAATCATCGAAAATTTCAGAATCAAATTTTAGAGCATGAGCAGTATAAGGAGTATAAAAATAGAATCAAGCATTTTTAGTTCATGTAATTACAGGTATGTAAAAATGGTGCTTGTAAGTATTAACTGTCAATCAAAAAAATTGTAAAAGTATGATATTTGTGTTATCATGTAAAATTATTTGGGAAAAAATGAAGAATTCTGGGCGTCCAGGTCACAGACCCATTACTTTGAAAACCTGAACAGAAACATTTCTGAGATAGGTACTGCATTAAAACAAAATCTATCTGAAAAATGGCCCCTTTAATAGAATAACAACTCTCTGCTCCCAAATTACCCCAAATATCTTTGTCTCAGTAGACAAGGAAAAATAAACGTGTGTGCTGGGGATAGGCTGGAAGGAGAACGATACAGAGATGCACTGCAGGAGGTGAAGGGATAGGCTAAATGCCGCCCCCCGGCCCCCAAATTGAGAGCAATGAGAGACGAGGATGGTGTTCTGGCCTGCAGAGAAATCCCATGTCCCAAATGTGTATGATCAATGCCTAGGAGGACAATGTATGGATCACATCTCACAATCTAGAATACAACTGCCTAATACACTGCCATAAACAAACACACACATACACACCCCACCCCCCATCCTGGGTCCTCAGATTCCTGTTTCCCTCGGATAGACAGGTGTGTACTTGAACGCTATGTTGAGAAAACACTGGACACAGACAGCCCTTAGCCTAATGTAAGTACTCGAATGTTATTTTCGACCAAACCACAGCTCCACATTTGCTGAAGAATGTCCACTCTAAGGTACTTAGAAACTCTCCTCTAAATGAATTTTCTGAACGATTTCATTGTGAAATGGGTTTGTAGGTCTTACAGAATACTTGCTGCAATACACCAAACAGGAGGCACCCTAAGTATTTTTAAAAGGCAGGGACTCGTGTACAAATGCGTATGCCGCGCTGTTTCATCTGCAATAAGAAATTACGACAATTGAATTAAGATTAAACACTTTAATCAACTATAATAAATCATATATTGTATAAAAATTCTGATTCATGCATCAGATTACATAAATTATACAATTGTCACATTATGCAATGTTTACATACTTTTGAGTTTGTACCTGTAAAAATGTACACAAGTTAACAGAGCATTTTACTTAATAAGTACAATACTCTTCAGTTATAAATAATGTTGATATCTTTCAAATACCTGCTAAATATATATATTTCTAGATCTGCAGCATTTTTTGTACCTTAAAATACAAACCACCTGGAAGCTTCGAAGATTAATAGGCCCAATACATCATTTGTTACAGACTTCAATTCCATAGTGAGTGGTTTTGACATAAGAAATAAATGAAATAAAATGTCAACTCTAGTTTAATGCTTGAAGAGCTTCCACACTACTTATTAAATACATCAGAAAACCCTTCATATGCAGATTAATGAGTTAAGGTGCTACCTATTGCATATTAAATACTTCCAATAATTGCACCTGGATTATTAAAGTTACAAATCTGTGAAAACGGGGGCTTTCCAATGTGTGCTGACAGACCCTTGCATCTACCATCTTGAACCAGCAGCACCGTGATCCTTTTCCTCGTACTTCAAAGAGATCAAGTGAATAAGCATGCTTTACACGTCACTTACACACACGCACACAAGTGACCATTTCTATAAGACACATGAGTACATGGACATCAAAAACTTTCAGCTTGACTTACAAATCCAAGGTAGGTTGCTTTTCCTAAAAAGCTACAGAGGGAAATAAAAGCTCTAGTGTAACAATTACTAGACATATTAAAGAGAGTACTTTACCCCCCGCCCCCACCCCGGAGTCTCCTTACTAAAGAATAAGCAGCCTTATGGGGGTGGTAGGCAGGGGGGCTGTGAGGGCGGAGGAGTTGGTGATGGAAGGATGTGGGGGAAGCAAGTCTGTCACTAATGAGCTGAGTTTTACTTAGGTTTCCATTCATGAAACGCTTTTAAATACAAGGCAACATTTTCACAGCTGGAAAATTACAACTAAATCTTCATTTACTGCCAAAAGCAATAGATACAGTTATGTATAATCTATGGATAATACCACATTTGTGGGAGAATGGCAAAACGAGGCTCAACGCAGCATGTAGCAGCCAAAAGCAATACTTAAACATTTTTCATGAATGGGTGACACGTCATTTTATATACAATTCTAAGATAGGACCCTGGTATTCAATAAATGAAACGACACAGAAGTGGGAGGACAGTACTTTCAGTAGTTTCAACACTGAATTTTAAAACTGGGAGGGAAACTGATTATAAAATATACGATTTTAAAAATAATAGAATTTAATTACATAACAGAAGTATGTTAAGATAGGTTTGAGATAAATAACAATGCTGCAATTTTAAAAAATCCTCGTTGGTGGAAACAGTTTTCAGCATGTATCTGTAAAGCATAAAAGTAAAATCTGTTTATAAGTCTATAGTGCTGCGCGTTATTTAATGAGTACATATATTTTATCTCCATTTCTAAGCTACTAACGAAATATACTGATAGAATATGTTGAAAAGTTACATTTTGGAAAAACAAACTTAAGGTGATCTTTTTTTGGCCTTCCTTCCACGATGCTAGAAAATAAAACCACTCTGTTTGTACTTCTGCCCACACCGGAAACACTGATATGTTCACTTGGGAACTCATTTTTACTTTTTGTCTTTAGTTTATTATACTGACCGATTAAGAAGATATACGTTTTGCTCTGGGTCATGAGTAAAAATTCATAAACGACGGAACAGAACATTTTCAGGCAGTGATAAATGCAAATTGAGTTTTTGATAGCATTCTTGTCTCAGATTTGAAGATAAAACTATTAATTCGGTTATAACCAAATCAATCACGTATGGATAAGTCTAATTCTTGACAGTTTTTATACAAGAAAAGAATTTCTCCTTAAAAATGAATTTCTTCATAAAAATGAATTTCTTTATAAAAAGAATAGCAGTACTCGAGCCATACTTTTTAATGAGCTCTAGTCTCATGAAACATGTCCTCAATACAGAACGAACATCTTGGTTCATTCTATAAAGAGCAAATTTGGCCAAAGCAGATTAAAATATCTGCAGATAATCTGTTATAGTACTAAAAACACATGGATTTGGGTATTTTTAAAAATGTAAGAAGAGCTTCAACTATACTAACAGAAAAAAACAAATGCTAAGAATTTTGTAATATTTAACAAATGTTAATTAAAAATGACACCACGTTAAAAGATAATAATTACTAAGACCTCAAATGAGAAAATAAAACTCGAGATCAGATTTGGAGGTTAATTACAGAAATATATAAGTGAAGGAAAAAGTCGGTAACAGCTGTTTTGCCTTCTCCATGTCTTCATTTCAGAAATTATTTAATTTTTGGATTTGAGGAAAATTTTCATAATTTCAAAATGTATGTTCTTAGAGGAAAACTCAAGAAACTCAGAAAATACAAGGGATTTTAATTTCTGGATTGAATATAAGCTTGGCCAAGTAGTAACTGATTCCAAATAACTAAAGTGAGCAAAACTGTTATATCTGCTTTTTTATTTAATTTCCAATGGAGTCTTAACAGAGTCAAATATTAGACAAAAATGCAGTTCATTAAAAGATGGGGGATTATATGACTCCGTATAAGGTATATTTTTCATTAAATTCAGAAGACACAGATTTAGTGTTCTATATTAAGTATTTTAGAAATTTGTAAGGTAAAAAATAGCAGTAGATGATCAGTAATATTTTTATAACCATTGTTTCACATTTTAAATTTCAGACTAATTTTGCACAGATATACAAAGATAATTCACAGAAGTAATCAACATTTTTGGGAAGCAGACTTACAAAAAAAGCCGTCCTAATTTTGTGATAATTCAATTCTTAAAGGATAGATGTAGAATAGTATACCATGTCATGCTAGTAAAGATCTGTTCTAAAAATTCACTCCTCCTTTAGTAACTGTTATGTTGGTTCAAGACCCAAATGCAACCATCTGCTCTATTATTTATGTAACTTGAAACCAAGCCTAATTCTTTATTCCTAGAATTTGCTCACTGCTTTGGGTTATGAGGCATCAGACGCTCACCTACACCCCACCCCCCCAAACAAAATCTTCAGATTGAACTTAGTATTTTCTTTGCTAGTGATTTAAAGGCATTCAGAATCTCAACAAATTATATTAGCTTATCTTCTGCTTATAGCTTAAACAAAACTCAAATGTGAAGATAAAAAATGAATTCAAGAAATCCATGCTGTTGTGAAATTAATGAAGTTTCCTAAAATATGTCATTCTCTAAAAAATGACTCTGGAGCATTACTTTTGGAAAAAGAGAAAAAAATTAATGCTGGAATAATATAGAGTAGCAGCTTATTCTGAAACTAAGGTTCATATAGTCAAGAGTGATTTGAAGCAGCTTTTCCATAACGAACCATAATACTGTAGTAGCAATGACGATTTGTTTTGCATCAATAGAGCACACATTTTCAAATTAAGAAATTGGCATCCTAATTTTAGAAGCAACCGGTTGTTTTTAAATGTTCTAAAAACATGTATATATGAGGTATACGCATGTATTTTATATACAGATACATGAACATATATCCATGTATGTAGATCCGTATATAAAACATGAACTTTTTTTAAAGTAGTGTTTATAATGAGCAGTATTCCTGCAGTTACATATGTGTACAAACTGAATGCTGAGAAACCAACCACGGAATCAATTCTGCTTATGAGAAATCTATTCCTGAGGAGTAAGTGACATACTTCTGAAGACACTTCTAAGGCCCAGAGCATGTCAGTGGACTGGCTCCAGCACCTAAGTGAATCCTAAGCAACTGCTTCTTTATGGAGAATCTGGCCCATTTTCACTTTAAAAGTTTAAGTTATTCAGCTCACTTCAAAGGTCACTCTTGACAGTCCCTGCCAATAGTCACAGGTAAAACAATTTTTGACCATGGAGTATATAAAGAAATCTGAAAGAGCAGTCTCTTTTTAGTAACAACTTTTTCTTCTTTCTGTCTCTCTTTCTTCCTTTCTTTTTTCCCCCCCATCAGAAATGCAGTGCAGTTGGCTTATTAACTGTTGGAGAACTTGCCAGCTTTCCTGGACGGTTCGTATGGCACTCTGAGGATACTGGGCGTTTCTTCCATGACCCTTACGAGCAGGTTGTCGATGTAGTCCTCCAGTTCCCGGATGTGGGTGTCTTTTCTCCTGAGCAGCTCTTTGTGCTTCACTAGCTCCTGCAGCACCTCCTCATAGGTCAGACTACGATAGCCTGCGGTGGCATCAAAAGGGTTGCTGTCCTAGAACAGGATAAAGCCTGTCACTTCAGTAGATAGGAAATCAGGGACAAAGTCAGAATTATTTTGAACTTCAATGTTCGGTTTTTCAAACCCTGATCAAGATTTTCTGTCCTTGGCTGGCACCAACCTGACAGTGCATAGCATGGCTAGTCAGTTCTGAGACAAGCACTAGGTCAGAAGCACCAAGGCCCTGATGATAATTCTAGATTCTTCCACAATCCTTTTTTACATGGTGGAAAACATCCTAATATAAAATTGACCTATAATTTAAGAGATAAAATGTACTATAATAAATATAAACAGATAAAAATGAAAGATTATTGGACAAACTCTAAGAAGCTGTTCAAAACTATACATTTAGACATTAGTCCTCTCAGAATTGCTTCCATTGAACTGCAGTTTAACTTTGTGCCTTGCCTTTTTACTGGAGACAGTTACAAGAAGCGGCAATATCGAATCTGCTTCTCGCTGTGAAATGATGAAGCCATTCAGAATTAAATCCATGAGTCCTTATAAGAAGCCCCATGGGAGCAACTTCTGTTTTAATTTAGAGGAGACAGGGCTTTTTCTCCCCTGAGTAACTAGCTTATTTCCTTCTCATAGTACTAAAACATATGTATCTTATTTCTCTTTTTGCCTTGGTTATCAGGAAACTCAGAGTTCAACTGTGATCATGTTACTATTTAAAATTGGTAGATCTACATTCTCTTCCATTTCACTTTTTATTTCTTTTGTTAACCTTGTTCTAGTGATTAAAATTCTTTCTATACAAATATATAAATTTTAAAAAGGCCTTCATTTAATTCATTTTTATTACAAAGCATTCTAATGTAAAAAAATATTTCACAGGAATTTAATCAAAAAGGCACTATAATGTCATCTATTTATAGTGTATAGTAATTAGATTTTCGTTCTGTAGAATATAATGCCCAAATATAAAGGAGCATTTTTATGCCTTTTTATACATAGTTCTTTCACTAACCTCAACAAGTTAAAATGGTTTTCACCATTTTCTTTCAAAACGTGTCCATTTGGCTTTGAAGAAAATAAAACAAAAATATCGAGGCAATTGGTCTTGCTCTTTCAGACTAAGTATCAAATCTATTCGGTGGAGGGTTGAGCACGGGGATTAAGGAATGCAGAAAGCCCCCCCTTTTATTTCCATAGGAATTTGTCTTTACTCATTTTCAGGATCTTCTTTAATTTGCTATATGTCTAGAATTTTGCACTGGTAAAGCCAAAGTGTAACTTTTTACCCCCTCGTCCTCTAGGCACCAAGACTCTGTTTGCCAGCACCAGAAAAATCGAGCTAGAGTACAGACATCAAACTGATGCTTAGGTTACTGAAGCATACTTCCTTCTCCAGGATAAAGGGGAGAATTCAAGATAGAAAAACCTAATTCCATAGAATCACCCACGTTTTGTGGAGAAGATGATATAGTTTGCACTGGGCCTTCAAAGGTAAAACTTGCACTAGGCAGAAATTCGTAACGGGCATCTCAAGCAGTGGGCTCTGCTTGTTCGAAGAGGGAAACGAGGTTCCAGGCCCAGCGGCCAAACAGGTAATCAGTGGAGCCCGGCTGCAAAAGAAGGGTCAGGATGGGAAGCAGAGAGAGGCCGAAATGGTAGGTTCCAAACAGGCCATCAAGGATGCCGAATGCTTTTAGACTACCGAGGACTTTTAGACTCATTGCTGTGGAAAATAGGAAGTCATTGAAGGTTTCTAAAAGAAGATATGATTAAAGCTAAGTTCTAGGAAAATTAAAATGGCAGCAGTGGGTAAAATCACTTGGAAGGGCTGAGATTAGTTATAAAGCTACTCAAATATTAAAGATGAGGGCTAATAAGACCCTCCACTAGATTAACAGAATGAGTAAGAGAATGCTAAAGGGAATTTAAATTCTGTAAGACATTTAAACCAACTTACTTCATTTTAGCATTAGAAAATGGGACAGATAAAACTTTATTACCTTTGTTCTAAATATATTTCAGAATATTGCTCTGTAACAATTAAAGTACAATTCTGGAGACCAGTGTTGATTTACTTTTTATTCTCTTTTCTCTCAGATCATTATCTTTTTTAAGATTAAGTCTGAACACACACTCTCTCTCTCATGTATTTACTAGTTTATTTAATTGGTCATGAGTAGTTTAAAGATATAAAACTTATAATTTCCTAAACATTCTTATTAAACAATTATATAAAGCAGATTTCTATAGAAAAGGTAATACTATAGAGGTAAGTGTGTGTGTGTGTGTGTGTGTGTGTGTGTGTATATTTTTTTTTAATTTATTAAAAAAAACTCTAAAGTTTCTTATTTTAACCTAAGTAGTTCAGTACAGAGTTGAGACAGAAATCAACCTAGGTCTTACTTTACTTATCTGATAAATGAGATGTTCGCCAAGGTCCCTTTTAACTTTAAAATTTCCTGGTCTGCAAAGTGATTTTTCTGAACTGCATTTTAAAATAGCAGTAATGTCCAACTACTGTGATTTCCTTTTTCTAATAAAATATTTACAAAAAAAAAATAGGGATTCTTGGGAGAATTGCAGAGATTTAATGAAATTAAACTAAATGAGATTCATTACTGATTGGTTGACTTGGTTTTTTTCCTCACTTTAACATAATAGCATCAACTTTGAGTCTCTCTAATCTTAATCAAATTACATGTATAAACTGATTTCTCCAAACTGATTAAGTGATAATATAAACTTATATTGTTATATTTAGTACTACACCAGTACTACCAGATAATGTAGTTAAAAATATTTTTAACATTTTTCTAAAGACAACAAGGATAGTCATGTCAAAAAATTCTTATTTTGACATAAATAGGTTAAATTAATTAAATGACATAAATTGATCTAACAATTTAATCTGTAAAGAATCAATTATTACCCTGGAATATTGTTCAATACTTTATAGCCATTTTTAGAATGTACAGATCTATTATTTGACTTACCTTTTCCCCCTGCGACCACCTAATACTTATGTATAGACAGAGTTTCTGAAAATACATTTCTGACCTTTTCAATAAATTTTCCGCTTGTCCTTTTATGTGAAAATTTTACCCTAAATTTCTGCATCAAGTTTCTAGGCAGGAAAACATCTTAGAAACACATGTACTATAAACTATATTCTGAAAAGAAAATAATTAAAAACAGTTTTATGCCTAGTTCCAGATTTTATCCCATATTTGAAAATCATGTAAACTTTTTAATTTTAGGCATAAGATTCTTAAATCTTATACTCAATAAATAAGTATATACATGTTCTTCTGTTCGTTAATATAATTCCAAGTAAAATAATAAAGATTGATATTAATATATACGACAAAAAATTAAAATATTTTCTGGTAACAAAAATTATTTTGCTTAAAGAGGAAAACTCTCGGACAAATATAAAAATTAATTATTTTTTCAACACATACTTTTAATGCTATTCTTGGAAAAATTTCTAAACCTGAGAAATGTCCAAACTGGTAAAGACTCGAATAACCTAGAGTGGGATTCCTAAGTACTCAGTATGTTTCCCTCCAGCACTCCATATAGATGGCACATATGTTTTTAAGATGTCTTCTTATATTGAAATGTAATGTAAATTTTTTTCTCTCTTCCCCTTCCACAATCAATTCTTTTTCATTCCTACCCAACCTCTGTCAAAAATCTCCATATGCAGATACAAGAAAATTGGGGTTGGGTGAGAGAATAACAGAGTTAGTACGTGAAGTTTTCTAATCAGAATTTTAAATAACATAGTTGTGCAAAAGGCTGAGAATTATTAGTGATTTATTACAATTAGATTTAGATTTTACACGCAGCCTAGCCTTTTAAAAAGGAAATGTGTGTGTATATATATATATACACACATATATATATATATATTTTACAATATTTAAATTTAGACAAAAGCAAATTATCAGGACTCAAAATAACTGAAGATTTAAAGAAAGGTTGTCCTGGTAACCAAATATTGGTGGGGCAATAACTGACATCCAAGGCAACGAGAGGGGAGAGAGAGAGATAAGATGAAGACTTGGCATTCTCTGATCATCTCATTATTGTTCTAATGAGGAACTTTGCTCTGGGAATATCATCTCAGCTACTTTCACATCTTTTGTCCTACTCCCTTCATCTCCCTTTCAGTTCTTAATTAGGCCTTAAAGAGCTCACACTGCCCTTTCAACTGGCTACTGCTCCTGTTTAAACACTGCTTTCACAGACAGGTGTTGGCACTAGCATATAAGACATACAAACTTAATTACAAAATACTATGTCCAGAAGGGGAAAAAATAACTTGGTGGATGGCTATTATTGGAGAGCTTAATGTAAATTACTTCAAACATCTTATAATCTTCGCCATAAAAATTGTTCAAATACTTTTCCTCAAAAACGATCAGTATTGAGGATGAGCTTTCTCCTCTTAATTGTATCTTGCAGTAAATTAACGACACCTAGTAATCCCTAACTGTCACTTAGAATAGTTAGTATTCCAGAGAAAAATAATCACACATCAAGGATTCTTTTTATCACCTTTAAATCCTTTAACTAAAACAATTTTCACATTTTATTTCTTTAAAGAATTCTAAGGATGCTTTTACAGCAATAAATTACAAGATTTGGAAAAGTACATTTACAAGCTCATAGAAATTGTAATTAAGGTTACTTAATAAACAATAGCTGCACATTAAATCAGTTTTTTGATGTTGCATTTTGTTTGAGATTAAGTAACCGCCTGATAGAATTCATTTTACTATCTGATCAAAGGCTGACTTCATATATTCTGACATTTCTCGCCAGACTGCCGTATTATAGAGACGTGAGTATTTATAAACATAAAAACTTACAAATCATTTACATAAGACAGCAAAAACACAGTACAAAGTCCTCTGCCTCTATAACATTTTCTACAATTTTAAAGAAATAACTACATTTAGAATGGTTTACACTCTATCACGGTTTCTTCTAGGCATATCACATCATAGAAAATTGTGATATGTTATTGCTTTAAAAAATTCTTATTACACATCTGGATCACACACATTAAGGACAGATGGTTCAAACAGCAACCCAGCATCTCAAGAATAAAGGCTCTATTTCTGTTATTCAGGGAGAATTTAGTTTTCTACCATGAACATGTGCCCATATTTCTGTAAAGCAACTCATTCCCTAGGTTTAAAAATATTTTGAATTGACTGAAGATGCAATGAAACTCTAAACAGAGATCCAAAACTGGACTTCAAATAACAATAATATGAAGTTAAGATATCCAAACAACGCTTGCCAAATATGTGAGTTAATTCAGCTGGTCGTTACCAAGCCTGTTAATATACTGGGTTTTTGTTCTGACGAGGAAGGTAGGTGTCCTAAAGCTTCTTTCAAATACCTTCCTGGTTAATTAGATCTCTTGCCAGAATGCTCTCCCTATTGCTGAATATCAACACGCAGTTTTATACTTTCTTCA
This sequence comes from Pteropus alecto, assembly GCF_000325575.1. Taxonomy (NCBI): domain Eukaryota; kingdom Metazoa; phylum Chordata; class Mammalia; order Chiroptera; family Pteropodidae; genus Pteropus; species Pteropus alecto. The sequence continues at coordinate 1,388,768 of NW_006442207.1, read as the reverse complement.
ATCTTTGTCCCAACAACAAAAAACGTTAGTTTTCTCCACATGCTCTTATTTCATAGCTAAAATGTTGACTTTGACATACAGCTTTCATATTAATTTTAAACAGTCTGCAAACAAAATATGTAAATTCTAAGTCGGCTTCAATTACAATGTTTACCTGAACTTCCAAAGATCGTACAGAAGTCACACCCTACTATATATTAAAAACAAAGTTTGAATTTTGCTTTATTTCTTTCTCCCCAAATTATCACACTAATCTATAATCCGTAAGTAACTAAGGAATTTAAGGGAATGGAGGACTTTTTAGAAATGTGTGCCAGACAGAAGGCCTGCTTGTGGCTTGTTTTTTGATCATTCTTGAACTCCCTTTGTAACTTACCGGGATTTTCCTGAGGTCTTCATTGCTTGTCGGATTCATATGAAAACTGAGCAATAAAAGACAAACGTAAATGTTAAAAGTGTATGGTAGCCCAAGTGGGAGGAAACATAAAAACAGGACATTTTTAACCAACATTTCAATAACAATTTCAAAAGTCCTAAATCACTCGAATGAAATTTAATCCAGAATGTAGAAGAAAACCAGTATTTACTCAACATTCTAAAGCATTGACAATTTTCAACTTTGGAGGAAAACTCTTTAGTTTTTATCAGAACTGAAGAACTGTACTTCTAAAATACGTAGTTTCTAAACATTTTAAACATAAGCATTTTACACAGCAAGATATTTTATAAAACTAAATTTTATAACATATTATTCATTTTATATACAAACACTCACCTTACGCCTTCTGATATAAAACTATGGAGGATTAAATAAATTTAGGTTGGAAAGATGGTAGAATAAAAGAGTTAAAGCAATCTTTTAAAAAAAATTCTACAAGTATTAGAAAAATTATCTTTAAACATTATCCTATCATTGAGAATAAATTCAGAATTGTATGAACCATTTCTGCCATTAATGTGATTTCTAAGTAGCTGGCCTTCAAAATTTAAATACCAAATGGACCAAAACAAAATGGTTATCTTCCATGTAGAGAGTAAGAAAACAAAACAGCTGAATGCTATAATCGTTTTCTTCTTTGAAACTTGTCCATTAGGAAGGGGACTGCAACCCAAAAGAAGCTAAACTTCAAAGCCAACTGATGAGTAAATATTTCATCGCTGCTATTCAAGTTTAATTTTACCCAGCACTTAAGAGTATTAGCCATTATAACTTCTACAAAACATTACTGTCCTAGGAACCTTTTTATTCCTCCCCCCAAGACTTAACTGTAAAATATATATTTTACAGTATCTCTGCTTTATCAGCCAAATGTTGGAATCCTTTGAAGAAATTCACTTTTTAAACTTTTGATTGTGTACATGAAAAGTCTGTACACTAGATATAATATCTGAAAAATATCTATTATTATAGGTACACATTCCAGGCTGTAAATCTAAAGAGCATACATGCATGTACAACAACCTCAAAAGAATTTCTCACATGTCGAAGGTTTCGATTGTTATGACTAAGATTGGTAGTACTGGCTTCCAGAACTGGTGGTTGACCTCTTCTGGCTAGAACTCCTGAGAATTAATTTAGTATTTCAGTAGAGCTGGGTGACATGGTAGAAAAGACTGAAACGTTTTAAATACCTACCATGCACCATTCACAGGCCGAGGCAGCTGACACACTTTCTCATTTCCTGTATCTCACCGTCTTTATGGTGTTCTGTGTGGTCCCAGACTACTGTCACTATACTAGCAACGTTTCAAGAGCACGACAAAAGAGTGACTTAAAAGAAAACAACAACAAAAAAATCCTAAAAGACATTATCATATAGTAAACCTAGGCCTGGGTGCCATTGCAGCAGCCACTAACGCATGTGGTTCCCACCCTCTCGGACTTTCAATCCAAGGTGGTCAACATCAGGGGTCAGCAGGACATTCTCTCCTGGCGCCATCGTCTCGCAGCTGTTTTCGGATAGGTCAAGAAACACATTCTGCTGCATCTCTCTCCAGCTGGCGGTGATAATCTCAAGGGCAAAATGACTGACATTCAGGTTTGACAGTACACCACGGTGCTTAGGGGCAGTGGGGTGCTTGAGGGCCCTGGAGCTGGAAGGTAGGAATTCAAATCCTGAATCTGCCCTATACTTGCCTTGTGACCTTGAACAAGTTACTTAACTTTCATGGTCCTTGGGTTCCCTCATCTGTAAAATGGGGATGGCAAGTGTCTACCACGTAAGACAACTGTGAAGGTTAAATACATTAACATGTAATAAAACACTTCGCACAGTGACTAGCACATAGAACATGTTCAATAAATTATTTAATGATCATTTACATAGCACTTAGACTATGCCACATACAGTTCTAAGCCCTGTACCCAAATTCATTCATTTCGTATTTATAAACCTTAAAATAGGTACGATGTTCATTTTCAAAATAAGAAAACGAGAGCCACTGAGAGGTGGGGTAACTTGCGTTGTGGCCCTATAGTTGGTCATGGTGGAGGTGTCTGCCACTAGAATCTGTCCTGTGACACATGGCCCTAGCCCTGGTCTCTGCACACGGAGCGTGGCTTGCACTATTGAAGCCCTGAACGCACAGGACACATGGAGCAATCAGAAAGTGCACATCACCGCAGGCTGAGCAAGCACACAGTCCGGCTACGCTTGGGGGAGCAGGGGGACAGCACTCGTGAGAGTTAAATTTTCAGACCACGTGGAGGAAAGATATGCTCTATCACAGCAATTAGCCAAGGCGGGCCTGACTCAAGGGAAAAGCAGGATCTTACATTACTGAAGGATGGGTCTGGCAGGCCAGAGAGAGGCCTCTGAAGACATACAGCCTGGCTTGGGGCTGCTACACAGCAGTGCCTTGGCAGGACACCGAAGAGACTGGACATAAGGCACCAGCGTGGGACAGGGCCATTGAAGGGTTTCGATGGGAAAGATGAGGCTCTCAGGCTGGGTGCATGGACCAAAGGGCAATTTTTTCACACTTTCTATCTTCTTTCATAAATGTTAAACATTCCATGTTTGTTAGCGTAATCTATCCCATTACATCCTTGAAGAATAAACAATATTCTGACTATAAATTTCATTATATGTCTCAAGAAGAAATGATTCAACTAAGAAATAGAAACATTGGTATCATAATCATTGTGATGAGAGTTTTTAAGAAACAGACATTGAAGATGAAGACTTTATCAAAATCATAAAACAATACATAAAATCCAATGACTTTAGCCCATGGATATAAGTGAAACTCAGTGAAACATGTTTGAGAATTCTTAAGCATGATTAGGTTGAAAAGGTCGCAACTCTAAGGGAAAAGGGTACAGGGCGCAGCAAGCCCCAGCTCTTTCCCATTATACCTGAATGTAATCTGAGTGTTCTGACACTCTCTCCAGCAGTCCCCGGTGCAGATCTGAGGACAGGGCTCTTGTATGGGGCATTGTCTAAAATCTAAAGGCAGAGCCCCTCCCTTGTGGTCCGCTTTATATTCACACACTGACCTGTCAAACACATGACAACTCAGTCATCCATGGCTGCCTTTTTTGATCTGTCCTTAAGAGGGAAAAAAGAGTTAACTGAACTGGACTGAATTAGCTTGGTGAAAAATAAAATGTCTCCATTTATCGAAGTGTGGCACCAATTTGTGATATCTTTCTCTTTGGACTGCTGTCCTCATGTCAGACAAGATACTGAATAATGCAGTCTGACTGCTCAGCTGAGCTGTTGACAGGTCAAGGAAAATGGTGCTTTTAATCAGGTAGAAAATGAACACAGACATGCTCACACTGAAGAAAGTTTATATAAATTTAAAATTTAGAATTAAAAAATTTTTATTTTAGAAATCAGAACTGATAAAGTCTGAGTGTGGTAGAGGATTTTAAAGTATCTTTTCAACTGATAAAAGTATTTTAAATTCATATTTTAAAAAGTTTTTAAACTAATAAAATGCTTTAACATTCTAAAGTTGTTAAGTGAAAGCTTACTTTTACCTTGTGATTGTAAATTTCCTAATTTAAAGAATTTTTCTAAGTAAACTCTAATTGTAAATTTAGATAACAGTACTCAAAATATTTTAAAGAATCGTTAGTATCTCTTCTATAATATTGCTTATTGGTTTATTTTGTAGAAGAAATATTGAGTAAATAAGTAAAGTGGTGAGAACTTGAAACTGTCCTTCAGTTTCTGCTATGGACTAGTCTTCTATAGATAGGTCAGAAAAGCAAACCAATCTTATAAAGCAATAAAAATGACCACTGCGGAAATCACTAAGGCATTTGGCAGTGATCAGAGTTTTTCCTTTGTCCTTCCTTTTCTCTTTTTAAAAACATAAATACATTCCTTTGAAACAAGAATACCTATGACAGGGAAGAGACTATTAAAGTGAAAAAGTATGTGCCTGTCACAAACAAAACAAAACAAAACAAAACCCACGGAAGAACAAAGATCTATTAAAACTGATTAACTGTCCTTTAGCATAAAACAATGCAAATTGTATAAATATCCGGCTCTAGGACTTTAAGTCTTTCAACGAGAAGTCACGTAACAACACTGGAAGCTCTCGAAGGCATTTAAAAACAAGTATTATTATGTCTTCCACAATATCGCTTTCTAAGCCCCATTAATGCTAAAATTATAAAGCTAAGTCCATTTTGGCCTACAACCTGATCCATTTTGCATTTAATAAGTGAATTCAAGTTATTTGAAAAATCCAGGCGCTGTCCCACCTGGCTGGAATGGGGGCCGGGACGGGGAGGAGTGGGTAGTAGAGGAGTAACTTTCTCAAGCACCATTCATTCCTCATTGTGCGCACATACACACGAAAGCATAACTTTAAACTATCACAGAAGAACTTCTGACATTAATTATGTTCAAAAGGGAGTAGCCTATTGATCTTCTTGTTTAACTGAGGGAGTGGGCTCTAGAGACCTGGGGCTTCATTTTGGTGACAAATGTAGTTGGCGGGGGGAGGAATATAAGAACTGTAAAACATAAAACCTTTAATGAGTCTGAAAAGAGGTAAAGAAAAATACTCAATACAGTGAACCAAGGGCAAAGAAAATGACACTAGGCCTAATAACGACTGATGTTTATCTTACTTTAACTGTGGTGCCAGGCGCCTTTCTGAGCGCTTTGCGTGTTAACTCACTCAATCCCTGTAACGATCCTATGAGGTGAGTGCTATTTTAACTTACATTTACAGAAGAAGAAACGGAGGCACAGAGAAGTTAAGCAGCTTACTCTAGGTAACACAGTTATTAAGTCGCAGAATGAGGATTCAAAGAAAGGCAACCAAACTCCACAGTCCAAGCGCATTAGCCATAAACTGTACTTCTTCCTCACACATAGGGGTTCTAATCTGTTCAGTTGTACTGTGAGCTCAGAGATGGTTGGTTTCAACGAGTCCAATACAATTTCCTAAGGATTCTTCCAATCAGAAATGACTAAGTCCAAGACAGGTAAAAGAGAACAAAGGCTGAAAAGCAATAGGTTTTGAAATAACTGTGCCCATTATTTTCTGTTGGCCCCTCCTGCTGCATCTGCCCTTCGCTGTACCCCAGGAAGCTGACCTCGAGTGCAGCACCTGGGCCGGCTTCCCATTGGCTTCCAGTTATGCTCTGCCACTGGGAGGCACCTGCAAGAGATGGGAGGAGAGAAAGAAGGGGAGGCAGGGTATTTACTCCCCACCCCGCCCCATTCCACTGCGGAGGCTGCAGTCCCTCCCTGCCGTGGTGACATTTCACCAGTAGCTTCTCCACAAACAGTGCAGTCATGGCTGCAGCTACAGCTACTCCTTCACACCCAAGCATGGCAGTTACTTTGGACACTGCTGGCCTCCAGGGTTACACTAGTCCTCCTTGGTGTCCTTAACCTTGGCCACCCCTCTGTGAATACTCTCCTCACTAAACTTTCTTCGGTTATCCATTGTGTGTGTGTCATCTGTTTGCTGCTGGGACTCTAACTCATACAGGAATATACAATAAATGCTATGAACTATTCACCTAATTTAAAACGGTTAAGGATAAAGGTTTATCCTATTTATCTAATAAAAAGAGAGAACCAAAGAAAAACAATATATCATGATTTTTCACATGAATTATCTACACTTCCCTTTCCTCTTCAATTTCTGGTTTATGCTCCATGACTACTTATTTTAACACTATTTTTTTTCTTCCCAAAATACACACAGTGGCGTACTTTACAAGTGATAATTCACTGTTAGGCACAAAAAAGTTCCTAGCTTTCATTTAACAATACTTTTCACATTCACAGAGCTAGAATACTTTACATTCAAAATTATTTTCGATTTAGGATTACATTATTAAAGACTGATGGCTCCTGTACTTCTGAAATGGTGTGATTACTGCAGGTGACTTGGACTTGAATAATATGACCTCATGTTTGTATTTGGCCTTACTATTGATAACACATTTTCACAAACAATTTTTCTCGATATGTTTCCAAAGGAACAGTAATCGGTAAGATGGGATATGGTTACTCATGCTGAGATCTCACACAATCGAAATCCCATCTGATCAATCACACCTTCTGATTCTCCCAACCCCTTATTCCCAGCAGACCTGCTTGTGGCCACACCCCATCACCCCGATTGCTTCCTAATCCATTTGTTTGTACTCGCCTGTCTCACCAGAGCGCATTACAGCTCATGACCCCTCAGATGTTCCACCATTTTTATCTGGCCAATCGCTAATCCCTCCCAAGTAACCCTGCTGACTTTGTCACTTTACTCACTCATCTTCCATAATCTGAAACACAGCCCCCCCCCACCCCGACCCCGACCAGTACTCATTGCTTTTATGAAGGTCACCAACGAACTACTTTTATCTAAGGCAACAGCCTCAATCTCTTCGACCTCTCAGCTCCATTTGACACCAATGACCGTTCTTCCTTTTTTAGACTCTTCTGTACTATATGGAAGCCGAAAATTTCTCCTACGTTTCCAATTAGTCCTTTTCCTTGTCATCTTCCTCCTTTGACGCTGAGGCAGGAAACACTGAATATGTCTTAAGGTTCTGTTTTCAGACCTCTTGTTCTCCCCTCTGCCATGGTGATTTCTTAGTCTCCCACTACTTCACCTAACACCACCACATGGACTGATAAATGCTAAATTTTTTATCTTCAACCACAATCGCTTTATACTTTGCAATATCACCTTTACAAAGTCTGTTTAAAGCATGAGATTAAATATCCTACTTGTACCTAGAAGTTAACATGTCCAAAACCAATCATAATCTTGGCTTTTATATCAATTCTGTCTGATTTTCCTCCTAATCCAACCAGTCTCCTGGTCACTGAAAGCGAGGCCTCAGAGACATCCTTGACTCCAGACTTTAGCTTTCATTCCTCATCGATAAGCTTCCAGACTCTCCCCATTCAGCTTCTGGACATAGGTCTCTATTTCCTAGCTACTCATCTTCATTTACCCTTCTGACCACAAGGCCACATTATCCCCAGCCTAGACTTCTGTAATGGCCTCTTCAGTCTCTGCTAATCCTTCCTTGTCCAATCCAGCCTAAAATATGGCTGAGCAGCATGTGCTAAAGCTCAAGTCTATCCTCATTACTTACCTGTCCCCAAAATTCTGGCCTCCAACTTCCTCCCGAATAAGAACAAAATTTCTTAGCTTGGCTTTCAAAGCCTTCTGGATATGACCCAACATATCTGACCAAATTTATTGCCCACCACCTAGTTCTCAGGTACAACCTATTGACTGCTCTAAATTTCATATTTTATTTTTAACTAAGAAATAAAAATGCCACCACCTATTTCAAAGAATTAGGATTAGAAGAGTGTTAAATAAACATGAAATGCTTTATATGACAAAGTACTAGTACTATTCAAAGATAAGGTATATGAATCGAGACATGGACCTTGTATTCTTCATAAAAATTAACTCAAAATTGATCACAGACCTAAATGTAAAACTTGAAACTATAAAACTTCTAGAAGATAACAGAGGAGAAAAATCTACATGAACTTGGGTATGGTAATAACTTTAACTACAATACCAAGGCATGATCCACAAAAGAACTGATAAGCTGGACTTCATTAAAATTAAAATCTTCTGCTCTGTAAAAGACACTGTTAAGAGAATGAGAAGATAAGCTGGAGGCTGGGAGAAAATATATGCAAAAGACATATCTGATAAAGAACTGTTATCCAAAATACACAAAGAACTCTTTAAACAATACGAAAACAAACAACCAAATTAAAAAATGGGCCAAAGATCTCAACAGACACCTCACCAAAGAATATATACAGATGGCAAATAAGCATATGAAAAGATACTGCACGTCATGTCATCAGGGAAATGCAAATTAAAACAACAATGAGACACCACTACACCCAATCAGAATGGTCCAAATCCAGAACATGGACAACACCAAGTGCTGGCAAAGAGGTGGAGCATCGGGAACGCATATCCATTACTGGTGGGAATGATAAATGGTACGGCCACTTTGGAAGACAATTTGGCAGTTTCTTACAAAACTAAACATACTCTTACCATATGATTCAGCGATTATTCCATGGTATTTACCAAAAGGAGTTGAAAATAATGTTCACACAAAAACCCGCACACTAATGTTTATAGAAGCTTTATTCCTAACTGCCAAAAATTGGAAGCAACCAAGATGTTCTTCAGTAGAGGGGTGGATAAGCAAACTGTGGTACATACAACAATGGAATATTATTCAGTACTAAAGAAGAAATGAGCTGTCAAGCCATGAAAAGACATGGAGGAACCTTAAATGCATATTACTAAGGGAAAAAAGCCATCTGAAAGGGCTATGTACTGCACAGTACCAACTATGTGACATTCTGGAGAAGGCAAAAACTAGAGACAGTACAAAGATAAGTAGTTTCCTGGCATTGGAGGTGCGGGGGACGGGAGTGATCAACAGGTGGAGCACAGAGGAAATCTGGGGCGGTGAAAAATACTTTGATACTACAAAGGTGGACACATGTCACTACATACTTGTCAAAACCCATAAAATACGCATGAACCCTAATAAAAAGTATGGACTTTGGGTGATGGTGATGTGTCAATGCAGGTTCATTGGTTGTAATAAATGCACGGCTCTGGTGGGGATGCTGATAATGGGGGAGGCTGTGCACGTGTGGGGGTAGGAGGTATGTGGGAAATCTCTGTACCTTCCACTCAATTTTGCTGTGAACCTAAAACTATTCTAAATATATATATATATTTTTTAGTTTGCTTTTTGTGTATCTTTCCTCATCCATGGGTTTTCCACCCCTTTCTACTATAAACTACTTGCAGGAATTATATCTCATTAACCTTTTTAGTCGTGGCATCTGACAGCACTTAGCATATGGCAGATGCTTAACAAATGTATGCTGAATAAATAGTTGGTGCCTAATAAAAATTTTTAAAACCTGAGCTAATAGTTGAATGAGTAAATCAATGGTAGTTCGGTACAAATTTCAACAAGATATAAAGTCCTCAAAGAGCAGAGAATATCTTTTTTTTTCTGAATAACCAAGATTACTTATATCTAGACCTGACAGTATATTAATATAATGTTTTTCACTTCTTTTTTAAGAAATGAAAATATATTGCGATACTCACAACTGCCAATATGAACTGAAGTAAGTTTCAAATTGGTGACTTCCTATAAAATAATTCAACTAGCCAGTTGAATTTTACCAACCAGGTCTACCAGTTTAGGTATTTGACCATAATACAGATTCATTTGGGATTTTTATGACAAATACTGAAAAAATTTATTCCAAAGCAGTACAACAGGGTTTGAAGACATTAAAGAAATTTAAAGAAATGTTCTCTAATGATCCTCTTTATAAAAACCCTAAGAAATGAAGTGTCCAAAGAGAAATGCCACTAATAAACACACCTTTAGCATATTTCAATCATGTTTCTTAAACCATGCAAATAGGGCATAAGAGGCAAGGTGCAATTCAATATTGTTTTTTTTTTCCTTTTCTTTTAGGAAAAAAAAAAAAGTCAGTACCCAATCAAATTAATGATATCACAGATTAAAGTACTACATTCTCTCTCCTGGGACTGGGCAAGCACACTAAATATATGAATGGCAAAAAGAACCTAATACATAAATGTCTATCGGGACTAACAGTAATTTACTTATTAATATTCTCACAGGATATCTTTTATGAGATCTCATAGGCAAGACAATTAAAACCTGTGGTCAGTGACACTGAAGATCACGGACAGCAAATTCAGACCCAGATGCTTTTCTATCGTGAATAGTAATAAATATATTGGTGAAAAGTCCTAAAACTTGAAGATTTAAAGATATCGATGATACTAAGGCATGTTTTATCAAGAATATCATATTCAATCGAATTTAACTTACTACTTTCTCCTAGTGAAAAAATAATTATTTTAAATATAGTTGATCAAACAATTCACACATTGTCCAACATAAGCCCTATGGATTCCAACAGTTCTCCATCTCTTTAAAAATAAACTTCTCAAACATTTTTTTCTAGCCCCCCTAATACATGAGAATACAACTAGCAATAAGCATAAAAGTTCCTTAACTTCTAAATTTAACTAAAATTTAACTAAAAATTCAGGTAGGATTTTTGCATTTTACTCCATACCACAATCATATTTCTCTTGATATAAGAATCTTTTCTCCCTAAATCTTTAGGAAAAATGCCATTCTGGGAAGTTGTGTTGTGTTCACCCTGGTGCTCTGAGCAGATCCTGGCCCACGGCCTACCATATGTCCACTAGTCATCTGGGGCTGCGGACAGGGACTGGGAATCAAGTTCTGTTTATTTTAGAAGCAAAACAGTACAAGTGGAAAGGAGTGATGAGAACAAGCCACCGGGCACCTTGACAGGGCCAGACCCAGCACGGACCCAGGCTCCGTCTACGTGACCAAGGCCAACCCAATATCCCTGCTCAGCCTTTTCCTGGGAGGAGAGAATGCCTTTACCTGGGCAGAGGTGCCCTCTACGAGGAGACGCAAGTTGGCCCTAAGTCCCTCTGGACTAGGCACAAAAGGAACAGAGGGCCTACAATGACTTTGGCCAAGAATGCCCCTAACTGGCCCTCTACCTGGGACAAAGCTAAGCTCTGGCGAGGAAGCTATGGTGCCCACTCTTTTCACAATTTGAGCTCAGCCATGTGAATTTATGAAATATTCACCGTACTTTCAGGTAAAGCCAAAGCTTAGAAATCTATCTTGCTGTCCTTACTTGGCCCATGCGAGATTCGCCGAACACAAGATTTTATAGCGATACTGATTATAATACCTTTGACCCACATAGTAATAAAATAAATTTTCTACTTAATACAGTGAATACTTTTTACTCAATTTCAATGTGGTTTAGCTTATTTCATCAAGATTATTGTTGAACATACATCTCAAAAAAAACTAGAAAATCTATCAAATTTACTGTTTTCTTCCAAATGTATGTCCTTTATTGGTCAGTATAAAACCTGAGCTCCTAAATTCCACTTGAGATTTCTAAAGTTGAGAATATATGATTACTTTGAAATAACTTCATTTAACTTACTTAAAGCCAGTCTGTGGATGCTGTGGAATATGGTCACAGAGAGCGCCACCACTGCCTGGCTCACGCTACCTGGCAAACACCGCCTCCCGCATGTGACGGGTGGCGCATTACGTACTGCTCTTCTGCAACACCAAGGTGGTTATCCCAGTCGATAGGTGGAAGAAAATTAAGCTTAGAAAGGTTAAGTAAGGTCATGCAGCTAATCAACAGCCTGAAATCCAGACCTGATTCCTAAACCCTAACTCTTAATACCTATCCTCCACTCCCTGCAGAATGTTCCACTATTACTATATTTATGTCTTCATGTTACACCGTAAAATACTTAGGTGGAAGAAGTTAAATATATCTTCTGAATCAAATACTAAATTACGTTCAGTATGATTTCTATTTTTAATTTACTTGGGGCATTTAATTTCTTTGAAAATGAAAAATGAGTACATGAAACAAAATATATTGTACACCCCAAGTAAACAAAATACCTGATTAACCTGAACAGCCCCATTCCCACACCAGGCTCCATAACAAAGAAGTCATCACACTCAATGCAGAGCTGCCCTGGGCACTCACTAACCGGCTCCTTGGGAACCTACCAGGTGGGGAATGACAGACAGAGAGCATAGCTCCAAGTCTCCAACTAGAAAAGAAAGGGTGAAATTACTAAGTAGTTAGCAAAGAGCTAATGATATGAGTATATGGCCACTATAAAACCCTCCTTCAAAACATACCTCACGATTTTAATAAGCTTTCTTGCTATTTACTAAAACAACTATCTCTCTACTCATTCCCCAACTTATAAAATCATGTTCAATGGTCAAGAGCAAGCTCAAAGGCCTTAAAGAAGCGTTTCCCAATTTCTAGCAAGCTGTCCACCTTTCCACAGCAAGCACTGTGTTCCACACAGTTCATTGTGCCTGGATGACAGGTCATTGCTCACATATCCTTCTCAAGCTTATGTGGCTACCAGTCCTCTATGAATTATACCTTCGAGCCACCCACCGCGGCCCTAGTAGAGTTTTACATACATGTTTGTTAAAACGACTTTACAAAACTGGCAATTTGAATTAAGGTTTACTCTAGGCCAAGCTGATTCATGTCATTGCTATTTAAGTGGTATTAGCACTTATGTCAGAAAGTGTTCTGAACTTAAAATATATTTAAAATACATAAAATTATTTTATTTGATATATATTTAACACATAATATGTAATATCATGTTAATATTTTTACATTTATATTATAATTCTACAATAATATAATATTACATTTAATGTATCAAATCAGAGAGCAATAATTTACTCTTAAAATATAAGTTCAAGAAAACAAATATCAAATGTCTGGATCCTAACGTTCTTAGAAACTAGATAAATGCATGCAAGGAAAATCATTTCACAATCAAATTACTTACTTTGTTTTTCTATCACCCGCAGCTGTTTAAAACACCCTGGCCACAGGTAACACCGTCACCATATATTAAACATACAGAAACAGCTCTTGTTTTTCAAAAGTTAAAGTTTTATTGTTATGAAAAAAGTGATGTGGTCATAGAAGCTATTCTCTTAGTGAAAACTAACAACAGGGACAAGATTTGGTAAAGCCAAAACCACAGTAAAGAAATACATGTAGTAATTACAATGCTAGGGTGAACACACTTTAAACGCATTAAATTCATAAACAGCTACAGAAATCCGCATTGTGTTCAAAGAAGCCAAAGCGTGGTTCAGTGTTCAAAACTAAATTCTCAAGAACAGTTACTATGTTGTTACTAGCTTGACTATTGCCATCAACTCAAAACACATAATTCCTATTCTCTGAAACAAAACCCAAATAAATAAGACAGCATCTCATTAAAAACAAAAACACAAAGCTCAAACCTCTCCATCAAGACTAAAATGCCAAGTCTGACTCAAAAACTACAGACCTGACATTGCTGTAATACAGTTTTTACAATGCTGTGTTTCATCAGATTTAGGACACGGACTAAAGACACATGACTGGAATACTCTCTCTTGTTTCTTTGCCTTTACCAACCAACCCCTCCTCCACACACGCATAAAAGCAGAATGGTTAAGTCTAATCTATTTTAGCCCAGAAATAAATCTTAGAGATGTTCTCTTCTTTTCCATCCTCACTGCCAAGTGACCGCCATCAGGTCTCACCTCAACAGCCATACTTACTTCCTAACTAGTTTTCCTGCCCAAGTCCTTCTCCTCTTCCCTTTCCAGCCCTGTTCCCAGCAGATCCCCCAGGCTACAGGGCTATGTGTGTAAGATATTACTTTGATCATATTACAGTCCAATTTAAAAACCTTTCATGGTTCCCCATGAAACGCCTATACAATGTCCAGTCCTTAGCACAGAATTCAGATCTAATGTTTACATGCCTGTTTCTCTGGGCTCTAAGGGCAGAATTTATATCTTCATGACCTCTGATTCCCATGTATACAGTAAATATTCCAAAAATAATGAAAATGAAAACATCATTTGATAGTCAGATCTGAAATATGGAAAAAATATCATCTTGATGGACAGGAGGAGCCACGCTGAGGCAGCAAGGGAATGAGTCAGGAGACTTGCGAGGGCCTTCTTCAGGTCTTTAGATTATGACGTGTTTGTGATAAAGGTTTGCTGACTGTAGGAGTTTTCTGAACCCAAACTAGAGTTATACCTCCAATAATTTCAAAATTACACAAGAAATAACTAGATGGAATACTTGAAATTAGGAATATCAAGTTTCAGATGTGAAGGTACCACAGGAGCATCACTAGAGAGGGACCTGTGCACATTATGTAAAATCCAAACTAGTGAAGGCCAGTCTCCTGTCTGGCCCAGACTCTGACAGTTTTATAGTGGATAAGGAGAGTAAGGTCAATTTGGAATTTTTGCCAATTTTAGCCAATAGACAAGAGATGAAAAAATAAACACAACAATATATTTCCAAAACAATTTAGAAACATATAGTTCGACTTTCCGATGCATTGTTCTCAAAATATACATTTTCATTAATGACAATTAACAAAGATTATTAACCTACACGCCAACAACCTTCCTTGCTTGTTGGTTTTACAAAGAAATAATCCTCTCAAATTCTATCTTAAAAGTTAAACCAAAAAATGTACATGTTGATTTACAAAAATTAGTGCACTGGGGTCGCTGGAATATAATCTTAATACTTTCCTATCAGAAACCTCAAGAGGACTTACATATTATATCTTGTATCTGATCATATCATAACAACCTGTTCTCTTTAACTACTGGACTCGCTATGTGTTATCCTGTGTCCGGTGCCTAAGAGCTCGTTAATTACCTAAACTATATCTCCATAGGTCTTGTTAATTACCCGTCTCCTGTCTCAGAGGACCTTGTTAATAACTTGTACAGTCTCTCTAAAGAGGTCCTAACAACACATTAAAATTAAAGATGCTTTTCTTTTAGCACCTGTCAAGTGCTGTAAATTGAGAAATTTTCACATCAGTTTATTAGCCTACAGTAGTTTTTGTAGATTTTTTTTGGCTTGTTTTCTTCTCTCACAGAATCTCTCTGTATCTCAATCTCTCGGCTCAAAATAATAATAATAACTTAGCAAAGTTTGTCTTTTTTCATTACAGAGCTTTTTTTGTTTTCAATTTTGAAGTCTATAAATATCAATTTGTATTAGTGAGTTAGCAAAAGGATGGCATGGTTGGTATCTGCAAATTAACCCATTGGGAGATGTACCAATTAATGAGAGCTATTTAATGAGTATTAGGATGACAAAGGGTAAAAAAGTTTCAAGTGGTATCTGGGGAGTCGAGCATAAAGTTCTAGTTAGTGTTAAGGGAACTAATCACGTCGCATATTTCATGTTCCCAGTCACTGTTTCACCGGATACATTCTGTAAATCCCTGGGCACTAATGGATTAACGCATCTAAAAACCACCTCGAAAGTTTTTGTTTTCTCCCTCATAAATGAGGCTATACATTTTCAGCCGTGTAAAAGATTTACAGCCTGCCATGAATACCAAATTATCTTTAATATTAGACAAATATAAACAAAAATAAATATTGCTATGTAATATTTATATGCCAAAGACAGAGCTTTAAATTTATGCAAGGAAAAAAATGTCCATAAGGAGCATTATAAAAGTGAAGGTTTTAAAACTAAGAAGAGGATCTTTTATTATACTTTTTAAAATTAAAAGGTAAGCCGACAGTAAATAATCTATCATTTTTTATGGACATGTTATATAAATTCATAATCATGGTTACATGCTTATAGGCTGATGGTGATTTCGGATTTGTGAAAATTAGAAACACATTTAAATATACTTTCCGGGTAACCAATTTTTACAGCTTCTAAGAAAGCTATGACAGCCATAGACAGGAATCAAACAGTGAAGGAAAGAAGGAAAGGAGGAAGAGAAAGAGGGAAGTGGGTGAACCTGATCCCAAAAGTAAAAGGCACACTGTCATGCAAAATTATAAAACATTAGTGAGAAACATGAGGTCTTCATCTTAGACACCATTTCTGCACCACCCTAAAAAATAACTGTTTGGCCCAAGTTCGTCAGCTAAGAAGCAGACAGGTTCTTTCACAGCAAATACTGCAAATGAAAATATGTGCATATATTCTCCAATAAAATCAATAATACTAATACTGTAAAACATACTATTATCATAGAGCAATTAAGAGTTTGCTACATGGTACTCACTAGAATGAGGCAGAAAATAATGACGCCTAGGTTTCACCTGACTCCTGAGAAACGATTCATCCACAGATGTCATAAATATTTAGTAGACACTTCTGTGTGGTCTTCGATGCCTACTCTAATTTAGATGTTTCTTAGCTATTCGGCCAAATCTCAAACTGCTCTCCACATCCCAGTTTTAGTCAAGCTGATCTCACCATGCCCTCTGCCTTAGTTAGGGTCCTGTAAGCAAAGCAAACATGACTAAGTTGTCGATTCAATTATGCGTCTACAAACCCAATTCCTCAATCCTAATTGTCAATAAGAACTTACTGAACTCTTATGAAACAGAGTTCAATATTTAGATCAGCAATTTTTAAACCTGTCTGAGAATCAGCGGGAAGTTTTTAAAATGTTGATTTTTATCTCAGGCCCATTCACTAAAGATTCAAACTTCAGTCTGAGGTAGGACTCAACATACCGCAGTTTAAAAAAATCCCCAGGAGCCCTTGATGCTCGGCACTGGGGACATGCGCCAACCTAGGTGCTCTGGGCCTGCAACAGAAGAGTCGGCACAACTATGAAGACACTCACCTAGCTCTGTAAGGAGGACTGAGACCTCGGCACAATAAACACCACCTAGCAATTACGTTCTTTTGTATCAGCAGAAATCAAAGAAGGGAAACACCATGTTAGTAATCAAGAAAGAATGAAAGGGCTTTTAGCACTAAGGAGAGATGAGCTTAGGACACGCAGGAGAGTGAAGAGTGCATTCTACCACTAAGCCAAGGAATGGAATGGCAAGGTTTAAAAGGGCCTTGGGTAAAGACGTGCAGTAAAGAAATTAACTTGCATAGAACAAAGAGATGAGGAATAGTAAAAGAAAAGCTATATTGCTAAGAAAAACCTAAAATACAATAAGTCTTGAAAAAGAGAAAGAAGAGTTTGGATCTGGTGTTACAAATCAGTAGTTCTTAAACTTTTTTGAACTAGGCTTTTCTTAAACAGAACAACAGGTGCTATGGCCCCTGTGCCCTAAGTACTAAATAATATGTGCTGGAATAAATGCAATAAATGCAAAATTGCAGTAACTTAATACTCTGAGAATGTGTCATGCAGACAAGGTTCAATTGGCTATTCTTAGTTAGGTGGACTTCCACGTGCATCCAGGGACCCAGGCTGTTCCTACCTTATGGCTCCACCCTTCTCATAGATCTCCATTCAGCTAGAGCAGGGTTCAGAAAACTGTTTTTGTAAAAGGCCAAACAATAAATATTTTTGGCTTACCAGGCCATAGTCTCTACTACTCAACTAGCACGGAAATAGCCATGAGCAAATGGGCAGGCTGTGCTCCAATAAAATGTTATTTACAAAATCAGGCAGCAAGCCAGATCTGGCCTCCAGATCTGGTCTGAGGCAGGAAGGAAGATGGAGGCTGATACAGGTTTTCATGGACCAGAACTGCAGTGGTTTATATCTCCTCCACTGACTCAACAAGCCAGAACTTGGTCACATGTCCCTACCTAACCAGGGGTCTAGCTATGTCTCCGTTAAAAAAAAAAAAAAAAGGAAACCTGGTTTGATGAACACACCCACACATTTCCACTTCCCAGTGGAAAAACGGCCCAGTGTTAAAGAACTGGCTGTGAACAAGTTATTGAAAATGGCAGACAAACATCTGGGTATGTTTGTTTTTGGAAAACTATATACTGATGCAAAAGGCATTACTTTACAAATTGTGGGGCTCACTACACAACAGATTAGTCGATACAGATGGTGCTCGACTGCCTCTGATTTATAATTAAAAAGCAACAGTTGAAGCAATTTTAAAACACAAACTCGATACCAAAAACAAACTGATAAAACATCTTCCTGACAACTACAAGAATGCCAAGTGCACTCTCATGTACCTGCGTAGTCGGGGTTTCGCATCATGCCAACCGTTAGGATCCAGATGTCTGAGAACCGGCATCTATGGCAAACACAGCACCGAGTACGTAACACGCCCAATTCATTTTCCTTGGGGTCCACAGCTAAACCGTTTTTCTTAACTGGCTGCACTGAAGTTGGGATACGACTGAGCTCTGGCCAATGGGACAGATGTGGAAGTAATGTACCCCACTGCCACGCCTGGCAGATA
>NW_006442207.1:1359477-1370389 GCF_000325575.1 Pteropus alecto | reverse complement strand
CTGCATGAGCTTAAGGAAGGAGCCTGGTCTCTGAATAACTGTACTGAACAAAGCACCCACTTCTCTCGTCCCCATCTCTCCGTAAATTACTTTGTGACAACAATGAACAATAAACATCCACTGCAATAAGCCACCAAGATCTGGGGTTGTTTATTACAGGGGATATAACCTACCCTAATCGTTAATATGGAGTTCTTAATAAACTCCAGAAATGTGCTATTTAGGGCATGAAAATGAAAATTTAGTAGTTCTCAGAACTCACTTGGATTTTTAATAATGTTTAGCTTTACATAAAAATGCACACATTTGCCTGTATGGATCTGTTTTCAGTCTATCCGAAAGACCTTCACAGCCCACACTGAGCTGGAAGCAGGGGAATAAGGGAACAAAAGCATTTTGGAAAATCCATCAACGCCACTGTGTTCATTAATCAAAAATGTTTTTCTAACACCTACTACCTACCAAGCACCATGCTGGAGATTAAGGGCCGAAGGCTGAATGAAATGGAGGCGCTGCCCTTGAGCTGTTCACGGAGGGAACAGAGGGACTGGTCTATCAGTGAACAATGGGATGCCCACAGAAAGGAAGACATGTGTGAGAAAAAGCTGCAGCACAGGAAGAGCCACCTCCCCTACAAGAGCAGGAAAGGCTCCAAAATGCAGGGGCCTGGAAGAGGAAAGACACTGAGAGTTAGCAATGCAGGGAGAGGTGTTTGAGTTCTGTTCTCTGCTGAAGCAACCCGACCAAAAGCCTAACTCATTTCCTCTCCAGTTTGATGCAAGACTGTAGAAGCTAATCCAAGAAAAGAAGCAAAATGCAGCCTTTTTGTGATTTACAAGGTGATTTCTTCAGGTGGATTTTACTGACACTAAGAAATAAAAACTCTAACTTTTAAGAAAGTTTTCCTTAGTACTTGAAAATTTCCTGGCATAAAGCAAATTCTCCAGTTGAATCATACACATTACTCAGAGAGTAATAATATAGTTCATACACACCTGCACTCACAGGTGACCAGGTTCACTCACCAGAATGAAACCCATCCCACTTAAGGGAAGCTACATTTACCTCCCTTAACGCTGTTGACCATTCTCACAAACTTGGGGCACAAGACCAGGAAACTCTGTAACTGCTTATTTAGCGCTACTGGAAAAAAATAATTCACAGCCCGTGTCCCAGTGATGTGAGTCTCCAGCTTCGAAAGTGAGTTTGGTTTAGATGCTAGTGTTAGAAATCTGAAATGTCCCATCCAACGGAAGGGTGCTATGGGGAGGAAAACAAGAATATGCTGTCATTGAAAGATAAAACTAACTCCACTACATCCCCCCAAGTGCCACGCAAGATAAATGTGAACTGCACTCTCCCCCCTAGATCTATTTAGAGTCAAGCCTTTTTTGATTTACTGCCATTAGAGTTACCCCTTTATTGCAAATGTTTTAAATTTACCACAAAGATGGTTTGTGACGCAAAAAGGAAGAGTAACTTCCCGGGAGTCTACAAATGTTTCTGTCCTCATCTCTGGCATCTCACAGAATATGAAGATGAAAGAACGTGAAAAAAAAGTCTTAAAAATGAAAATGCATTGTTTTTTACATATTTGCAATCATTTTATACATATCACAATACAGCTCTAATTTTGATAGAAAAGGCATTAATATTGAAATAATCCCCAAACAAAACCCAAATCTGGCAAAATGCCACACTTACTTTTAAAATGTGTGGCTGCCCA
Source organism: Pteropus alecto (assembly GCF_000325575.1). Lineage (NCBI taxonomy): Eukaryota > Metazoa > Chordata > Mammalia > Chiroptera > Pteropodidae > Pteropus > Pteropus alecto. The sequence continues at coordinate 1,368,663 of NW_006442207.1, read as the reverse complement.
AGTAAATAGTCCAAGTATAGAACAATTAAAGGTTTGAAGATATCTATTTTTCCACATGCTGCCATAATTTTAAAAACATTATTTTCCTACCATTTCCCATTTTTCTTGCTTTTCTTGGCTCTGAAATTATATGTTACCCAATCTCTAAGTTATCTCAGTTATTTATAACAATCTTCTTCAACAAAAGTTCATTAAGGAGGGAAAAAAGCAAATGAATTTCTATTTACTCCTGTAATTTAGGACAAAGCAATATGTGAAGTATACTATATACCAAAATAAAATATTTGAGAACAGCGTATCAAAACTATGGACTCTTTAATAAAATATTAATGCCATATGATAAAAAGGTATTTTTTGGTGTATAAACTATAAAGAAAACTGACCGATACTTTCTAAAGCTAGAGCAAATACTCATTTATTAATAAAAGAAAACAAAGAAATACACACTTGCCTTTGAAAGCTTTAAATGCATGTTTTAATGTGTCATTAGAAGTTTAGAGTTGGGAGAGCACAGCCTACCTAGATGGGTGAGTGTTAATACTATATTTTCTGTTTACAATGGGACAAAACACTATTTTTGAATAAAATATGATAAGACAGTATATAAAACATAACAGCAGCCACTGTTTATGGATTTCCTATTTGGGGCCTGGCTTTGTACCATGAACTTTATTTATCGTTTATTGTCATCCAGTCCTACCAAGTAAGTATTATTTCCCTTGTTTCAAAGATAGAGATGCTGAGGTTTACAGAGGTCACAGAGCCATTAAGCCAGAATTCCTAGTGAGGGCTGTACACTATACGTTATAGAAAAAACTGTTACATGACAAACGTTCTACTATGCTCTTCTATGATAACTGCTTAAGATTCCAATAAATTCATCTTATTCTTTGCTTGAGGTTTTCTTAATTGACTATTCCATTGTTCATTTCTGCAAAATTCAAAATCTTAAATGTAGAGTTTCAACATGTACTAAGGAATAAGAAAAATATCATTACGTATATACTTATCATAACGGTGATTACTTCTATGACTATAAATCATCATATAGTCTTTGATGTATTTTAGCACCCACAAAGGTCACAGAATTCCAATAAACATTCGCAAATAAAACTACTTCTAAATAGCCATTTGAAACACAACTTATCACCTAAATTTCTGGCTTGAATTAACACCCACTGGTGATTCACTCTCACGTGTCTCATCCAGAGCTATGTCGTTTTCCGCATTAGTTTCAGTGAGTTTCTGGCTCACATAAATAGAAATAGACTAGGGTAGATATTAAGAATCTTTCATCCTTTCTAAGATAAAAAGTTCAAATCCAAAGACATATGCAACATCACCTGGCTCCATAATTAATTATAAAAGTATTTTTCAAAGGAAATAGGATATTCAAGTATTTAAAGGAATATTTGATATTTTTAAATATGGTATTTTCAAAATAGCACAGCTTCCCCCACGTTAAGCTTACCTGGAAGATGGCATTGTATTTGAAGCCCTGAATTTTGTTGTAAACGGATTAGTTGACTCATAATCAAAATAGTCCTGACGATTTTCACTAAACGCACTAGGAGATTTGAAGTCACAAGGGCTATCGGATGCCCCATTGTTAAGTTTATCAGATCTTCTGCTATCTTTTTTCCCAGTCACTCTTTCAAACAGGCTAACTCTCTCCCTTTTCTCTCTTTTATTTTCTTTTCTTACTTCAACCGATTTTGAAAATAAATTCATGCTGCTGTCCCATGATTCACTGCTTTCTTCAAATGGATTTTTCTTCCTTGGCAGTGTTGCAAATTTTTGGGGTAATGAAGCAGTCACATTTGTAAATGGGTCATTTTGTCTTCCGAAAGTTGATTCACCTTCATCCACGCTGCTATCAGGTTGGTTCATTTTAGAAGTATCAAAGCTTAATGTTCTTCTGTGTGGAGATTTGAGACTTCCTGCAAACAATTTTGTAGTTGGTACAAAATCAGTGACACATTACATCACACCATTTGACACATTCTGTGTGCACACTGCTGCTTTTAGAATGAGAGCAATTAGCTATTTAAAGATATTAACCTTTAAAATAATCAAAGAAAACAATCCTAAAATGCCAAGGTATAGCAGCCTTAAGTATGTAGGCTAATAACAATTAGTGTATTTATTGTGAGACAATCAGTAATTTACTCAGCTCAGAAAAAAAACAATGTCAAAACTAGAGGTTCTGCTTGGCCTAACAGTGTTATAAATTCTCAAAGTTTTTTTTTTTTTTCATCATTAGAATTAAATTTACTTTCTTATTTCTGAACGTAAAAAGGTTTTCTCTAGGAACTTTCTAATTAGATGGAATTTTCATTTATGCTGCAGACTTTCGAGACAATAAAAATCAGCAGTTAAGAAGCCAGGCAATGAAAAGTGACTGGGACTCATTTTTATTACCATCTAGTAATGTAAATAAAATACGGAATGCAGACACGCTCTGCCTTTAATAAACTTATTGATTTTGAGTACAGTAGGTATCGATAAATATTTGATCACTAAATTTAGAAAATACTACCAGGAATCTAATTTTTATTTTCTAACTTTCGAAGTTAAAAATTCAAAGGGTATTTCAGGCCACTAAGGACACAATTAGAAAGAATGTGTCACTTACCACTTTCCGGAACCGTTCCAAAGGACTCTAGCTGGCGTCCGAGGAGACGCGTTTGCCCCACTGAGCCAGACTTAAGTTTCTCGGAAGATACATGGGCCCCAGTTAAATCAGACATCGAATGCGCTGAAGAGAGTCGCTGAGGACCCAACAGGAAAGGCTTTTTTGGTTTGGATTTCATAGATATTTCACTACTTGAAAATTCAGAATTGACATCGGGCATGTGAGAATTTGGAATGATTGCAGAAGATGTATCCGAAAACGTCCCATCGTTTTTTCTACCTTTCATCTTATCTTTTAATTTTGCAAAAGGAGATCTTGTTTTGTCCTTCATTGATAAGTCAAACATACTTGCTGTCATATTGTTCCTCATGAATTGAATGTTGACCTTTATCTCACCCCTGTTTTTGGCTCTTTTTCCTTGTTTGGATTCTAATCTAAACCACCTTAAAGAGAAGGAAAAACTGGGTTGTAACATGTCATGAAGAGAGGATATCAAGCTTTGTTATGTACAAATAGCTTTGCAGGTAAAGCTATGATACATCAAGGCAATCTTAAGCGATACATGGGAATCTGTCAGCCAGAACACTCTGGTTTTTCTCATTAATTTTTAAAAATTCATCACTGTCTCTGTGACATGACATATACCAAAACAAAACAAAAAAAAAAAAAACCAGGTCTTTACTAAGTTTGGAAAAGTTTTTAGATAACCTTTTCTTTCATGATTTGAAAATCATTCATCATCAAAAATTCTTACCAATGAGAGCTATTAACTGCATTTCCATCTGGGATAAGTGCTGTGATGGCCTGAAAACATTTTTTAAAGTTAAAAGACACTGAGGTACAAACTCTGAAAGAATCCATCAATACGAACTATTTTTCAGCACTATAAAATGATAATCACCACATTTTTAATAAAATATTTAGCCACTATCCCCAAGTATTTCTTCTGTAAAAATTATTAAAAGAATTTTGTTAATATTGGAGATCACTATATGTAGTTTGCTAATCATGAAAACTGTATGATATAATTTAGGTTAATGTAAAATGGGTCAGAGCCTTTTCTTGTATAAAAAAATGCAAAATGAATAAAATGCATAAAGTTATAAATAGTAATAAATCTTATAAAGAGTTTCTGAAGGCAAAAAGAAAGCTTAAATGCTTCCTGTTAGAATTTGCTTCATTTACTATCGCTACTGTGACAATATGGAATAAAAATTATTTTAATTGGAGCCAAATCTTATACTTTTATTCACTTCCTGAATGTACAACACTGCCCATTATTAAATGATGTGTAAGAAGCAAAGTTTACTTTGCTTTTGTTTACAGTATTTTTATCCATGAGAAAGTCTCCAGTTGTGTCACAAGTGGTCATTCTACATGGCGAACAGCCAAAAAACTGCAAAATCAAGGCTAGAAGAGAGTTTCTACAATGTTTTCACATTACTTAACAATGAAGCATAATATCCATTCCTGCAGACAGGTTATTATTTAAATACAGCTCTAATCAAGTGTAACATATTTTCTTAGCTACAAAGGAACTCTGATCTAATTTTACATTAGCTCTTTCTCTCATTGTTACCAACAGGATATGCCAGAAGGCGGCACATTTACTATACATCATGTGGAAGACCCGTTCACTGGTCTTTCCAGACAGGAGAAAATTGGCATGTAACACATATACCAGCTACATCTTAGCAAGTAACACCCAAGAGAAATCCATTCTTGATTAATTTGGAGCAATCTGATCAATTAAGATCTAGATGCGTCAAAACAAGCAATTAAAAAAAAATAATATCTTATAATAGAAAGCATTAACCTGAGACCCTAAACTTAGAAAACTCCTTATCTAAGGCAAACGGTGAAATTCTGAAAGCATGGAGACTAGAAATGACGGCAATAAACTCTGTGGACTAGAGAACCCTGAACAGCCAAAAACTGAGCACTTGAAAAGTCTGAAAATGAAACAAGGTTATATACCCAGTTATTAACTGACAGTTTCAGAAGATAGAAAAGTTTTCAATGAGGGAGAAATACTTCTAATAGATGGTACTTCAGAAATACTCTATAACATCTCGAGCTTTACAGAAAATAGATACACTTTTTAAGAAATGTACCAAAAACAAAACACCCAAGCATGTGAGATTTCCACGTGTATAGCAAATCAAAGCAAATCCAAAAAATAATCCAATAAATGAGGTGAGGGTAATTAAAATTCATAGATTTTTAGAAAAAAAGACCAAATAAATCATCTACTTTAACATCCTTATTTCGTAAATGAGGAAATTGAGGCACAGAGAATAAGTAACCTCCCAATGTCAGAGTAAAGTCAGTAAAAAAAAAATGCCCAAAGTTGTTGAACAACATCTGCATGAAAACAGAAGTTCTTTCATATCTGATGAGCCATATATGTTAAAGATTAAATGCACAGCTGGTAACATATGACACTGTATTTAATCAGGAGACATGACAGCCAAAGAGGAAGTCAATGTAGGTTTTCTCCTGCTAGAGTGTAAGCTCTATGAAGGTAGTTTGCCTTGCACTAAATCAATGTTTATTGAATTATTATTTCTAAAACTTAACTATTTCTAAAACAACCAAGCAATGTGTGTGTGTGTTGCATTTTGTTTTTCAGTAGGGAACACTGAAGACTTATGTGAGCTTTAAAGAATAAAGTCAGTGTTTGAACACAATCTGTAAATACAGTATTTTCCATCCTCCTCCCACCAAAAAAAAAAAAATCCTGCAAAAAACGTCAACAAATAAACTAATTTAAAAAATAGGCATGACAAACAACTTTAACTGCTTTGTTTTGAAAGTGATATAACAGAGAAGTCTTAATGAGACCTTCCAAAATCATCCCAGAGATAAAACTTGTTTTCCTAGGCTTCATAAAGATAAAATAAAGACACAGCATTTGGGGCTTAGTGGATTAATGCTAATTTTTTTCACCTCTTCAGTACAGGATTTAAACTGTATAGGCCTCTGTTCAATTTTTAGTGGGCATAAGTCCATGTTCAAAAACCACCACACATGTGGGAACTATTTGCAAGCAATTGGTGCTGTGTGGTCAGAAACGGGACAAGACTGGCAGTAAGGGTGCCAGAGGCCAGAACACAGGTGCACTGCAGAGACGCACACGAAAGTCCTAAAATCTGTGTGTGTTTGAGTCATACCTAACTCTAGGGACTCTGTTACTACTTTCCATGAGTATTAAAAAAAAAAAAAAACCACCACCCACTTCTGTTGTAAAAAAAAAAGAAAAAATCAATAGATTTTACATAACAGCATGAACAATTTTACCGTTCTATTATTAAGTGTATTATTCTCTTAAATCTCCTGCCAGAACCAACCCAGACACCCATTAAAGTGGGAGATACAGAAGTTCTCTTTCCTTGCCCCACTCAAAGTGCTCAGGCTCAGAAACCTTTCCCCCAATCCTCAAAAGAAAAAAAAAGGCATTTAATTTCAAGGTATAAAAATAAGTAAAATAATAGTTTTAGCTGTCACACTTCTTTGCCTAACATGACACAACTGGAAGACAAGCTGTAAATACTTGTCTTCAGTGTCAAGAGTAAAAAGTGTCACACCTAGCAGTTTCATGGGACTTCTAAATCAGCTGGTAACCTTCATCACTCATATGGGTTTTCTAAAAAGCACTTGGGAATACGCTGACAAGGTTCAGCAATGTGTAGAATATTAAATATCTTTCTTGCAATACACCAATGGCTCAAATCTGTCTCTTACTATGCCACATGTACAGCTGTGCTGGAAAAGGAAACTATTAAATATATTAAAAAACTAGAAATATCACCAATAAATATATCTCATCAAATATGTGGTCCCCATTTATCCACAAATAGAGATTTAATAACAAATGAAAATCACTTTGAATGCAATAACATCACAAGCCCTGTTGATAACATTTTAAAGCATTCCCTCCTCTGCCCCCCGCCGCCAAAAGTTCTAACCAATTTCATATAGTAGCCAATAGAGAATTTCTACAGGGAGACTACAATATTAGAGTCTTGTTTACAGCCAAATGTACTGTAATTGTGATGCTGCTAAAGATAAAGAGTAAAGCAAGAAGAAACTCTGAAAGCGTATTTCATCCTCAGAATCTTTGGGTTCGCAGGTGCACCTACTTTTACTTGGCAAATTTACATTTCAGAGAAGGCTTGTAATACATCATTCATTAACATTAAAAGTACTATAAATGCGGTATGAAATATGAAGTTACAATATACTTAAGTTCATGTTCAAAATACTCTGAATATTACATAGTGACATCCAAAATTGGAAATTTGAAATAAATTATTTGAAAATTATCCATTTTTTCTATTTAAATTTGATGAACTCCTCAGAGGAAAATGAATGACACTTTGTAGGTATCAAACAGTTTTACTGATACATAGGCAACTTTAAATCTTTTAAAACCTTTCTCTGACCTTTTTCCTAAAATATTTCCATCTCTTGAACTAGTCTAAATATTTACCATTGTTCATCTTGCATTCCTAATATTTATCTCTCTACCCTTTTACCCTACACATATTAACACTTAGGTAAAGACCTGATTCAAACTTTTTTAAAAATAAAAAACTCTAATCAAGAGAAGCTTGCAGGAAGATATGTATAAAAAACAAGGGATGGTTGTTTTAAAATATAAGAAATTAACATAGACTTCAAGAAAGTTATAAAAAAGTTTCTAAAAGGGTAAATAAATTTCAGTTATGGCTGAAAGGAACACCAAAGCTATTCTGAAAATTTGAATTCCTCTTATAAAGTCAACTTTTATTTTTCTCTCATTAATTCCATTTATAATTCAATTATAATGTTCTCTCAGACTAAAAAGATTGTAAGTTTAAGGTAGGGGTGAGTACACTAATCTCTGAAAACATTTTTCAATTTAAGACATAATATCCTAGTGTTAACTGATATTATGGGTTTTTAAATTAGAATATATGCAGCTGAAGTTTGAAAGTCATATTAAAAAGGTCATGTTTTCATTGAAGATGTCATTAAATCATTTCATCACAAGAATTTAATTATTGTTTCCAAACTTACAGTATCTAATACCGTCTAAACACACTGGCTTTGCACAACTAAATCTGAAGTAATACACCAGCTCCAACATATTGTAAATTCAAAGGGCAATGCTAGCGTGATCAAGGTTTAGGATGTTTGTACATACTTTTAAAACTTTTTTTCTTTGAACAGCTTTAGACTCCACCAAGATGTACTGACCCTGAAAAATGGTTGGGCTCAAATAAAGGCCAACTGTTTATAATGCTGAAATGAAATACTGCGTTCTAAACTTGATAATTTCTCTTTTGACAGTTTCAGAATTATATATATATATATATATAAATAAACATTATATGGGCAGATTCAGTTTTCTGCTATTCCATTTCCTGGAAAATTCTACGATTTAAAGATCGTAACAATTTACATACACGTTGTTTTGGTAAGTCAACACTTGATCCAGTCTTGTTATTAGTGAAACAATGTTAACCGTTAAAACCCAGTTCAAAGTATTCAATTATTTAAGATGATTACCTCAAACAAATGCGAGAGTAAGGGATTACTGATGACTCCATTTAAAAAATGTTTCTCCACAAGAGCTATTTTTACTTGAGATTCATGCAAATATGGCGCTTAAAACTGGGTCATATTTCAGTCCAAAAACCAATGCCCCAGGTATACAAATAATTTCCAAGAACAGAAAATCCGTAAGATATAAACTCCCCCAAATTCAAAATAAATTACATAACTTACTCTGTTTTCCTTCTTTGTTTGTCCTCAAAGATGTCATTGAGATTGATTGCCACCTGCCCTAAAAACTTATCCAGACCCACCAGGGACCTGTGCATAACTATGAGGAAAAGAATGTATTTCTCTGGATTCCCCTGCATCAGCAATCCAGGGAGCTCAAAGGAGGCCTCTTCCTTCCAGACTGGCTCAAGGGTTTTCTCAGCTACGGAGGTGGAGTACTTTTCCTTACCCAGCTGAATTATAGTGTATGTATCATTGGTGCCACTTTTGCCTTTTGGCTTAAGATCTTTGGCTTGGAGCACTGTGACCTGCACGTGGGTTGGAAACCACTTTTGGGCTTGCTCGGACAGCATCATTCTGTCCTTTCTCTCTGCACCGAGCTCCCAAGCACAGGCAAGTGCCCCTCCCGGAGGGAGCGCCTAATGCTTAATCACTGCATCCTAAGGGCACTTAACGGGAGACGGACAAACTCACAACTGTCCAACTTCCCTAGGGCTGATGTCAAACAGCTGCACCGGGGCAGTCCGGGGGCACGGCTGCTCTGGGGACGTCCCCTGTCCTCGGGAGACACCTGGGGCTCACCATCACCTGGCCGCGCCGTCCGGCCCCCGCGTCCGCACCTTCACTCTCCGCCCGCCGGGGGGACAAGCCCTCGGCGACGCGGGCAGCTACCCGGCCCACCGGCAGGAGAGGCCTGGCCGCCGGGCGGAGGGCTGCGGGGGTGAGGGCGCCCCCCGCCCTGCAGACTAGAGCTCGCCAGCCCCAAACGCAGCCTCCGGCCC
>NW_006442207.1:1350694-1359329 GCF_000325575.1 Pteropus alecto | reverse complement strand
GGGGGTTGCCCTTCTCCATGTTGATCTCGGGAACGCGCGGGGCGGGGCCGGGCGGGGCCGCGGGGTCAAGGGTCAGCACCTCCCTAGTTGCCGTGGCGACCGGGGGCGCGCGACGCGAGCTCCCAGCCCTGGTGGGTTTGCGCTGGCGGCTCGGGCCTGGCCGAGCGCTGGGCTCTGGGGACGTGGGGGTCTACACCCGCCGAGGTTGCCCTTCTCCATGTTGATCTCGGGAACGCGCGGGGCGGGGCCGGGCGGGGCCGCGGGGTCAAGGGTCAGCACCTCCCTAGTTGCCGTGGCGACCGGGGGCGCGCGACGCGAGCTCCCAGCCCTGGTGGGTTTGCGCTGGCGGCTCGGGCCTGGCCGAGCGCTGGGCTCTGGGGACGTGGGGGTCTACACCCGCCGACAGGGGCGGGGAGTCTGAGGGAGAGCGGGGAACCCCTCGTGAGAGGTGGCACTCAAGGCCCGGGCCTGCCGGGTCTACGGAGAAACCCGATTTCAGTCTTTGAAAGCTGTCTTTGATGTACCCTGGATGTCTAGTGCCTGGCACAGAGCAGGCTTCCGATAAATAGTGATGGGGTGAATCAGCCCCCTTCACTGACCGAAAACACAGTTGTCCTCACCTCTTCTCCTTTTGAAAAAAGAGAAGGCTGTTAATTGATTGGAATGCTCCCAACGTCCCCAAGACAAAGGAAGAGAAGGAAGCAGATAAAAGACCCCAAAACTTAACACAGGGATTAATAAAGATAGCAGGGGGCACTGGGCTAGAGTCATAAGACCGATTTCTGACCCCATGTCTGCCACCAGTTTGTGTGACTTTGGTAAAGTCATTTCCCCTCCCTGAGCCTCAATTTCTTCATGGGTAAGAAAACTGGTCTGTGACTCCATGGTGATTCTATAGACTCAAGGTCAGAAGGATCCTTTGGGGCACTGAGGTCTGGTAGACTATCCAACTTTGGGTTTGTCGTAAAGCATCAACTAAGAAAAACAAAAGGCCTTCTTCACCAATGGCACCCACAATTGCCTTATCTACACCTAAGGGCAAGGCCGGGGGGGTCACAGGTGCTGTTGGAATGAAAAGGGCTTTGTTAAGAGAGAAAATGGGGACATGTTAATATCATGCTTTTTCCATACTAGCCTGATCTTAGTGGTAAAAATACGGGTGACGGCTGATGAGTCAGGAGTCTTGCTTGATGTCCTGGCTCTGTACTCAGAAATTTAGCTCTGATGGGCACTTAGCCTCCTGCTGCAAGGAATTAAGATTCTGGAAGCCTCCATTCCCTTGTCCATAAATTAGATACTGTAGATAAAATAGCTATTATATAGTTGGGGAGTATTATGAGAATGTACATTTCCTAGCATAGTATGGCACATAAGTCTCCCTTTGCCCCTCTGTTTCTCAATTATGAGAGACTTTTATATATTACCTTTATTGTTTTTGTTTCTGTTCATGTCTTATTCAAATAAATTCTAAGTTCTTTGGACTGCCTTGTGTATCATGGATGATCACAATGCCTAGCATGCAGTAGGCACACAATTTACTGAATGACTTAATGCCTGTTTTCTTTTTATAGGACTAATTTTGAGAGTAACAATTTTATAGATGTGCATACACTTTTCCAACTTAAAATGGCCATAAAAGTGTAAGGAATTATGTTTATTATTTTCAGGCAAGGTTTAAACGTTTCCATTTGAGGAAGACATTATGCTCTCAATGTCTTTTTAATGTCCCCACATTTACACGATACTAGCTGCAGCACTTTAAAAACCAAGAGTCTTTTTATTAAATATTTTTTAAATGGAAGTATGTGAAGACCCAGTATATTTGTGTCAGAAAAGCAACCATGAGTTGAAAAACCTTCGGGGTGGTAGATAACATTACACATTATTTAAATTTTGTGGAAAGAAGATACTTCCTTGACTCTAAAGGACACCACCACAAACCTCAAAGACTACCCAGGTTCCAGCACATTCTTTAGGGACCCACTGACACTTGCTAGTGTGTATAGATTTCCTTTCACTTATTGGAAGCTCCAATTCTTAGTGCTGCTTACACACAGTGGCTGTTGTAAGTTCTGCATGAAGTAGGCACTCCAAAAAGAGACAATGAATTAATTTACCACCAAGATCTTCCATGAACCAAACTACAGATGAATCTTGAATAGTCCTGAGCTAGACACCACCTAGAATGAAAAGACCTGGGTTTAGGTCACTCTAATAAAAGTTTACCATAAAATGTTTAAAAAAGAGGCAGAAATTTTCATCTCCGAGAGACAATATATGAAAAGGCCATGTGTAGAAAACAACAAAATCATCATACTGTGAATACAGCATCTGGATCCCAGAGTGGGCGCTTGTCACCTTTAAAAAATATTCTTTAGGAATATTTAAAGAGTGCATTGGAGTAGTCAATGGTAGAATTTCAATCAGGATCTCCAGGGAGAAATCATCTGATACTTGAAACAAAAACAAAATAAACATCATGAAAAACAATTCAGTTGAGAATTTTTATAAATTGCAGTTTTTAAAAGTCTTTATGTCTCTATTAAAGGTTGTGTATAAATAAACAATAGGTAATTAATTATGATAGTGAATATGTGTTTCTAAAGAGCTCAAATTGTTTGGTAAGCTTTATTAATGATTATAAACTTGTTTACAAGTATCGTTTCACTCATCTCTGAAATATAGCCATCTCTAGGGTGGAAGTTGGCAGAGGTAGTTCACAGCAACGCAAAAACATACGCTAACACAATTCAGGAAATACTCTAAAGCAAGGGCTGAGCAACTGGAATTACTAACATCTTTTCCTGTAGTACCTAAATTTCTTTTGAGTTTTCCCAAAACTTGGCTAGAGCCAAAATGGTTTAGTTTTACTATCTGGCAAGATCAGGAGTTATGAGTTAATGTTCGTAAGCCAGAATAAGAAAATAGCATGTTTATGCCCTGGGGAAGCAAATAAAGAAACAAACAAAAAAAATATGAGCTAAATAGAATTCAGGATTTTATTATAAAAGTGAAGTGATTCCATATAAAGAAAGTATTTTCTTCTTTTTTGATTATCCATATTAAGAGAGTGAAAACATGTCAATTGGGTCAAATACATGGTTGGCTCATAGTGAAAAATAATGGCAATTACATAAGATCTGGGATCAAAGTGGTTCTACAGAAATGTTTATTGTCATACGGTTTTAAAAATTCTTACTAATTTTAAGATGTACTTGGACAGCAATTTATAAATAGAAGAAGGCATTCAGAAGGATGACATACCAGAATCGAAGACAGTCGCTTTTTAAAAGTTCTAAGACTAATGATATATCCAGAAATGTTTGGTATAATTCTAAATTCAAGAGCTTGAAAGAAATAATACATCTTAAGGAGAAAATGCTGAAATTTCTATTTTTAAACTGTTACAATGCCTGATGCAATGAATAAGAGTGATTTGACCAGAAGGTTAAAATAGTCAATATTTATTCTCCAGTAGCGAAGAATTTCACCGATGAAAATATTTACTAAGTGCTGCACCTTTCAGTAAAGCCCCATAAGGAGACTTACTCCTAGTATCGTGAAAGAATTTTTCCTTTTTTTGGGCATCAGCATCTCTAAAATCGCCACTTGCAAATCTATTGTAGGACAATTATAAAGCTCTTATAGTGTTTAAATAACTCTAGGTCAAGAGTATTAATGCTCCCAAATACAATATGTAACAAATATTATTTTCCGGTTGGAGGTTCCAAAGTACCATTACAATCTTCATACTTCAGATACACACACACGCTTTATTATAGTACAACTCAAATATATATAAAATTTATATACATATACATATGGCAAAACTTCAGAGTTATGTTGGAGACACGTACATAGATAATCTCCACATAACCAGGTAAAAAGTAAAAATCTGTTTGCAAATGAATTTGAAATTATAATTGCAAAAATAGTATTTGGGGGTTTTTGGTGATTGTTTTGTTTTCATCACTGGACTGATCAGTTTGTCTCTGGGACTGGGCAGTGTGTGGACACAGCTTGTAATGCATGTGCAGTGTGGTACATAGTGCTATAAAGAGCTTCAGCTGGCAGCCTGGGACTTAATCCCAAGTCTGCCTATTACTAGCTACACATCTTTAGGAAAGTAATTTTCCTTCTTTGGACCTCTGTTTCTTCATCTGTATAATAAGAGTCTATCATAGGAACCACGAAAGCATTCTCTAACATTTAATAATTCTAAGGAGTATATCCACAACACAAAGAAGCAAAATTGCATTTTAATTACCTAATTGAATTTGGTCAGTATATTAAAGCAGATTCTTTTTTTTATGTAACTTATTAATGAAGTCCCCTCTAATTCAGGAGAAAAAAATCCTCAAGACGTCCTGAGAGCTCTTTTTCCCAAATGAAAATGATCATCACAGAAAGGAAGTAAATATATCTTTTATTAATGGACCCTTTTATTAATAGGAAATTGACACTAATAGCTCAAGATTAGGAAGAAATTACAAATAAGTGCAAGTGATTTTGAAAAACCTTAAACTTTTCACTTGTAGTAATAAACATAACTTCTATTCGTGTTATCTGTAGATTTTTCAGTCTATGAAGCTGAGTTCAAGAGGGTAAGAATTTATGGAGCAGAAGTACATTTTGCACATAATACGTTTTGGGTGAATGTCTTTTAATTCTTTCTCCTAATGAAATCAATGCATGTTGCTATATAGAACGTGAATTGATTCACTTTAACTGTTATATAGTATTGAGTCAGATAAATAAGCCCCATTTGATCTTTACTGCTTCCAAAGGATGTTTAAGTTGTTTCCAGTTGTTCACTATAATAAGCAGTTCTTCATATATGTCTCCTATGCACATATGCAGAGAAATTTATTTTTGTGATCATGCGTCTTTTTGATAACTGACAATGAATTTATTAGGAGTTTGTGTGGAAAACCTATGGACCTGAGCATCAGAAAACCTGATTGCTAATCCTGGTTCTGCAACGAAGCAGTTGTGGATCTGGCAAGTCATAATCTTTTTGTGCCTCTGAGGCCCTTTCTACCTCCAGAATTCTCAAAGTCCTTCACATATATGTATATATAATATTATGTATAATATATATGATATATTAATATATACAACATATAACATACTATACAATAATGTTTTATAAATATTATATCTATATATAATGTATTATATATTATGTAATATCTAATAACTTATCATATTAATTTATATAGATATGATTTGTTTATATGATACAGTAAATTTATATATATAATTACTGAAAAGCAGAGATTATTGTTATTGGAGAAAGGTTTTGTGAATACTTAGGTATTTATCTTCACGTTTCAATTGTCTCATCGTCATGAGTCTTTCTGAAATCTTCCAGAACATTGTTACTTGTATGGATTTATGTGGAGGTTAACAAGGACTGGATAATTTTAATTATTGCTGAAAGAAATGTTTCTCAGAGTTACATAAATTTATCATCCTTGTACTGTGTAAACATCTGTTAATATTTTTCATATTCAGTTAAAATCCAAGATGGAGGATTTCTTAAACAAATAATAAAGGATTCAAATTATAATATTTCTGGAACTGATGTATATGATCATTTGGAGAGCATTAAACCAGTTGGCAGCTGGCAAAAATAGTTTTTCGTAGTGTTCTTTCCCCCTACATAAGATCTAGTTCTCTCTTCCTTTCTACTTATTTAATCAATGCTAAACAAAGTAAAGGACTTTAAAAGTATTCGTTATATTTTGTGTTTGATATAAAGCCCAGGAGTGGGGGTGGGGAATGGCATTTTGAGGGGTAGAGCCAACTCTTCTTGTTCCAAGGTCAGGTTTTAAGCCATTTCTGCTAAGCAGTTTCAACTAGCCTGAATAATGTTTTAGTCTATCTGAATATCTGATAATAAAAATATGTTTGGCTTAGAACTGGGTGCTTTTCTTTTACATGGTCTAGATTAGATCACCTTCAGAGCACTTATAGGTTATGATATAGGGAAGGACTGTTGTGAGTCTGTATTATAATCATTTTCTAGTTATTGGAATAACCACTGATGATCTACATAGCCAAAATTAATTATAGGACTTGGCTTGGCAATGTAGACCTAAAAGAAATACTCGCTTCCAGGAAGTTAAGTAGTATTGTGGAAGGAGCATTGAACTGAGAGAATTCATGTGGCTCAACCAACTAATAGCATATATGACCTTGAACAACTTAAATTCTTCTATAGTAAAACAGTAGCTTTTAAATTTCTTCTCTCTTTGAACTTGAATCTCAGACGATCCAGGATCCTTCCTAATAGACTCACACCAATGAACACTCGTGTTTTACTGAGGTTGTTTATCAGACTTATGCAGGAGGAGAAGGTATGGATTGTGTAATTTGTGCCTGTAACTGGGCTCTTGTAACCTGAGGCCTTAAGAAAATTAAGGAAGTTTTTCAAAAACTTCTGTCCAAAGTGTGAAGTGCGTTGCATGAATTTCTAAGTTAAAGTTTCTCCTCAATCACCTTCGTAATTTCTTTTTCTATATACCCTTTGACATTGGAAAGGAATGGAGCAAACTAGCTTTGTAAACATGGAGTCCGGTTTATTAGCACCTCAGGAATCAAGGGCTTGCAACATTTTCTAAAACAAGATTTTCTCCAAAGTTTCTCAGAGAAACTCACTGGACTGCCCGTTGAGTGCCTATCTCAGGATGGGTTTTGTCCCTTGGGTACTAACTGCCTGTCTAAACCTTTGGCAAATTATGTAAACTCTAACGTTAGACCTGTGAAATGAGTTGTTGGGAGGATTAAATGAGGGGTCAGGTAAAGGCGGGGAGGGCCCAGCAGATAGGAAGTCCTCAAAGGTTGTTTGTTGAGGACTTTTGTTGATGGTACAATTCCACTTCTCTCTACAGCTGCTTTTCTCGTATCTGAAGGCAAAGGCTAGACAATGTGGTCGTTCTGGGCTGTTCTTTGGCAAGTAATTAAAGATCTGGGGCTGCAGTGGATGCCTCTCTGGCCCAGCTGGTGAGAGCCAGCAGACCGAGACCCTGAGTTATTTTTGTTTCAAGCCAAACCCAACATGATTAGATGCTTTTTCTAAACAAAAATGAAAATGAAAATAACTCCTTAATATTATTCCAATCTTTCCTTCAAAATTTAATAATGACTTTTTAAAGTATCAATTTAACAATTTCATAAGCATTCATCGGCTTCTTGAGTTGCAGAATAATAATGAGGACTCCCTAAATTATAAACTATCTCTACAAATAACTGAATTAGAAACAAGTAAATAGGCCATCTACCAGACAATATTTTAACATACTAGAGTTCCACTTAGAAGAGAATCATGATAAATTTAAAAAGAAGTATGACACCCCTTGGTACATAGTAACATCAACATTTGGTGACTAATCAGTGTTTTCTAACTCCCATGTACCACTCTAATTTTAAACATGTTATCTCCATTTTAAATATTATTAAACAATAGTTAACGTTTTCTGATTGCTCACCTTATGCTAATTTCTTTAACATCATAATTTCATTTAGTCTGAAAGAGATAAAGCTATAGCCAACACAAACATTGCTTTTTTTTCCTATCCCATCATAAAGAATGAAGGAAGGTCGTGTGGTGGACTCTCCTCTTTAGATATTGCTCACATCAGGTTGAGGCAGGAAACCTGGAAACCAAATCCTTCATATCCTTTGAACAACTCTTGTACTTCAATTGGCTTTAAGCATTATCATCGCATCCTTGACACAATCCCAGAGCCTTACACTGCTTTAGTAAAAGTGCAGAGACAAGCAAAAGACAATTGATCTGTTTTGCAACTCATGGCACACTCGGTGAAGCAGCAGCCTGAGCTATGGTGTTTGGCATCCACAAACTGCAGAGATTGAAATGTATTCATGAATCCTATATTTGAAAAAAAAAAAAAAAAGTCACCTTTGACATCACTGGATTCTTCTGCTTTCATAACCCAAGGACAACATGCTAATCGTCTCTTGTGGAAAATCTTCAGTTTTCATTCAGGAGACCAAGCCTCATACACCGCCTCAACCTACCAAGTGTGTTTATTTGACATTTACTGGAGAGTAAAACACAATGCATGTAAAGGCATTCTGTAAACTGTAAAGAATTTTATAAATATGAAAGTTTATCATGGTTTTTAGGCTTGTATCTATTAAACATGTATCTCTTAGAATTAATAGTTTTTCCTCTAGTATCAATGGTTGCTTACAATGGTGAGCTGAACAGATTTAAAAGCAAGAAAATTCTGGTTTACCATCAAACTATGTTAAGTCCAATTCAGTGTGATAAAATGATGAACATGTAAAAGATAAATAAGAACTTGATAAATAAGTAGATATATATCTGTGATGGGTCAAAATCGATTGACTATTGCAGAATAGTCAGAATATACCATATTAAGACAGACTATTTCTAAGTTTATTGTGGAACGAAAAACCCAGTGCCTTCTTGGAAAAACATGCCTTAGCAAGCCCATGTGGGTATGAGGTTGATAATATGTTAATAATAATTTATATGTTTCTCGTTCCTAGTAATGCCCAGCACCTTTATAACCTTTCTCCTAGTCTCAGGCAGCACCTAGGAGAGCCAGACTGACTGCCCAGCATCCATTCTCAGCTTTGC
>NW_006442207.1:1340730-1350654 GCF_000325575.1 Pteropus alecto | reverse complement strand
AAGTTTATGCTATGAAGAAAGAATTTTGGACGAATGCAATTGTTGAAAGAGCTAGACTTGACAAAGATTTCACTGGCCAGGGAAAAGGAGAAAAACAAAAGGAGATTGGCAGAGAAGATCAATCTTGTTGAATATTTTCGAATGTCTCCAAGACCTTTCTATTCCCTTCCCCCTTTGTTGAGCACAGAAACTGGGCAAATTGTCCATAGAGCCTCCAGCTCAAGTTGGGCATCCAAAAGCAGTTATCACTTCTATCTTGTTTCCTAAGAGGGACCTTGAAAGTAAGCAAGGACCTAGAGCTCTCCAGTGCCATGCACCACATGCTGGCTTGGAGCGCCAAAGTAGCAGCAGAATAGCAGGTCAGAGATACGCTAGGCAAAGAAGGTTTGAGGCAACCCCCAAGCTTCCTCTTAGAAAATGTCTGAGAATTTCACCTTCTCCTGAAAGGTATGAAAATGACTCAGAAACTGGTGGTAGACCTCAATGATCCTCAGCGTCCAGATTGGGACGATTTGGTGTGCGTGGATCAGGGACCAGGGACCGACCATGGTGTGGTTCAAATTTCAGGGTCAAGCTTCATTTAGAAACAAAAATGCATTCTACTTCTCAGTTTTAATGCAATAGAGTGTTCAAAATCACTAAATGTAAGCTCTTGTAACATAGATGTTCTATGATAGAAGTCCATATTACTCTAAGTATTTCTTTATATTCTATTAATGTTTATAGATGTTTTTCTCTCAGTTGCTGAACTAATAATGACTGCAAATTATAATTGCTAATATTCTCTAGAGAAGTCTTTTAAAAAACCTTCCAGCATTAATACCTATTAAAAAAAAAAACTGAGTTGCATTTGGAATTTCCTGGATTCTTCTGTTTGTCATGCAAATATTCAGTTCTGCTCTTTTTATGATAATATGAAATAAAGTAGTTTCTCATAGTAACATTGTAAATCATTTGCTTTCTATTACATGCAGCTGGTTTTGTTACTGTAATGATTTTCTGTGAGTGCATATTGCAGAACACATAAGATGCAATGTGATATTCCTTTATTCAGAATTTATATGCAATTATTGTTTGCCCAGAAATAATGAGACAATTTGGAAATCTAGTTATTTATTGTAATACATTTCTTTTTAATATGTACCCACATTGAGGGGGAAAAAAAATCTAAATTTCTAAAAATGACATGCCATCTCTTTTTGTTATATAGACTAGAGTTTTCATCTCACTGAAAATTCAGAATCAAAATCAAAAACAGCTGAGGTAGTTACTCGGGTGCCTTCCTTCAGCTTATTCAAAAGAATACAGGATGAACGGTAAGAATTAAGTAAACCACAAATTATTTTGGAGTGTCTGGTTTATATTATAAATAAATTTTTCACTGCTGGTTGTTTTTTCAAAAATATTGCCTGTATTTTGGATAGTCATTCCTGTGATCTAATGTAAACTACGTCCTACCAGTTTAATGTATTGTTTGTTCATAATTACATTTTTTATTACACTCATATGCTATAAATATTTCTCACTCTGCTCTTTTGGATCTCCTCCAAATAGCGATAGTCTCTAAGACATGTCATGGAAAATGTTATTAAGAGAAATATCCCCCTTTCGTGTTGGCACATACTAATTTCACACCTTAAATAGAGTCTAACCACATCGACAATGAAGTATCTCTTTTTAAGACACTAAATCAAAGATTATTTATTAGGAAGTAACAACAAAAAAAGTTAAAACAGAGTGTCAGTCTGGTATCAAAATTTTCTTCCTTATCGGTCTAGACAAGCATTTAAAATACTTGATGGTAAATTTACATTAGTTTGTAGTTTGATGAAATCAAAGAAGGTTAGTTTTTGGTTTTGAAGTACAAAAGTTTGTAAACTTTTCCTTATATACTTAAAAATGGCAAATTTATATAATATCTTCATATTTCATTCTTAATTGCAAAGGTAATATCACCAACATGATGTATTACATATAACAGGGAAAAAAGAAGAGTACTAATTATTGTCCGTGGGCCACGTGTTTTAGAAGCGTGTTTAATTCTCACTTACTATGTTCTGTTCTATTCTCGTTTCCTCGGTGGTTCCTTTGGCTTCATAGAAGGAGCATAAAGTTTATAAGAGGGAGCAGAATAGGGCGACACTGCACCAAGTAAGTTTTTGGGCGACAGGAACTGATGGAGAAAATTATCCTCTTTGAGTGGGACATCAGCGTTGGGGGGGCCAGCATGATGCCGACTGTTCCCAGAGAAAGCCATCCACATAGGGGACACTATGCTGGCGGATACAGGGACATATAGAATCAACTAGAGTAGAGAAGTAAGAAAAAAACCTCTCCACACCGCTGGCTAGTGACAAGACCCAACAAGGTCCCTTCTTCTCTCTTAGGTCTTCAAAAGGAGTTAGGGGTCATTTCAAACCACACATCCCCCCTCCCATCCCTGCCTCACCTCCATTTAAAGAAGAGGCCAGCTTTTCTCTCCATCTCAAGTCCCTTGAGCCACATATCTGGGCTGAGGTAAGGCTGGGTGAGTACTTCGTAGAAGATGCAAACTGAGCCCTGTAAGCCAGACCAAATAGGTTTGTGTTTTAACTCCTGAGTGGCCAGACTATTATGAAACCTGATGAAGATATTCTTATGAAATATGGTGACCATTAGTATCTTTAAAAGTCACCAGAAAAACCCATTGGTCAAGCCCAGAAAAGGTTATTAAATCTACATCGCTCTTCCAGTCTCGTTGGTGCCTCAAAGTGGGGAAATTGGGGTAGGGTATTAGGGCTTGGGCTGGTGATGTTGAAGGGGTGATGCAAGGCAGGAGTAGGGGTCCACTGGGTAAGACTAAGCAGTTTGTGACACCACGGTTTGGGGTAAGTGCAAAGCAAGGCTAAGGTCTTGGAGTGAATCTTGTCGAGCAAGTTGCTGGGCTTAATCAGTAAGCTATTTAGTTTAGTCTTATCTTTCAGAATGACTGTTTTCTCAATCAAACAGTCAAGTTTTTTTTTTTGGTTTTTTTTTTGTTTGTTTGTTTGTTTTTGCTGGATCTCTGTATTGTGTAATATAGGGGCAGGACACTATTCGTGGTCTCAATACTGTTTATCACAGGGATAAGAAATTATAAGGGTTCAGTTCTCTAGTGAGAAAGGAAGACTTTTCCAGAACAATGTAGAAAGCAGTCATTGGACAAAACTAAAACCGTTTCATGTTTACACCCCACTTCACTGAAATTTTAAAATAAATTACACTACGTTATTATCCTCGTTTGAAATCGGAAGCTCGAAGAGGTTAAAAACTTGTCCAAGATCACAAAACTAATAAATAGAGGAGTCGGAATTCAAACCCAGCTCTGTGTAGGGATCATCTGGCTAAGATATTTGCCACCCCACTCATAACCTGGATTGGAACTGCCTGACTTTAAAATCTTTGTTTTTTCCACTGTACTGGACTGTCTCCGAGGAAGCTAGAGCTTAGCCATTTTTCTTACCAGAGCTTCAGTACAATTATTTTTCCCTTTAGTGCTTAAAACAAGACCATGTCCTTGGCATGACACATGTTGGTAGTTAATTACATGCTTCTTGCACAGTTCGTTATTTTTGTCTTTTCTCTTTTCTAACCCCGGAAAAAGCCTAACCTGCTTCTTATGTTTCTTTTGTAGCTTTCAGCAGTTAGAGAGTGCTAAGCACAGAGTAGGAACTCAATATTATATTGAATTGAACTTAAATGTTTACCACTCCTTCAGTAATAATATCTCTATTACAGAGTTTCAGCTACCATTTAAGACACAGTTGCTCTGCCAATTATTTGTTGTAAGGAATAAGCAAATACTTCCCAAAATGTTTAGGCAAGCACATCACTACTGCAAACAGATTTTTTTTTTATCGGGAAGCTTTTCTCTTACATTAAAATCTTTTTAAAAGTAATGATGTCTGAACTGTAGCTGAAATAAAGATAAAGCTAGAGAAACATTTGTAAAACAGAGACTAAGTGGCATTTCAGCTCCAAAACACAGGGTAGATTTTGTTCTTCGTGTGCTAATCAAAGATGGTTGTTTCAGCCCCCTACCTTGTGGGACTATGATAACGCCCCATGGGATGGTGGAGGTGTTTTCCCCTGTATACTAAAAACAAACAAACAAACAAACAAATAAAAACAAAGTGCATCTCTTTTATCACAGGAATTGGAGTTGGGATGGAAAAGGAAGGGGATATTCATTTTCCTGAGAACATTATTTGTAAATTATGGCCTTTCCATATTTCCTTACCTGGCCCTCCTCACCTTCATAGACCACCTTCAGGCTGACCTGCTTTTATTCTTTAGGGTTGCCACAAAGACTTAAGAAACTTGATTTTTCACCCGGATTAAAATGTTGGCAATTGGGGACCTTATGCCAAGTTATTTCCTGAGGTTAGAGCCAGAGCTACAACCATTTTGATAAATATCACTTGCTTTCCATAAGATTTTGAACTGTTGAAAGATGGAAGGAACAAGCGTCAGGTGGCCAGTGGTCATTGAGAGCTGTTAGTGGTTTATTCGGAAGCTTAGTGAAACAGGCAGATTCTTCGGTCAGCATTTTGATGGTGATCATGGGTTGCGTTTCCTCTGAAGAGGCAGAGAGATGGATAGAGGTGGCTCTTAACCACAAGTAATGTAGGGGGGCATCTGCCCAGTTAAAAACTTCAATGCAAATGGGGGGGGTGTGCATTTGAGACTAAAAGAAATCACTTGTTCTTTCTCCATTGAAAAGCAACTAGCAGAACAGAATGGAAAACTAGGTAATTATTTTAGATACGAATGCTTTGATTTGCAATTACGTAGATAATGTATGCATTGCCTTTGTGTGGTATTGTTGAAACTGAAGCCTTTCTTTGAATTATTTAGCAAATAGCTTTAGTTATCCTTTTTACTAAGTGAATTGACTCCATGTCAAATATCCAGGGAATTCAGAAAATATCCAGTTTTACATGAGGATGATTTTCAAACTCTCGATATTATAGCAGGGATGGCTCTTTTTATGACAGGTGAAGCTGGCTCCGCTGCTAGTGAGATGAAATGCTTTCACCTTCCCTCTTGCTTCCTCTTATTTCTTCTCTCTTCTTTGGTGTTCACTTTTCTCTGCCTACCTTCTACTTTCTATACAAAGTCATTGTTTTCCTGTTTGGAGTTTGGAATGCTTTGAGTTGTATAGACAAAAACATTTCATTGTTTGATAAAGAAATTTCTATTTTTATACAAGGACACGTTAGAGTTACTGCCTACCTACAGTGTTATTACCATTTCTTCCTTATACGTTTACCTCCTTTAGAGCTCCTCTTTCTAAACTGTACACTTAAAAAAATAAAGCGACTTGTTCCAGGTGAGCTTTGAGTAAGGGCTTTTTACTGCAAGATCCTCCAGAAGGCCACCTGAATGTCACAACCCCTTTTCAGGTGAGATGTCTGAGATTGTCTAAATACAGAAGCTCTGCAAAGAAATTGTTCTCTAAGCATTTGGCGGCTAAGAGGAACAAATAGCTCATTTCTGAAGAATGTCATCTGTTCTTCAGTTTTTATCTCTGTTTGGTTTTCTGGGAGTTGTCCTCCAGCTCGATAACAATTCTTGCCCTTGTCTTGTGACCTAACCTTCTGGTACCAGGTCCTTGCTTTTTGCCTTCTCAGTGCCCACTCTCTCCTTTTGTCTCCTTGTTTTGACCTTGGTTTATTAACCTCATTATCTGGGGCTACACAAACCTCTAGCTGAGGCCAGAGGTACCCCTCAGGCACTGGGCCGACCCCTCCTGATACCACTGCTGCTAGCCCAGGCCCAGCTAACGTAGAGCAGACACTTTCACTGGTTAGCATCTTCCCTCGGGGAGCCAGAGTCAAGTTCAAGTAGGTTAAAGCATTACATTTGTAAATTTGTAAAGGATCAAGTTGTGAAAAGAAGGGCGATCTTGTTCTTTGAGACTTTATTAGCCAGTAAATGCAATATGATACATTTATAGGAGCGAAGACCCAGATTTTCTGAACTTCACTGAGCCAGAAAGATGTGTTTATTTCATAGAGTTTATGGAATGACTGTAGCATAGGTACATTTTATAAGGCACTGCATCGACTAGAGGTAATCATAAAGTAAAAATGGGCAATGAGTAACTTCAGGTCTATGTATAATTTATATACATATTTACCCAATTAAATGCAAAGACCCAAAGCCATATGTTTTTAATTTTTGGTTTAATTTTTAAGCTTTAGTTGCTTTTTTTTGTTGCAAAAGAAGTTGAATTAACTTTCTAAAAATAATGTTGCTCACAAGCTGGTATCATAATAGAATGCACTGACTATGGCAACAGACACTCGTATCAGCAAAAAGTGACATGAGGTCACATTCGAAAGTTCTTCACTGTGACAAAATAAATCAGAATTATATGGCAACCCCCTTACAGCTTGTTATCATTTTGCTAAGAAAACAGAGCTACTGAACCCTTTATATGTGGAAGCTAAACATAGGCAAGAAAGGTTTTTCAGATAATGCAAAAATTCCTAAGCTGTATTTTGACAAAGGTCTTCTATTAATTTTGTTATTTTTGTTACTGTATTCTTGTTCTTCCATTCTATTCTTCTCATTTCATGGCTTTTGACAAATAAACCTTCTGAGGGGGAAAGGTGTACATTTTAGGACCATCATGAAGGGCAGTATAAGCTATTTAGGAAAGGCAGAGAGTATAAATAGCAGGAATAGAAAATTGTTAGGTAGGTAGATGATAGATAGATTATAGATAGATAGATAGATAGATAGATAGATAGATACATACATACATACATACATACATACATACATACATACATACATAATTGATAGATAGATAAACAGGTAGATATTAGAACTTTCCTCTTAATTTTGAATCTTTTGTTTACATCCATCCTGCACCAGAAATTAGGTGACTCAGCAAGAAGTTTGCAAGGAAGGATGTAAATTTAGGTGGTTGGTTTTAAAAACATTTATCATTTTTAAATTATTAAAGTGCTTTTTCTATTTAGAATGGCAAAGAAACAGGTGGTGCCACTTAATTTATTTTTAATCTTATTGTGCATTCTCAGTGCACATGAACCAAACAAATCAAGTTACATGACAGTCTCTCTATCATCCTGCTCCTGGGTCCCATTCAAAGGTGTGGGTGGGCAAGCGTTGGTTGTACATTCTTTCTGTCCCCTTTCTAAGTGTTTCACACATGTTTGTGCATATCTATACGTATCTTATTGTTTGCATACACAATATCACAATTTATATGTTGTTTTTTAGTTTTCTTCCACCCAATATATCATGGAGCTCTTTTTAGGGAACTGCATGTAAGTCGACTTCTTTCTTTTTATTGGCTATATAGAATTTCCTAGCGTGACTCTATCATAATTCAGATCTCTACTATAGTACATTAAAGTTATTTCCAGTGTTTTACTATTATAAAATTCTACAATAAGTATCCTCGTGTACTACTTTTTAAAAAATGGGAGTATTTCTTTAGGATAGTTTCCCAGAAATGAAATTGCTGGATCAAATAGTAATCTTTTTAATCTTTTTATACATTTTGCTAAATTGGCTTCCAAAAAGCTTATCTTTTCACTAGATGTATGAGTGCCCATTTTCTCACATCCTTGAAAGTCTTTGAGATAACAAATCATTTTCTGTTTCATCTTTCCAATCGTGTGAGTGAACGCTTATATTTTATTATTATTTCGATCATGTATTTACTTAATTATAAGAGTAATTGAGCATTTATCTCTTTATTTACTATATATGTTCTTTGTGAATTGCCTATTCATAGTTTGCCCATTTTTCTTTTTTTAATGATTTGTTGAAGCTTTTTACATATTTTAGATATTAATTATCTCTCTGTAAAATATGTTGCAAATATTTTCCCCCAGTCTGTTGCCTTTTTTTGCCTTTATTTTGAATCCTGTTTGAGCATGTAAAATTATTACTAGCATTTAAACATTTCAAGAAATCAGCTAACATATTTCTTCAGTTTTGCATTATTATTTTAATAATTTTAAAAATATAAACTTGAATTATATTTATTATATTCTGAAAGAGTTTACCGAAAGCGGCTTTTGAAGTTTCGTTCTCTTCAACCGTTTTTCTATCAAAACAGTCTCACATGATCACTTTCACCTTTTAAGTTGTGTCTATTTTTGACATGTAAAAAGATACCTGAAATATGAAGTTTATTTTAGCACCTGTGCAGACAGACCCTAAGGTGACACCCAATGAACTCTGCTTCCTGATATTCACATGCTTGTATAATCCCCGCCCTTTGAGTGTGGGCATGTGACTTGCTTCTATTAGAATATGGCGAAGGTGATGGGATGTCACTCCCGTGATTATATCACATTAGGTAAGACTGTCTTTCTAGACCTCATGTCACTGGGAGGAATAAGCTGCCATGCTATGAACTGCCTATGGAGAAGACCATATGGCAGGGAACTACGGGCGGCCTCTAGAAACAGAGGAACTCAGTCATACGGCACAAGGAAATGAATTCTCCAACAACCCGGATGAGCGTGGAAGGAGACTCTTCCTTAGTTGAGATGAAAGGTAAGACTGTCTTTCTAGACCTCATGTCACTGGGAGGAATAAGCTGCCATGCTATGAACTGCCTATGGAGAAGACCATATGGCAGGGAACTACGGGCGGCCTCTAGAAACAGAGGAACTCAGTCATACGGCACAAGGAAATGAATTCTCCAACAACCTGGATGAGCGGGGAAGGAGACTCTTCCTTAGTTGAGTTTCCAGATGAAAATGTAGCCCCGCTAATACTTTGATTGTTGCCTTTTCAGACTCTTAGCAGAAAACCCAAATAAGCTGTGCCCAGACTCCTGAAATGCAGAAACTTGAAGATAATAAAAGTGTATTGTTTTAAGCTGCTATGGTTGAGTGGTTTGTTACAAAGCAATAGATAATTAATGTAGCATCCACATTTGAAATATACAGTCACATGCCACGTAATGACGTGTTGGTCAACAGTGGACTGTATATGTGATGCTGAAGCCGAAAATTCCTACCGCCTAGTGACGTCACAGCCGTCATAATGTTGTAGTTCAAAAGTCACAAAAATCAACAAGGCTGTTACTGAGAAGGCAAACAGTTCTAACCCAGGTGTGAATGAAGATGGCATTGAAGAGCTCCTAGAGGTGGTTCACGGTGAAGGGGTAGCAGAAGCTTTTGCAGACATCAACAAGCTCCTTAAAGAGTTTGAAGACATGGACCCCCAACACCGAAAGGTTTTCATTAATAGAGAGAAATGTTCATGGCACATCATCTGCTAACAGGCAAATCTATGATGAAATCAACAAAGTGAACCACCATGGACATATTTCTGAAAAGAGTGACATGTCCTCAGCAAGGGCCTCAGGCCGATCCTTCAGGAGGTATTCCAGAAGAAGCCATGATTATCAGATATGACAGCTCCATGTATGTTATCGCCCCTGATGCCTTCTAGTGGGACAAAACATGGAGGTGGAAGACAATGATATTGATGATCCTGACCCTGTGAAAAATGTTGTTTTATAAATTTAGCGTCGCTTAAGTGTAAGGTGTGTATAAAGTCTACAGTAGTGTACACTCCTGTCCTAGGCCTTCACATTCACTCACCCTCACTCAGGGAAATTTTCAGTCCTGTAAGCTCCATTCATGGCAAGTGCCCTAGACAGATGTATCATTTTTTATCATATTTATATATATATTTAATGTACCTTTTCTATGTTTAGATATCATTGTGTTACAGTATTCAGTACAGTAACATATTGTACAGGCTTGTAGCCTAGGAGTAAGAGGCTAGACCATATAGCCTAGGTGTGTAGTGGGCTATCTAGGTCTGTGTAAGTGTGCTCTGTGATGTTCGCACAACGATGAAACTGCCTAATGATTCAGAACATGTATCCCTGCCATTAAGTGT
>NW_006442207.1:1274871-1340711 GCF_000325575.1 Pteropus alecto | reverse complement strand
TAGGGAAAAGAAGTCGTAAGGACTACAGAATTGAATGATCATTTATTTGGCACTATAAATAATCATGTGAGAAAGATGCACTGTTGGGTATAACGCTTAATGATATGGAAAATGGTTATGTTTCTCTAGCCCTTATGACAGTTTCAAGATTGTACTATTATGTTATTAATGTAATAGAACAGGCCTTAGACAGTGGGGAAAACTGACAGACTATGCTTCAACATTCCTAGAAATATATTGGTTAAAATGTCTAGTAAAATTAATGATGAGTCTGATTATTGGTATTTCACCTGTACAGACATTAAATATAGCTACCACGCTGGAGATTTCAGATTCACAGCTGTTTATGTTTCATGAGCAAAGTGACAGTAAGAAGTGAGAATACCACACCTTCTGTTCAATGGAGGAATTTCTTATTCCCTTCCATCACTAGGCTTTCTCTGCTTTTTTTCCCTCTAGTTCTTATAATGGTAACTTCTGAGATTTGTATTTCCTTTCACATTCTCCTTTCTTTTCTTGCTTTCTTTTTTCCTTTGCTCATCGTTTCTATAAATCCCTATATTGAGATACTGCTTAAAGAAATTGCTAGCTTTAAGAATTCAGCTTAAAAATCTAATATCAAATAATTCCGTGGTCAGACTCAATATTTTTTTCAGATGCAGCATGTAAAAAAGTGTCATTGCTAAACTGCTTAAGGGTACAGAGATAAATGAATTCATTTCCTTTGTGCTATGAGGATTCTCTGGAGACATATGTTCTGGTTCATGTCTTGAGCCCCTTTAAACTTGCCCGAGTATAGTGCATGTTTATTTCAAGCTTAACAGTCTTCACCTTTCTCCAGCTTTCACTCTCGTCAATCTTGATATGAGGCTTCCTTCCTATCAAAGGTTTAGCCGATGAACTTCATGCCACTTGACATTGCGGTGCTCACTTTTCCAGCTTTGCTTGGGATTATAGGTGTCAATAAATTTCGTTCTCATTCTCCAAACTTTGCCCAGCACTTTTCACTTTCTACCTAGCATTGTTGTTGTTTCTGCATCTGTTGTATCTTTACCTTATGGAGGGCAGAATCCCGTAATGTTTAGGGCTGTGCTTTGCAAATAATAGGCCCTGAATAAATGATTACGTGAATGAGCAGTTATTAAAATTTAAAGATACTTTACAGATCTTTAATCCAGTAGTTCATGGATGGTGGATTGCACAGATTGGTGAAATCAGAAGTCAGAAAAAATGGGAATTGCCAGTTTTATATTTTGCCAGGAAGTTTAAACAATTATCTACTATCATCATTATTTCATAAAACACCATATAAAACCAAAATGAAGTTTATAAATAAAGTTTAACATACACAAACAAAATTTAAAAGACGTACTGTCAGGTTAAAAGATTGGTCCTATCTCAAAATAGCTACATCAACTTTAAACTGACTTATGTGCTTGATTCTCTTTGCTTTTCTCATTTAGCAGCAGACAGCTGAACTCTTCATATTGTACTAGCACGGTCAGAATATTTTAGAAATTACTGAGCTAATCTAACCTTCTACTCAATGAAAGCATCCTCTTTAAAGCCACCTTGGATAAGGTCTGCTTATTGCACATCCGGGCTTCAGGAAGCTTTCTGACTCTTGCCTGTGATTAGTGGCAGGTGGGAAAGAAGATTGCAGCAGAGGTCCCCCCAAAATCTGTCATTTACCTTTGTGGCTCTTAGAGAAGGGCAGATGTGTAAAATAAAGCAGGACTGTTTATTCTGCACTGGAATATATGTTAAAACAAGGTGCTATTCAAAACCGAGAGCTTTCTACATTTCTTGTTTCATTCTTCTATTTTTTGGGAAGAGGGTCACAGCATCAGTAAAGCAGAGTCTCAAAGACGGTTTCTACCAGCGTCGCCAGCTAACCCCTGAACTTGGAAAGATTGGTCAGGTGAGGTTGGAAATAACCCATCGTATTTTCAACTTTTAACTTTGAAATAATTTAAGAATCCCAAGAAGTTGCAAAAATAGTCCTTCCCCTAGCTTTCCCCATGGATATCCATAGTACCTTATGAAACTGACCTTGGTACAATGCAATTAATTAACTAAACTACAGGCCCTACTCCGATGTCATCATTTTTTACACGCTCTCTTTTAAATTTTTTGAATTAAAAAAAAAATTTTTTTTTGGTGTATAGTATGTGAAATTTTCTCACATGCATAGATTTTTGTAACTATAGATAATGGAACTGCTCCGGCACCACAAATAAACTCCCACCGCTGCCCCTTCACAGGACCCATTTTTAATCATTTATTTTGCTAGCACAGAATGACCCTAAATCTATTCGTTTAAACTCAAGCGAGGAAGGATGGAATTTTCTGAGAGTTGGGGATGAACTGAACGTGATGAGCCATAGAAAGTCAGTATAATATTTGGAGTTTCTGGTGACAGCCTCTATTGTCCTGCCCACTCTGAGACTCGCCCAAGGCAAGTCGGGCGAATCAGAGATCATGGGGAGAGGCGGAGAGGGAAGCAAGCCAATCTCAGAGGCAAAGCCATAAGCAGAGGATTGTGCCCAAACCTACCTTTCTTTCTCTTTCTTTCTTTCTTTTCTTTTTTAAACGCCTACAGCACCTGGTCTTCCTAGGTGGTCTCCCATCCAAGTACTAACCAGGCCCAACCCTTCTTAGCTTCCAACGTCAGATGAGGTCGCTGAAATCTTTTAGATAGAATTTATTTAGGAGTTGTTTCAAGTTTGGTGAGGCTTAAACCATAGGTAATTGGGGTAAATATTTATTTAAAAGGGGGATCAAGCAAATTAAGGACCCTGAAGGTTAAGTTCCATTAATTCACAGTAAATCTGGATTAGTCTTAAAGAATTCTTGACTAAGCAGATTCATTCATTTGTATCCTTTAAAATTATTAGTTCCTACTCAGAAGGACTTAAGCAGACACCTACAGTTTCATCAGTTTCTCTGGATGATTTACTAGGTTGGGCAGGGCCGGGGTGGATAAGAGGTCATTCTCAAGCACCAGATATGAAGTCCTTGTGCAGATCACAGGGGATCATGGAGCAGTCTTTTCGATGGAAATGGGAGAGAGGGACCAAAATATAGAAATGACAGAGATCTTCGCCTCTTTCACAATTTTGCCTGTAGTTTTAAGGAAGCATATGCTTCCTTAAAATGCTAAACGTTTGCCACTTGCACACACCAGAAACCCTTGTAGGATGTTTTTGTCTATGGTAAAGATATTCAGTAAGCACGTTTCTTGGCTAAGAATCTGATATTACAAAGCCGGAAGAAGTCAAACTACTCATGTCTGTTTGGAAAAGAGAACCAATGTCATGTGATGAATAGGATGATTACAAATGCATTGTATGCTTTTAGAACTGGAATTAAAGATAATGTGTATGAAACAAAGTATCATATAGTAAGTCGTCAATAAGGGTCATTATTTCACTTATTTTATCTCCTTTAATCTACATGAAAACATGAAGGAGTTTCCATTATTAGTTCCATTTTTACAGAGGTGGAAACAAGGGAAGAAAAAAATAAACATTTTCCATTAGATCACACAGAGACGTGAGATTCTAGTTTTAAATACCAGATTTATTTAGATCTCACCTCCTTGTTTTATAGTTACAATTTCCTTATTAATTTCCCTCATGCGTAAATATCTTTTGTCAGATAATATATATTCTTTTCTACGCTATTATTTAGTAGCCTCTTAAGAAAATGGTGAAACATATGAAAAGGCTAACTTGGTTTCTATCCAAGACTTCTCCTTAACTCTGGACCTACAAGGAAGAAAGGTTTACTGACCCGTGTCTCAGACTCATAATCCATCTCACATCACCTCCCCGCTTTCAATTCCCTTTCCCCAGCTTTTTTAGTCAATAAACCTTTACCGAGCACTATTATATCCCTATAGACTCAGATGCTAGGAATGAAAAGATGCAAGACAAGGTCCCCGCCTGCCACGATTTCCGATTTAGTAACAAGACAGTCACCTACACAATTACCCATAACCCAGGGAAAGGGATCCAATGACATGGAAGCGTTGAGAAAGCGGTGGATGCTGACAGGACAATTGTTACATGTGACGGGACACGCGAAGTGGCATTTGAGCTGGTCCTTGAAAGAAAAGGAAGGGTAAGAAGAAAGGGTGTTCAGGCAGCAGAAACAAAGGGTACCACAAGCGAGAGCCATGAACAAGTCACACAGGCATGGCCAGTGCTCCCGCACAGCCCAGCGGAGGGGGCTGGGAGAGATCGCTGGGGACTAGATGACAAAGGGTGTCCGCCTCGCTCAGGAGTTGAGCAAAGCAGTTAGAGCCTGTCAAAGGATTTTAAGTAGAGATGCGATAGAATCACATTTTTTCCCCTCCTAAAAATAAAGACCATTCTGATGCTAGTGTGGAGAATGGATTAGAAGGGTAAGAGATTGGAAACTGGAAGATCACTTCAGGGGCCGACTTTTACAATGGCCTCTTCCCTCTAGGAAATAAACTCATCTACCTCCTGGTGAGGTTCAAATTAGGAATAAAAGGGTGAGTTCTTTTTTCTTATGAAAAAAACTAAAGATGAAAGTGGAGATGCCTCACCACTTGAGTGCTTTAATTGAAATTTCTTATGGAAAGGACAGTTCTAAAACCTGCAAGTAGCTTAAATTTGATTTTTTTGTCAGATAACTTTTTCTGGATCCTCTTATATTCAATGGGCACTTGGGGGCGGGTAATGGGCAATAAACACTATGAGAGAATCTAATGAAATTAGTCTTTTTTTTTTTTTTTTTGCAGTATAAATAGCACTTCACTAAAGTGCTGAAAGAATGATTATTTTAAGGAGAAAAAAATTTCAGAAATCATTCTTTAGTCATTCAACAGTCTGAAAGCCTGACTGTTGCTTTTCTACTACTCAATGACATTGAGTTTTCTTGTTTTATATGCATCTGCCTCTCTGGTGAAGCTACATAAAAAGCACCTACCTCACATACCTAGTACTAACGGCTTAATTTGACAATTTGTAGATGGTATTCTTATATTACCCTTTAGGACCCTGATAATTAGTTTTTCTTTAGTGCAGTATTAAAGCATTAAAGGTCATAAATTCCACAGTCACCTGTATCCATTTATTGCTAATTTATTATGGAACATATCATAAAACTTTCCTTGACATATAGGCCTCTTCATAACTATAAATCTTTTTTCAACTGTTTAGATAACTTATGCTTAAGTTCAAGAAGAGACCTCTAGGAGCAAATATTTAAAACATCTATTTATTACACATTAACGGTACAGAGTGGATAACCATGTGAAGTCACTGTGAAGGATTCATTTACATTCAGTATATTTATCACTTCAAACCTTTATAAAGATAAATTTGTTTCCAAGAGGGAAAAATGTTAACTGTCAAGTAGCTGTTTTACTAAGTGCTTTAAAATGTCCAGCTGAATAAAGCTATCTTTCTAGTTAGTATATAATGCAAAAAAAAAAAAAAAAGTTTCCAGTGAGATTAAATTTGTCACTAGTAACCTCAGTTAAGCTTAAAAACTTTTTCAACTTGAAGGTCCTCTCTTCAGATGGCAAATGTATCATGTTATTTGACTGATAGGTTGTTTCCTTCTGTTTCAACTATGTCGAGATGATATGTAGTAAGAAAGTTCACAGTTATTAAACACATTTACCTTCCTGCTTAAACTACGTGGATGCATATTTGTGGCACACACATTCAGAAAGGGAGAGGAAAAAATCAACTCACTGGAAAACCAATTTGTCGAATGAGCAATTTGCTGAAAATCAAAGTTTCCATTTACTTTGTCTAATACTATCAGTAACTATGATACATGAGATGGTGGCAACGCTCTTAGGGAATATTTTTTTCTTTCAAAGCTTTCATTTCGCTTTAGTTTTTCTGCAGCTGCAATAGTTAGCCAAACCAGAATGTCATAGGTTTTATCATATCCTGAATAAAAATATCCTGTATATTTCAACTTACACGTGTAAGTGTATTGACCGTGTTATGATTTATAAACAATAGGTTGGGTTTTTCTTTTAATATATTTTCAATACAGGCTTCTGTGCTTTTCTTAACTTGCCATTTAATCAACTCAACTCTTGAGAAGTGCTCAATGTCTCAAATCTTAAACACACATGAACTTGATGTACAACTGAACTGCACTGATGAGTCCACTGCAAATAGCTAGGGTGAAAGGAGTCCAGAAAATCTAAAACTGAACTAAAACCAAAACTTTGAAAAACTCCAAAACACTTTGGCCACAGGATTTGCTGAAATCTTCCTTTCTAATGAGAACCACGGGGTTCTGGATGTCTATGTGCAGAAGTGAAGTGAAGAGGCCGAGAGAGGGGATCGCTATACTCACAGTGGGTAGAACCTCAAATTTAAAAGATATTAGCCATAAATAATGAATCATGCAAGAAAGGGTAAACTGATAACGAATCCTATAAAAATGCTAAAGATGAAAAAGTAAAACAAAACCAAACATAAAAATAACCAGGAGGATACAGGGACCACCACATTGTATATTAAATTTTGACCCCTGGTTAATAAATATAACAAGTTTCTATGCGACTTGGGAGACTAGTGAAATAAACCTCAAAAAGGCTAAAAGTTCTGTCAAAATAAATAAAATAGCGAAATAATTTTTTTTTTTCCAACTCGGCAATGTATTAGTCTTCTTGGACTACCCAGACAGAATGCCCCAAAGTGGGTGACTTAAACAACAGAAATGGGTTTTCTCGTGGTTTGGGTGCCTGGAAGTCTAAGATAAAGGTGATGGCAGAGCTGGTTCTGGTGACACCTCCCCTCCCAGCTTGCAAACAGCGGCCTTCTCGCTGGGTGCCCCCAGGGCCTTGCCTCTGTGTGTGACCCTTCCTGGTATCTCTTCCTCTTCTTATAAGGACACTGGCTAAAAGTCCTTCTAGTCTAGTGTCCTTTCCTTATGACCTTATTTAACATTAATTACCCCATCTTTGAACACATTGGGGATTAAGGCTTTTATCCTATGAATTTGGTGGGGATTCAATCCATAACAGTATAAACTACAAAATTTCTGTATGAATTGAAAATCATAAATCCCACAGTCATTTATATCTATTTCTTGCTTTATTAGGAGTTACTATAAATTTTGATTCTTGTTTTGAATATTAAGTATATTCATAAGAGTAAATCGCCCTATGATCTCTAGCTTTTGACAAACTTAACATTCCTGTTAAAGCTCTAGGAATCATCCCCTCCATTACTAATATATGTACACTTTATGATAGGCAAAATAACTAAATTTTAAGTAATTTTGGTAAATTTTATAAATGTGGCAAACTCGTGATTCAGAAATTTATTATTTGTAAATGATCTTTTAGCCACAGAAAAGCACATTAGGAATGGTCGTGGTCTCATCATTATCACAGTTGGCAGTGGGTTTTCTGTGTGATGCTGGCAAGCTAGATGCGTTCTCCAAAATTCTTGGGAAATCATTTTAAATATCCCTAAGAGTCGTATGTCTCTAAGAACAGAAAAGAATTCAAGAGTCTATCGGGTTAGACGGAAAATACATTCGTATACCTAACACTCTCATCAGATCCAAAGGTCTTTGGTATTTTGGAACCTGTGTATAAATCAAAGAAATGCAAAATCTAATCAAGGGCTCAGCCTGCACAGGAGTTTCAGATTTCTGTGAGTAGATGAAGAACTAGGCAACACCAGCCATGAAACCAGCCACCTTCACATTTTAAAAACGATTTTCACAGCCTTATTGATATGCAATTCCCTTACAATACAATTCACCCATTTAAAAGGTACAGTTCAGTGTTTTTCAGCATATTCGTAGATATATGCAACTGCCGCCACAGTCAATTTTAGAACATATCTATCACCTCAAAAAGGAACCTTGAGCCTTTTAGCTATTGGCCCCCTTCTCCCATCACTCCCCAGCCCGCCCCCCCAACCTCTAAGCAACCCCTAATCTACTTTCTGACTCTGTAAATTTTTCCTGTTCTGGACTTGCATATGAATAGAACCTTATGATATATGGTCTGTTGTGACTGGCTTCTTTCACTTTGCATGATGTTGCAGCATGTATCAGGAAGCACTTCATTCCTTTTTCTCCTTTCGAGATTTTTTTTTCTTTATCTTTGATTTTTAGCAGTTAGTATATGACATGCCTAGATGTGGCATTTTTTGTATTTATCCTGTTGGGTGTTTTCTGAGCTTCCTGGATCTGTGGTTTGGTGTATGACATTAATTTGGGGAAATTCAGTCATTACTGCTTCAACCATTACTTCCATTCTATTCTCTCGTCTCTTTCTGCTATTCTTATTATAAATATATTACGCCTTTTGTAGTTGTCCTACAGTCCTTGAATATTCTGTTCCATCTTTTTCAGTCTTTTTGCTCTTTTCTTTTCAGTTTTGGAAGTTTCTACTGGCATTTCCTCATGTGGCAATCTACGTTTAATTATTTGAGGACTGTCAGACTGTTTTCCAAAGTGACTGCGACATTTCATCTTCCTACCAACAGGGTATGAGGGTCCTTATTTGTACACGTCTTCATCAGTGCTTGTCATTATCAAACATTTTAATTCTTATCATAACTGAAAACAAATTTTAATTGTGGCAAAAAACACACAACATAAAATTTACCATAGTAACCATTTTTAAGTGTATCATTCAGTAAACTTAAGTATATTTACATTGTTTTACAACCAGTCTCCAGAACTCTTTGCAAACTAAAACTCTCTACCCATTAAATAATAACTCCCCATTCCTTTATGCTCCTATCTCCTGGAAAATGCCATTCTACCTTCCGTCTCTATAAATTTGATTATTCTAGATACCTCATGTAAGTGGCATCATTCAGTATTTGTCTTTCTGTGACTGGCTTTCTTCACCTAGCATAGTGTCCTCAGGGTTCATCCGCGTTGTAGCGTGTGTCAGAATTCCTTTCTTTTTGAGACTAAATAATATTCCACTGTGCGTATCTGCCACATTTTGTTTATCCATCCACCCACTGATACACACATGGATTACTTCCACCTTTTGGTTATTGTGAAGAATGTTACCATGAACATGGGTGTTCAATATATCTTGGAGACCTTGCTTTCAATTCTTTTGAGTGTATACCCAGAAGTGAAATTGATGGATCATATAGTAATTCCATTAATAATTTTTTTTGAGAAACCACCATACTGTTTTCCATAGTGGCTGCACCATTTCACATTCTTACCCACAGAACACAGGGTTCCAGTTTCTCCACATCCTTGCCAGCTCTTGCTATTTTCTATTTGTTTGTTTGTTTTTGATAGTCATCATCCTAATGGATGTGAAGCAATATCTCATTGTGATTTTTATATGTAATGATTAGTGATGTTGAGCTCACCTTTATGATTTGAAATCCATGACATTTTAACCATAAAACAAGATTCAAAAAGACTCATCAGTGTCTTTAACAAAAATTTAGTCCCTATCCATGCCAAAATTTCTGTTCACATGTGATATAAATGAACTGAGATAGTAATAGGCTTCCTCCAGTGCATAAGAATCTTTTAACCCTGGGAAGATTTAGAATTAAGTTTAGAAAAGATTATAATGATTAAAATTGAAGTATTAATATCTGGGAGTGAAGAAGGAAGCCATTTGTATTTGTTAATTTATATACTTGTTCTAGGTGGATTGACGGTCTTGTAACTTCAGTTTAAAATTTGTAATTGTGAGATTTTTACTTGTTCTGATTTGCTCAGGACTCTTTGTTTTGAAATTGAAAATCCCACGTCCTGGATACTCGTTAGTTAAGAATGATTGGTCATTTTATTTAGCTTTGAGTTTTTAAAATGAAATCCTACTGAACTCAGATACAATATTGGATGATTTAAGAGAATTTTAGTGCCATTGTGTGTTTAAGTTTAATGTACTAGATATGTAAAAGTTGTGTAAGTATATACAGAGGTTGCTGTCATTCAGATAATTGAAGTTGTGTAAGTATATACAGAAGTTGCTGTCATTCAGATAATTGAAGTGCTTAAAATGGACAACACAGTGTCTTCCTCTGCAATCTGTAACACCACAGGCACTTTTCCTGTTGCAATGTTACAGAGTAGCCTTGCAAAACCCACAGCTGGTAGCAAACTGCCACTCACTCTGAGGAAACTGACAGTCTAGAAGACAAAAGTCTCATTTATGTTGCCAAAACCCGATTTTAAGTATAAATACGTCTAAGAAATATTACATTAAAAAAAGGGCGGCTTATTTTATTATAAGGGGTGTGCTATTACATTGAAGACAACTGTAGCCTTCAAATTCATTCTTAAATAATTTAAACACATCAGGCTAAAGGGGAAAAGGCTAACTTAATAAAGTGAAGATATTTTTATCAACAGGAGTCTGAAATGTCTTTGAAAACCCTGTTATATACCTTATTACAAAGGACAGATTTTCCAGAAAGTTAATATTTATTTTTACAAAGAATGATTTCTTAAATTATAGTTTTAAAACATTAATAATTGCTAGTGGTTTCAAACTGACTTCCTTTTATCGAGGAGCTGGAATCTTTTGATTCACTAGACCTCCTTGATCTTAGTCTGTATAAATTGTTTAGTTTTATTTGGTGCCACAGGGACTCTTCCAAACTTATCAGAAGCCTCAGTTTAATATAGAAAAAGAGAGACTCTGAACATGTCAATATAACACTGTTAATGTTTTCCACGTTTATGATTCCAAGGTCAAAGTCAAACCTCTTATTGTATTAATAATAGCAAAGCAAAAATAGTCTTTGTAGTTGTGAATTCATGGTTTTAAAGAATAATTTCCCTATGTTTTTATTAATTCAAGCCATCCATTGAACCACTCAAGGATTCCATTATGTATTCCAATGATATATCTCATATTGTACCTTTAGTTTTGGAAAACTATGAGAATGGATGTGTGTGTGATCCTTTACAGTCATCAACACAAGATGTTTCCTTTGTTCAAAAGTTATGTCAACTTACAACACTACAAGTGAGATGTAGTAAAATAAACTTTAGACCTTAGTAGTGAAATAATTAAAAACCAGTTTACCTCTACTCATTATTTAAAAGATGGTTTACAGTATAGTTCACATGCTGTTCATTACAGAGCATGGCCATATATTCTGGATTCTGATACTATCTGATTTGTAGACCAGCAGCAATCAGAATTTTAATAAAAAGAGCTCCCCTCAAAAACTCAGACAGCCTAGGCTCACCAAGTCCTCTCCTTTTGAAGGAATATTGAATTCACGTTCCATTCAGCAGTAAGTAGTGGAAAAACTAAACCAAAGCTGCTGGTGTGTTGCAAGAGGCCTTTGGTTGACCAAACTGTATATTTAGGACAAAGCTGGCATGGATGTCCACCTCAGGTAACTGGGAGGGAAGACGGAGCGAACTGGCAGCTTGTTTTTGACCTGTGAGCCTTGCTCTTCCATCTTTCTCACCTGCCACCCTTCCCCGCTTTAAGCCTGATCTTGGTAGATGGGAGGAGGAATTCAAAAAGCAGCTGAAGATGCTCAAAGTCCATGTTTTGAGTGGCAGACCTTGACTGCATGCCTTTCAGAAGGGCAGCTCATCTTCCTAAGTAATACATAGTCACCTAGCCAAACCTGCTTCCCCTACTTAATGTCATATGCAGGCATGAGCAACCCAGCAGTGCTCTATCTTAGACTTTGCACTGAGGTCCATTTAGGTCTTGCTGGTGGCTGCAGGGAGGACTGTGGCAGCTGCAATGGCTCATGGGTGCATGGTAAAGGCCAGGTTCCAATTACGTAGGAGAACGGAACATTTCTTAGCATTTTTTTCTCATGAATGTCATGATATCATTTGTCATGCTTTGCTGGCAATGCACTTTTTGAATACTTTTATTTGGTTTCTATCTTACAAATATCAAAGAAATTAAGTTTCTTTCTTTCTTTCTTTTTAGAAATGGCAAAATATATTTTGCCTCCTTGCCTTATTTGGTAGGTGAGTTACATAGCATAGCGAGGATGAGAATTCAAACTAATCCACGTTAACTTTCTAAAGAAATTAGATCATTTTTTTTATAAATCATTTTCCTGTTACAACATTTTGACTCGTAAGAAACCAAAGAAATATTCTGCTGCTGTTCACAAAATTATGTTCTAGACATATCGATTGGCACATTGTGGTCAAATAAGTTTAGGAATACTGGGTTAAAGAGAACTAAGATGCTTATTTGCTAAGTCTCAGAGGTAGTAGACCAGTGTGGATAGGAGCATGGACTCTGGAGCTTCTGCTTGGTTTGACTCCTGTCTCTACCACTGGCTAAATGTCAAGCCACTTAATCTCTCTGTACCTCAGTTTCCTGATCCACAAAATAGAGCTAAAAATGGGGCCTATCTTTCAGGGTAGTTATGAGAATTATTTGAGTTGATACATAAAGCCTTTAGAACAAAGCCTGACACAAAATGAGTTCCTAATATATGTTAACTTATAGTAATAATTAGTACTAATGGCTACTTTAATTATTAAGTTTCCAAATGGGAGATAAAAATAGTTTGCCTTTCCAACCTTAGTCATTCATTCATTCATTCATTCATTCATTTTCTTCTGTCCAGTATAAACAGCCTTAATTGAGAGGGAATTTGAGAGTTAACTGGTAAAGACAAGGAAAAAAATGCGGTCTCATTTATTTGGGCTGTCTGCTTATTGTTGCTGCCTAGCTTTACTGGGTATTTGCTAATTCACTTTTTGATGGTTATAAAGGTAGAATCAGAGCACAATTTGAGGGCTATCCCATAGAAAAACTAAAAAGATTGCTTTGTTGAGCAGTTAATCTCTTCAGGTTTCCCCAAAGTCCTCCTATCCTCAATTTGACATTTAGAGAACACAAATGT
Organism: Pteropus alecto; assembly: GCF_000325575.1. Classification (NCBI taxonomy): domain Eukaryota; kingdom Metazoa; phylum Chordata; class Mammalia; order Chiroptera; family Pteropodidae; genus Pteropus; species Pteropus alecto. The sequence continues at coordinate 1,327,860 of NW_006442207.1, read as the reverse complement.
GCAAATATATCTATTCCCTTTATTTATTCATTTATTCACCAATTTTAGGTGAGTGTCTACTGTGTGCCAGGGTCTATTCTAGGCACCAAGAATATAGCAGCAAGTAAAAGAGACAACTATCCACCAGCTTTCATGGTGGATTCTAGTGATCACTGATCCGCAGATATCCAGAAAGCAATTATAAAGCCACAATTAAGTCATCTGTATTTCTCTGGGCTTCTGAATACATTAAAAAAAAATAAAGAAAGAAATGAAGACTTCCAGTCAAGATGGTATAATAGGTAGATGCTATATTCGCCTCTTCAAACGACCACCTCAGAATTACAGCTAAACTACAGAACAACCATCACTGGAGGCTGCCTGAGGTCTGGCTAAACAGAAGTCCCACAACTGGGGACATACAGAAAAGGCTGCCTCGAGACTGGTACAAAGGGTGGAAGGGTGGAATGGTGGAGACGCAAAATGGGTTGGTCCTACGCCTGCATGTGGCGGTTGAGAATCGGAAGGGATATTTTGGCTGTGGAGGTGCCCTTGGAGGAGTGAGGGGTCCCAGCTCCACACTGGGCTCCCTATCCCAGGGTTCCAGTGCCAGGAAGAGAAGTCCCCATAACATTTGGCTGTGAAAACCAGCAGAGATTGTGGCCGAGTGAGATGGAGGCCTGTGGGAGTTGCAGACTTTCCTCTTAAAGGGCCCACATGCAGACTTACTTGGTGATGGACTCACTCGCTCTGAGCTCCAGTACTGGGGTAGCAGCTCCAAAGGTACCAGATTCACACAGGGAGGAACTGAGTTGTCTGGCTTCAGGGTGAGGGCTGGAGAGGCGGATTTTTCCCAGACAGAAGTGCTGGAAAAAGCCATTGTTTCTTTGTTGAGCCCTTCCCACTCCAGGTGTACAGATACAGGTGCTGCCATATCTGAGTCTTCATCAACCTGGCTAATACAGGTTGCCCCGCCCAGGTGATTCTCTTAGACTCCACCCCTCCCAACTTGTGGGCCCACCCAAGCCTCATCCAGTGGTTTATTCCATATACATGGCCTGTCTTGGCTCTTACTGCCAACTTTCCTAACATCTCTCAAAGGCTTACAAAACCCAAAGAAACAGCATCTGGCCTTGGTGTGCCCTGTACCTCTTGCTGAGCAGTCCTGAGCCCAGCACTAGTGGCAGCTGGCCTTGGTTCCTGGCTTGGCCTCTCAAGGTACCTCTAAGCTCAGCACAGGTGGCAGCCATCTGCAGATTGCTTGGTGACTCTTGACAGGCTGCAACTGAACTTGGACAGGGCCTTCCCAGGAGGCTCTTGGGCCAACACGCTCAGTGGCTGGCTTCAGCTGGAGCCGGAATCAGAACACGCCCAAAGAGCAGACTGGGCAGGCACCAGAGACCTGATAAAGTGAATCCTGCTTCATAGGCTCAGCCCCTCACCTGCCAATCCTCACAACTAATCAGCCCAAGGGTCAATCCCTCCCACTGACACACAACAGCAACCAAGGCTCCACTACAACAGGAGGGCACACACAACCCACACAAGGGACATACCTTGGGCACCCAGCTCAGGTGACCAGGGAAGACTGTGCCGCTGGATCTCACAGGACACCTACTAAAAAGCCACTCTACTAAGACTAGGAGACTTAGGAGCCCTACTTAATACATATAAACAAACACAGGGAGGCAGCCAAAGTGGGGAGACAAAGAAACATGTCCCAAATGAAAGAACAGAACAAAACTCCAGAAAAAGAACTAAACAAAATGGAGACAAGCAATCTATCAGATGCAGAGTTCAAAACACTGGTTATAAGGATGCTCAATGAACTGAGGGGAAGAGTAGATAAACTCAGTGAAAACTTTAACAAAGAGAAAACATAACAATGGAGATAGAAAACACACAAAAAAGTCAGAAATGAAGAAAACAATAACTGAGATGAAGACTACATTGAAGGCAATCAACAGATTAGATGAAACAAAGAATCGAATCAATGATTTAGAAGATAAGGTAGCAGAAAAGATATGTTACATGTAAACATACAAATATTATGTATTATTATATATTTACTTATTATAGTATATAAAAACATAAATATAAAGTATACGTGTGGGCAGCACATCATATATGGTAGTAAAGAAACTTCCCCTTAACAAAATTAAATTATTTGTTTTCTTTCAAAAAAGAGAGTCAAATTTGCTAACAAGGATTAAGTAACTAACAGGAAAATGATTCTTGAATGTGTAAAAAAATCTGAAGGGCCTTCGTGAATGACACATTTAGGAAATAAATCTCTACAAAAAACTTCTGTTTACGTGTCTATCTTTCAGCCTTTTGAAGCTTAATGGTATAGGGGAGTGATTCTGAGAGTATGGTGTGTGTTCTTAACAGAGCCAACTTTTTCAAAGCGCACATGCTCCCTCCTCATTTCCTCCTCTCAAAATTCTGACAGCTTCCTGTTCCCTCCCCTCATCCCTCTGTGAATAGTGTGGAGATGGAGCAATGAATGAATGAATCCTGTTTCATTCGGGCCCAGGGACGGGGGTGAAAAATACTAACCTCAACGAAGCCCCCACCCCACCCTGCACCCCTGCCAACACACACACACACACACACACACACACACACACACACACACACACACACTTTTCTTATCTGTTATATTGCGGGTCATTCAGTATAAAGTAGGAAAGAATATCTTGAGACAAAACCACTTGCAAATACATTTTTGATCAGTTGACTAATTCTGTACTTTCACAGTTTTTGAGCAGGGGAGTCCAAGGTATAGCTCATAACATATTTTAGTCTAGTAACATTTCGAGAAAGTAATGATATTTTAAGAAGTGTCTTCAGAGTGAAGCAGGTTCATTTTTCAGAGGAACAAAACCCTCCTGGGCATTTTTGAATGTTCTAGTCAAGACTGAGATGAATCCAAAAGAGGCTCGACAGATGTGAGTGTCACAGTGTGCTGGGACCGAATTCCTCTGAGTACAGAGAACCGAAAGCCAAAATAAAATTTGAAAGCTCTTTCTTTCCATGCTGTACCCTTCTCCAAATCTCCAAAGCATTTGTTTTGTAAAATCCTAAGTGGAAACACATTTTGGTGCCATAATTTCAAACAAACCATCTCTTTTTGAACTCTGCAGCCTTGATGCATTAACACAATAGAATATCAAGTTCACAAAATTTCAGATAAACCACGTTCAAGCTAAAAAAACTACCAAAAAAAAAAAATCTTAATTTCCCCCACATCTCACTTCCTTTTCCCACACTATAAGGAAGCCCGGCTTGGCATCTCTTGGTAGGAGGAATTGCTGCATATTCATATACTGTTGTGTGCTGTGCAGGTTGAATCTATTCACAACTTAGTGTGACTTACTGTTCCAGGCACCCTGTCAAGCAAGAGTTGCTCATCTTGACCACTTGTACCATTTCATGAGGCAAGGGGTAGGCAGTAGTGAGTAACCAAACACTCCAAGAAATGAATGACTGAGTTAAAATCGGGGTGCGCTATCATTCATATAAGAATTCTGTCAGACCAAATTATTTTTTTTCAACTCTGTTCTGGGATAAAAAGAAAAATATAAGATAGCATTATTCAAAGCCTTGCATTTGCCTAAACTAAAATGCTTAAAGCAGTTCAAAGCTATCACATCACGTTGGTTTCTAACGTCAACTTAAAATATTTCGGTTCAATAAAGTTTATCTATTGAAAATTCAGGATGATGATTTGGATAAATATGACTGTCTTTGTGTTGTTTAATTTACTTGTTGAAAATAGCATCAGAATACAATAACCTGAATAAATGAACAACCTGAAAACATCCCAGAGTAATTGCAAAGAACAATGAGAGAACCCAGGTTAATTCCTCTTCAATCAGGTACCAGAATGTTTTATTATGGTACAAATGCTTTATAAATATATTACAGAAGCTTAATTTTTTTTTAAAGTATGAACATTCTTTAGGGCAAAAAGGTGCAAATCTCTAAGAGATAGAGAAGAAAAAAATGATTTATTCCGTTTTTTTTCTAGCATTGCTAGTTTCCAGGTGTTCACCTTTTGATCTGGCTACAGGCAATGATTTTCTGAAGTGGTTTCTGATGGTGTCTGACATCATTTATAGCACTCTTGAACAATCTTGTAATGTGCTAAACTACATCAAATTAAGTGAGTTAGTAGCCAAAAAGGAGCCCAACAGGCCCAGGGCTATCATGAGGGTTTTGCTACTTGATGCCTCTTATAATCACTGCTCACAAGGAAGAAAGGAAGTTTTTTGGTTCTCTAAGACCTCAAGTGATTTGGTGAAGAGCTGTATCATATCTAGGACAAGTATGATAGAATTCCAGTCTTAAGCACGTGGAAGTTGATGAGTTGCCAGATTTTGTCCTTTTTAGTTAGCTATGTATTCATTCATTCAGTCAGTCAGTTAGTCAGTCATCAAATATCTATTGAAAAACCACTCTCTGTAATGTATGACACAATGTGTTGTGTGGGAAATAAAGATGGGAGAGATCCTGATGCTAATCTTTAGGAGTTTACAGTCAACAAGAGAGATGCCATATATAAATGAATTGACTCAAAGATAGAATAATGTGTTGACTTATAAAGTGATGTTATTTATGAGTTCTGAGGCAGGAGAGATTTCTTCCCTTGAGTAATGAAGAAAATATTCATTCATTTATACATTCATTGATTTAACAATAGTCAAGGACTATTGTTAGCAAGATACAGGTAAAGAAGTAAGTATAAAATTCATTTATCTGATTATTCACCCCATATATGTCAAGGGGCTACTGCTGTATGCCAAGCATTATTCTAAATTCTGGGAGTTGTTTAAGGAACAGGCAAAGCCGTTTTCCTCATGTAGTTTACATTCCGTTAGGGGAGACACTCAAACAAGTTAAGTATATAGTAATGTAATGTTAGATAATCATCACTGTGAAGGAAAAGAATCAGTTCTGCAGAGTAGATGACAAATAGACATGGACGGTCATTTTAGATAGGATGTCCAGGGAAAGTTCTGGAGGAGAGAGATCTAAATGATGAGAGAAGCAGCCCATGGAAGAAGCTTGGAGAAGAAATTTCCAGCAGAGGAAGTGGCAAGTGCAAGGCCCCGCGCGAGAGAGGAGTTTGGTGACTTTGAGGAACAGACAGGTGGCACTAGCAGTATGACTAAGACAGAGAGTAGCGGAAGATGAAACTGGGCAGTAACAAGGCCAGATCATTTGGGGCCCATGATCCCATTTCAGTACCACAATTACCCTCAGGACTTGAGAAGCCACTGGAAGCTTTCAATCAGAGATGAGATGGGGTCTGATTTTCATAGTGCCCCATAGTGGTTCAAGAATGGAAGAAGCAGGGAATCTATTTAGACGGTTAAAGCAAAGGGTCTATAGGAAAGATGATGGCAGCTTGAACTTGTGTGGTAAGAGTTGTTTCATGAGAAGTGATTAGGGTTTGGGTAACATTTTTAAATAGAGAAAATAAAGCTTCTGGATATAAGGTCAGAGGAACAAAGAATAACGCCTAGAGTTTTAGACCCAAAGTATTATGTGGCTTTTAGCATATTTGACCAATATGAGGAAGACTGTGGAGAAAAAGGTTTGAGAAAGGAAATCGAGAATTCTGTTTAGGCATTATATTAGTTCCCTTTGGCTGCCATAAAAAATTACCATAAACTTGGTAGCTTAAAACAACAAAAATTTATTCTCTTTCAGTTCTGGAGGCCAGAAGTCAGAAATCAAGCCGTCAGCAGGGCCATGCTGCCTCTCGAGGCTCTAAGGGAGAATTCGTTCCTTGCCTCTTCCAGTTGCCAATGGTGTTGGACATTCCTAGGCTTGTGGCTGCATCATCCCGATTTCTGTGTCCATCTTCACACGGCCTTCTCCTCTGTTTATATCTTTTCTTCTTCTGTCTCTTATAAGGACATTTGTAATTGGGTCTAGGACTCACTCAGATAACCCAGGATGATCACATCCCAAGATCCTTAGCTTAATTACATCTACAAAGACCCCCTTCCCCTCTTTTCCCCCCAATAAGGTCATGTTTATAGCTTCTGAGGGTTAGGATGTGAACATACTTTTTGGGGACTATTATTCAACCTACTACAGGTGTGTTAAGTCAAAAATGCCTCTTAGACATCTAAATGGAAATGTCAATTGGCAATTGGGTAGAGGTCCGGTCTGGAGATAAACATTTTGGAGTCATTAGTATACAAATGCATTTAAAGCCATTGGGGTTAGGTGGCATTGCCTGGGGCGGGGTGGAGGAGATGAACACAGTGAAGAAAAGACTGAGGATTCTGACATTTAGAGCTCCAGTAGAGCAGCTAAGGATGTCAAGAAGAAGCTGACGTGATTTGGTTATGCAGCCATGAATATCAAGAGAGCGTCCTGGGTGAGTGAAGCCCCATAAGCGAGGGCTGGAAGGCAAGAATGTTCAGGCTATGCTTAAGGAACAATGAGTACTTTCATTTAGAATAATTTGATTTACAAAACTACTTCTTATACAAAACTTCCAGTAAACTTTATTTTATAACAGCTTATAATCGCAATGGTTTCCAAGAAAAGAAGGTAAATAAAACGTGGAAATTACAGCTTGTCACATATCAAAACTGTTGTTCCACTGCAAATAGCAGAGATGACGAAGACTTCCAAAATAACTCTTACCAATTTCTGCCTGAAAATATGATGTCATTAGATGACTAAATTGGACAAAATACCCTACTGTTAAGGGAAACATATCCTTTGTCTGTATCACCCAGATTGCATAATATCATTTCTCCAAACACACTTATTTATTTCACTATATTGCTTGTGCTAACAATTCCTTAGGGCACTAATTATTGAACTGTAATAAGGATAATCAAAAGAAAATCTTTAAGTTTGAAATATTAAAAATAGAAGAGAAAATCCAAGCTTCTATAACTTCTTAACTGTTTTCCAGAAGCCCCTAATAGAAGTGGTAAGCCATAGTAAATTCTGTCTATCAAATAAATATTCTACTGCTTGGGAACAAATCCGTCTCAGGGACGATCTCTTCCTTGGAATTGTTCAGAAGTACAAAGGCAGCTGGTATACCTTGCAGGGCTACGATTCCATCAAAAATTAAACACGTCAGTTCAGGATCCGTTATCTGGTGAGAGGCAAACTACAGACTGCTAGGTTGGGTGGTATTCCTTGACTTTGAGAACTTATTGGTCATCTTGGAGGAGGGCATGAACACCTGCCATGGTGATGCCTCTGACGGAGGCTGTGCTTCTTAGCTGCCCCCTCTCTCCTCCCTTTTTCTTCTCCCTATCCGACACTTCCCTGTTTGACTCAGCAAATCGGTTAATCCCTAGGGCTCTCGGGTAGCTTCACCGCATCTCCCTTTCCACTTGCCTTCTCTCAAGGCAGAAAATACAAATGAATGTTGACTAGCATTTATTAACCCTGGGGTTAATTCTTGATGTGACTCTGGCATCTTCCAATAGAAAATAAAAGTGGAAGCTTCTGAGGTCTTTAGCAGCCTCGTTGGGTCAGAAGTTATGGAAAATAGGAAAGATCAAGAATGATGGGTAAACTTTTAACATTTTTCCAATAGTGAGAAGGACGTCTCATCATTTTTTAGGGCATTGAATAGAAATTATTGCAGCAGTAGCATATCTGTGTATACCACACAAGTTCTTATGTACATTTACATAAAGGAAAATGTATTGCACTTTGTTGCGCTTACTGGCTGGTATGGTTCTCTTTACTTTTTCTAAGGCCCTGAAGTACAAAGGTTCTCCCTTATGCAGTAAGGAATTGAGTCAGTGCATCATTCAGTTTGAAATACCAATCTGAGTAACTCAAGCATCCAACATTTCTGCTCTTTCTGCCCCTATATCTGGGAACGTACCTCCATTACCCATGTAATTTCTTTCTGCAGCTAGAGCACTTCTGTATCTTTTCACTTGGTTATATAAACTACTTTTGAGCTATAAAAGTAATTTTTCAAGGCAAACTGTCTGCTGTTGTTTCAAAGGACCCTCCGGGGAAAGCACATACAGCTCTTGCTTCTTCCTGCCAGAACTTTCTGTTCAGACAGCTCCAAGATCTCCATCATTTACATCAAAATAATTTTATTTACGAATTTGGTCTGACCGGGAGATGGATACCTAGATTTTTTTCGGCTGTTCCATTCCTATACCTCATAGACTGGAGGCGTTTTTTGAAACAACAAATATCTGCATAGGGTTTTGTTTATCATTCAGCTGGACAAAGTGAAAAGTTTTATTCATTACTTGCCTCCTTATTGTTAGTCATTTTTATTGTTAGTCACGGAGAAAAGGCCTTTACCTGGAATTTTTTGTAAAGAAGAAAATTCTTAAGCCTAACACCAGAGGTGACTTTAGGGATTATTTAGTCCAACCCATTTATTCTGCAAATGGGAAAACTAAATCCAACATAATTAAAATTATATTTCCGATACTATAGAACTAATTAGTCACGAAGTCAGAATTAGGACCCAGGCCTCCTAACTCTGTTCCTAATATGTTTTTCTCCTTGCTCTACAGTCTCCAATCATTGGGCGGTGGAAATAGAAATCATGACCTCAGACGACCTACTTCTTTGATTAGCCTTCTTATATAAGGAAGTTACTGGATTAGTAAAAATATAGGCATTCATTCCCATAATTGCCCCTCCCCATTCATCTCCGCTTTTGCATGTATCTAAGTCAATGCCTTCTGCATCCATCAAATTGTGGCTCTTGCTTCTTAGGTAATAGTGATAGTAATATGCAAGGTTTAGAATTTAAGATATCTTAGATCTGGGAAGACTTCTCTTTTTGTAAAAAAAAAATAATAATGAATCATGATTTTTGATATCATAACAGTTAACATGGCTCAGTTTTCAAACACGATGACACTAGTATAATTTCTACTTAACCCTATCATCCAAGTAGTCAATTTTCTTTGCAGAAACAGGGCACATTTGCATCCATTTGGGCCATATCAAAAACACATCAATAATTCTGAATGTAACCATGCTCGATTTTCCTCGGTCAGAGCTGACAGGTGTTTAAAGGCTGGAGAGTAGTAACGGAGGAAAAGAAGTGGAAAGGGCACTCTCACAGCTCACCTGTAGATGGAGAGATACAAAGAAGAGGTTAAGATAGATGCCAGAAAGCTAAAGAGAATACCTGCGTGCACACTCAGAAATTGTCCCCCATGAGCAATTGGATTGGATTTACTTATCAAAAGCAGAAGGGCCATTTTGATTCAAATAATATTCTACTATTAGTAACATCACTTCAAGTAATAGAATGTATGGTGACTATGAATTTATAAAGATCTTGGTAGCTATGTTCTCTGATGATGTTAGTTTTGTTCATGCTAGGTTATCTTTGTGATTGCTGGGAACTTTCCAGAAAAATGTGGTACTTAGGAATTTCAGTAGGTCTTATCTGTATTCTCATGAAAGAACAGATTATGGTTATTTCTTCAGGCACATATGTTACATCCTTCTAAAAATAAACTAGTGGATTTCCTGTTATGTAAAACATATATATTAAAAAAGGAGGAAAATCCTATCTCCAGCTAATGTTTTCCATTCATACTTCTTATAGTTTTTCTAGGCATTCATTTCATTACTTAGATACGAATAATCGCAAAAAGCAGTTTACCATAAAACTATGCTCTTCTTTAGAAATAATTAAATCTATATTTTATGAAAAACAGAACTTGCATAATCAAACAAAAATATATAGCAAACAATAAAGACCGATATGGAGTTAGATTTTGGAACTAGTCTTGGAGATAGTTATATCAGAAAATCTAAAATGCATTTCAACACAAGACTTCTTTTCCAGTTTTGTGACTAAAGAGGCACTGCACATGTCATTAACTTTTCTGAAAGACATTTATTACCCTAATATGTTTTTAGTACCTTTCCACTTTTCCTTACAGGTCAAAGATATTGACTCATCCATAGTGTGGGGCCCAGATATCTGCATTTCTAAATAAGTACTCTGGACATTTCTGACAGAGGCTAAAGTGGGAGAGGCACTACCCAAGGGAAGTATTCCCCTCTTATTCTCAAAAGAGAAGTAAAATAAAAATAAATTTTGCAATGCCACTGAGTTTTAAATATTTTTCTTCTAAAAGGAGAAATGGCCTATATTTAAGCATAAGACGTGTGTCCACATGATAAGGAATTCTGTTTATACAAGGACAAAATAACTAGTTAAAAATCAGCACTTCATAACTTTTGTCTACATAGAGTAAAAATGCCACTTCGTTTTGCTGATGTTTTCAATGATTTGATTTTTTTTTCTGCAATGTTTACTGAATTAACAAAGTAGACACAGATCCAGTCCTTTACAACGTGGTATGAAGAATCTCCACCAGATTGGGACACTTATAGTTTAGTGAACCAGAAGGTGCGTCTCACCTGCAGAGGTCTTCCTTGTCTGTAACCTTGGCCACTTAGGTTACTGCAGCCTGTCTCCAGAAAGGCCAGTTAGAACGCAATCCTAACACAAGTGACAACAAAGATAATGACAATAGCATTATCAACAACAACAGACGTGGAAATAACTTTAGAACACGCTTGCTCAGACTCTAACTACCTACATCTACCAATTCGTTTAATTCTTACAACAACATGACAAGGCACATCCTATTACTATCCCCATTTTACAGATGATGAAAACAAAGCAGATTAGGAAACTTGCCCGAGATTAAATGAGCGGTGAGAAGCAGAGCTAGGTTTTAAACCCAGAGAGTATTGCCCTGGAGTCCATGCTGTTACCCGCTTCTCTCCGCTGTCACAGTCTAACATTAAATTGAGTAACAATAAATAGACTTTATGTCTGTATAGCTGTAAATATTAATTTATATGATCTTCACAAGAGCCATGAAATCGCTATGATTATCCCATTTTTAAATAAAACAATAACACCACAAAATGCCGTAATTATTTTATGCAGCCCTATAAATATGTAATTACTTATGTTGCTATTCTTCCAAGATCCGAGGAACTTTTTCTCTTTAGCTCTGAGACATTAATAGAGACAAAGATTTTTCCCTTTGTCTCCTTGACTTTGTTTGATTATAGCTTTAAAATTATTTTTTGAAAGCCCCCTAAGGTGAGCCAGTAGAAAGAGTAAATCTATTCGCATAGGAAAACTGAGTGCCATTCAGTTCCTGCAAAGAAATTTGGGACAGATGTGGTTTTTCTTCTTCTTCAACGAATCCAGAAGACGAAATGTATTTTATTCCTTGTGAGATACATTTTCCTGTTGATCTCAGTATGTGGGACTGTCAGAGTTTATAAGTTTGGCAGTGTTCTAACATGGCCATTCTGTTCTCCTTTAGAAACTTATTAAATCTATATTTTTTATGAAAAACAGAACGTGGGAGATTTTTTTCATCTTTTGACATTTACTTGTTGGTTAGTGTTTTAAAGTCATGCTAGATCTCAAACCAGAATGACAAAACATCCAAGACTTAAGTGTTTCCAAAGCTTCTTTGAAAGTGGGGGGAGGCACTGGACGATGACGCCTGGCACGTCTGCACAATGTTTTATCTGAGGACCAGCAATGACTTTAGAGCCATTAACTGACTCCTTTAGGCTAATGGAGGGCAAAGAAATAGATTACCTCTCCCCCTACCCGCCCCCCACCACCACCCCGAAGTTTCTTATACTACAATGCTACTAAACTGCAGTGTGTAAGGTCCAAGGGATTTTTAAAAGTTTTAGTGTGGTCTAGCTTAGAGGCAGGCGGGCAAACCGGATGACATTTCCAGTCCCCTTCTGGGCCTGGGGTACTAAGAGGTTTTCCCAAGTCACTTCCTGGAACTCAGGAAGCTCGGCGGGGCTGCCAACGCCGCTACCCCTGAAACCACGAGGGTCTCCTCACCAGTGTTCCAATCTCTTTTGATTTATCAGGCTCTCTCAAGCTCTAGTTTTAATATCCCAGCTTTGCCTGATACACTAGATGTTTTAAAGAGCTTCGGAGTTGACGTTAGTTATGTCCTACTTAGTTAAGTCCTGCTTAGGCGAAGTTATTACATTACTCGCAAATTATTGTACTGAATGATCAGGTTTGAACATCTCTAAGAGGGTTCGTTGAGGTTTCAGTTTCATTCTCCTCTGATCGTCAATGGTATTTTTTTCATTTGCTAAGAAGCTTTCTGCAGTGGATGAAATGGCTAATCATGTAATTTCTAGCTTTGGCTCATTTTAACTTTCTTCTTGTTAAATATCCATCTTTAAATATTGATTTAAGAATCATAATTACTTATATGCAATATGTTAACCAAATCATAACATGAGTGGTAGATAAGATTTAATATGTATTGCACATCATAGCGTGAAATTCAGCATTAGTTATGGTGCCCATCTTGTAGTCCACCTCTTTACACCTGCTAGGCTGACACGGCACAATCTTGGGGAAAGAATGGAAGGAGAGAAGAGAATGAATTCCCCATAGACGTGCATGAACATTCACATGATGAAAAATGAAAGAGTTCTATAAGCACTTTTCTATACTCCCTATGCTTTAATAGGCTGAATTTTCTCATTTCCCTATTATTTTCCTGTTGGGTGCAGGAGAAAATAACTATTCTACAGATGGCTCACAATAGAGTGGCCAACAACTACAGTTACATAGAATGCATTTATACAAATTTTTCCAGAACCCATAACTTGAATAAAAAGCTCTTCCCCTCCCCCTCCCTTCGCTCCACTGTGATGAGAACGGTTTGTTTGACTCATACCAAACCAAATCAAGCATTTCTGTGGGCACAAAGAGGAATGTGGAGCAAAGGAAGATTTTCTTCCTAAAAAAGAATATGTGCACGGAAAACAAAATTGCTTCAAATTTCACAACATCCTTACCATCACACACGGAAGGCAGATTCGGGTCAGTCCAATTTCTTTTGCAGATATGTCACTTTAAAAATCACATATTCGACTTTTAAAAATGGATTTGTGTGAAATGATATATAAAAAAGTCCTATGGTCTCTAAGTCATGATGAGTTTCAGCTTATGTTTAACCTCTGCCTCTTCATCTTTAAGAGATGCAAATTGCCTGTGGGCACTAGTGGAACCATCTTGTCTCGGCTCCTCCAAATCAGCCCCTAAACACGTTGACATTAGAAACTCAGAGTGACACTGAAATAAATGAGTTTCTTCAAAAGGCTGGCCGCCCCCTATCTAGGAAATTAGAAGTCATTGGGGAGAAATGTTTTAAAAGCAATAACAGTACATAGTTCTTGGTTTCTCAGAATCTCAAATGACTGATCCTGATAACTATGTGACTAATTTTAAGAGGGAGAGCAAAATTTTTTCTAAGTGATCCAAGTGTCATACTCTTTCAGTTGTTCCAAGATCTCAGATCTGTGACTGTACTTATTCAAAGAATGTCATATATTTGCTTTCCTCTTCAAGAATGTAACATTACCAATGTATTTTAGATGCGATTTGATTTAAAGCTATAACAATTCTTTGCATGCATTCGAGAACTACAGATTCTGGCATTAGAGTCAGGAGGGAGTCTGTTAAAACAAGGAAAACATCTTGCCTACCTTCTCACAAGGCTGCTGTGAACACTGAAATTGTGTAAAATCAGATAACTATGACATAGATTTAGTTCCTGATGGTTGCCGGGGCCCCAGAGACCTGCTCAACCTTGCCACAACCCTTGTGATGTAAGGAGGGCAAGTCACCATTATTATTCCTGATTTATAGATAAGGAAACCAACACTTAGCAAGGAATGATTTGCCCAATATCACAGAGTTCATAAGTACAAGACCCAAGATGCAAGCTCGACTCGTTTGACTCTAATTTCCATGCTCTTTCAATAAGATGCCACGACATTTCTTTATAAAATTTAAAGTGCCTTACAAACGTGAGGTATTACATTATCAAACCCCCCTGTATCTTACTTCTGACCTTCTGAGGCCAAAGCTAGGCAAAGTAGCGGGAATACTAGAAAGCTAGACCACTGGACTTTTCATAGAACAGTTCCAGAGAGAGGCTAAGCAGAAAACTCAGCTGCGGGACAGAAACTGGTCATTAGTTGAAAAAAGAAGCAGTGAATTGGCAGCAAGAACAAGGTCACAAGGAGGAAAGGTGGCTGGAGCTCTCACTCCTCAGGAGTGTCAATAAGCACTCACTCCACCTTGGTTTTTGTGGGAATTTAAGTCCAATAATTCACTATGGTAACTTGCTGACAATGTTCCTTTTTTGGTTGAATTATTTCTCTCTTCTGCCTCCTTCTCTACCCATGTTCTCTTTACCTCTCAAATAAACTACTTGCATTCGAATCCTTGTTTTAGAGTCGGTTTCTGGAGGAACCCAAACAAATCACATCTCGTTGAGGGAGATAATTGCCATCTTGGAGAATAGCAACAACCAGTAGGAACAGGACCAAGGACCAAGGAAACTAAGGAAAGGACCAAGAGGACAAAGTGGTTAGACCCATGATGTCTCATCATAGCTAAGAAATGCACTGGAAACAGTAGGTCAGAGCCTGCTGATTGACAGCAGACTGGGCCCAGAAGACATTGACAACAGAAGGCAGTTGAGGATCTATTGTCTAGGCAAAGATTCAGAGGCCACTGGGCAGGCAAGGTAAGGGGGCGTGGAGCTCTGAAGCTCTGAGGTGGATGGGGTAGGGCACTCAGGGGCAGTTTATACCTTTTTTAATCGAAAGAATTTAGTTTCCAAGGAGAGGTAGCTCGAGGTCTACAGGCAATGTTGCTGGCCACAGTGGCTGATGCCAGGAGAGAGAAATTCAGTGCTTATTAGACCCAAACATGATCTTGAGTGGGATTTAATCCCACCTCTCATTCTGCAGACAAGGAATCAAAGATCAGAAAGGATGAATGTCGTCATACCCTAGGTCAACAATGTTTAGTTAAAGAATCAGGACTAGAATCACCTCCAGTACTTTTCCACCACTCCATGCTATGATCAGGTCAGAATTCTGATCTTCAGACTTCACAGTTTTTTTTTGAAACAAGTATCTAGTTCTCTAGAAATAGGAAAATCAGAATTGTCTCAATTTCCTCTGAGGGCCGACACCCACATTGAAGGGCAGACTACATGGTCTAAAGACTATCTATTTTAGAAAGTATGTGTAATAACCTTCTGTCACCTAATAGGAATGCTGCTGTGAGTTTTAATTACTATTCATTAAGGGCACAGATGTGGTCTGTTAAACGAAAAGCTCTAAATGAATTCTATGATAGACATACCAGGTTACAAAGAACTCACAAATTCTCAGGAACTCAACTATTTTCATCAATGCTAATGCTATATTATTATTATTAACACTATATTATATAATATGTAACATATGTGTTATAATATAATATTAAATGTAGTCTTAATAAATAATTATGCTGTATTGTATTATCTGGCTTCTCTTTAAATCCAGGTCAAAAAATTATTACTGTTGAAGAAAAAAGTATTTCCTGATGAGTTCTAAGGTTGATGTCAAACATAAAGGCTGCACAATATTACCTCCTTGGAGAACTCCAGAGGTAAAGATGCAATAGTCTTATCCATTTTCCTCTTTCTCGTAAATAGCATCAAATATTGACGGAAATATTGTAACTCTGAAATACTTTATTCTAATTAGCTCAAAGTCCCTATTCTATGCTCTTTTAAACTATCTTACAAAGGCTAGCTCTAGAGAAACAATGATAGTCTTAGGAGAGTCAGCTTAGAGTGACCAACAGGGGATGAATATGTACATGCCCACATGCACACGCACACACAAACACACACACGCAGCCTGATACAATTTTTTGAAGAATTTAATATACTCTTAATAATATTATATGTGCTTCTCTCTCTAGGAGAATATCTTGTCATAAACAGGATAAGCAAGCACAAACTGGATTCTCAGAAACAGAAGACTGACTTATTGCAAAACAGTAAATGTTGAAGATGGAAGCGACTGTGGAGACCATTTAGTTGAATGCTCTATAACTAAGGAGACTCAGGCCGGAAGGAAAGGACTTGCCCAAAGCCAGCCAGCTCCTCAGTGGGAAGCCAGGTCTTTGAAATTCTAGTTTAGGGCCCATTCTCCAAGATCAATGGGATGGCCCCCTTGTCCTCAGGGAAGTTAATATGCACTGGCTTCTTCATGGCTACTCCTCCTTGGTCCATAGACCTCTCCTAGACTAAACAAAATAAAATGCCACCTACGTGAAAGTCCTCTTGGGAAAAAGCATGTCTTTTGAGAAGAAGTACAAGTTCTGCCATCATCGTTGACACTACTCTGTGGCAATCTTCAAGATCAAAAAGAAACTTTGCCCTATGGAATGCCTAAACATTTGTAAAATTGCCGTGAAAGCATGTTGCGAATTAGCTTTTCCTCGTCATGAGCTCAGCTGAGTGAGTAGTACCTGAATGTCATGTCGTATCTTTTCAACCAAGGAAAGGATGGTGCTGAATCCATGCCCAAGAGGCAGTTCACCAATTTTATCTCTTCATTTCACAGAGGATTTTCTATGTGCAGACAGGCAGATCAAAAAACACTGTGGGCTGGTCGGGGATATTCAGCAAAATAATGTGATGGATAAACACCTCGCTTTTTCCACAGGAGTGTCTGACAGTCAGGGCTACCTTCGACGCATAGGCAGAGAAGGAAGCCCCCAGAGTAGCATAATTTCAGTGCCCTGAGAAGAACCCCTCCTATACCCCTATATCCACAAGCCTCTTGGCTGGCTTCTAAAAGAACACCATTCATATGTCTTTCATGCTAGGTTTAGATTACTATTAATGTACAAGTACCCCTGCTAAGAATAAACTTTATCTGTCATTTTCTTCCTTAAGCTAAAGTCTCAGAGTATGAGTTTTGACAGGGAAGGGAAAAAAAGAGGCCACACCAGAGGACCCAGGGTGCTTCCAGCAGAGAAAGGGAAGGGAATTCCACTTAGGGAGGGATGATGATCATGGAGATGCAATGCCGAGGATGACTAATGAAAGCTGTACTTTTGGAGCGTCTATGCCATGCCATGACCTGTTCGCAGTGTTCTCCAAGCTTAATTCATGTTATTCTCCATCTTATGAGGTTGATCATACTAAAGTCACCCCCATTAGGTCCATTAGTGAAGAGGACCTAGAGACAGAGAGATTAACCAACTGGCCCAAGGTTACACAGCAGATGAACAGATTCCAAATCCAAGCAGTATGGTTGCTGAGTCTGAGCCCTGAACCACCATCGTTACTGTAAATTTACATTACAAATTTGTCATTGTAATGACCTGGTTGCTTCATCTTGTTTTTCTCACCACTGAAATGGCTCCAATAATTCTCTCCCCTGCTCTCATCTGGTTGAGCCATTGAGTTTGGCACTTTGCAAATGAATTTCTCAACATAGAGCTGATAGGAGGTGAAAGACAGGCAGGGTGCTAGGCAGAAATGAAAGGCTAGCTATTTAGAATTGATGCTGGGGAAGGCTCGACCATTTCTACTGATGCGTACTCAGTCCCAGAATCATAACAAGGCTTTTGTCTCTATAGATGAATAAGCACCACCCTGGTTCTGACGCTGGACGAGGGGAATGAGGTAATGGCCCTGGTTTGAAGAACATTAATAATAGAGTCTCCAGGACGGGCAGTGCCACCACCCTGGTGTCCTTCTCCACACACAAATTGAAGACTGGAGTTTCTGGGCCATCCATGGTAGCACTTTTCACAAATACCAAACATAAATAATTTAAGAGGCAATGTTTAAAAATGGGAAAGACAAAATCCCAGGTGAATTTGCCACTTACCTCTCTTTCTGTGCCTTGCATGCTTAGGTATTTTGTGGGCACTGTGAAGCCCGCTCTGTTATTGAAATGCTCTGTCATTCTGACACCTTGTTTAAATTCTTTTACTTACTTGTGTTTCTTTTTCACTGTTTTAAAGAGGGTCAAAAAATAGAATAGTGTCTTTGAAAAGTCTGTTCTGAAATTACCTACTTTAATGAAAAGATGAAAATCAGTGGTAAACACAATAGAACATACAGATGTCAAATTATAACGTACACCTGAAAATTATATAATTGTATTAACCAATGTTACCCCATAAACTTAATTTTAAAAAAAAGATGAAAATCAAATGTCCATGCCCATGAATTTAGGAAGAAAAGTGGAATAAATTCCACTACCTTGTATGGAATTTATTATAGCCTTATTGGAGCCTCACCAAAGTAGAGAAAAGTGTAGTACAATATAGAGTAGAATTGATTAATTGTCACAAGAATCATTTATTTTTATAGTGGTGATATTTAGTAAGCCTCTGGAACATAGCCTCACGCACAAAATCTCTTTTCACATTTAGATGTAACATATAAAATTGAGAGAACTTTCAATTTTTCTAACAACCTTAAGTTTAAGATTACTGATAACTTTCCTTAGCCTCAGTCACAGCGGAGACATGCAGTTAATTAATAAAATTAGAAGTATGAGTCTGTCTTCACATGTGTCAGTTCATTAAGTCAGATATGCCCAATAGCTCTGGTGGTCAGGCCATGTCACGATTACTTGGTGAACCACTTAAACCCAACACGTTATACATGTGTTTAGACAATTAATGGGTGATTCAGTGTTTAAAGTAAGAAGGCTGAAGATGTATAAATTATGCCACGTCTGCTAAATTGCTTCGTGTAACAGAGGCTTTCCTGCATGAGATACTATGCACAACAAAATCATTTTTCATTAGTACAAATGTAGCAAGAAAATAAACAATATTAGTGAGACCAAAACAGTGTGTCAGATTAGATTTACCAGAACGAATGGAGTAAAATTTCTGGTCATCTTACATCCCATGTGATTGAGAAAGAGGATCTACCCAAAGCCTGAAATGATGAGATGATAAAGGAAATATGGTCATGTCACAAAATCAATCAGACGCATCCCTTTGCCAAGTAAACAAAAACACAAAAAGAACAGCAACATCCGACAGCATGGGGAGAGGGGGAAAGACAAGATGGCAGAGCTTTTTTTTTAACGCCACAATGTCAAGGGAAAACAAGCTGTGGACTGTCAAAGCAAAATCTGACGCTGCCGAGCACTGTACTTGGCAGGCATGGCGGCCGTTGCGCTGTTCTGTTTGGGCCGCCATGGGTTATATTAGACCTTTGAAGAGCAACCTCACGGTGGGTCATGGGGCGGTCAGCTGCTCATCTCTACTGTTGTTCCAAGTGGCCTCCCCTGGCCACGATGGGAAGAAGAGAATGATTTCTTTGAGGAATTGGGCTATTTATAAAATAAATATAAAGTCTAATATCTATTATGCACAAATGATAGTGCAGGAGCGCCCCAGCGGCTGTCTATTTGCTGAACATCAGCCTCCTGTGCGTATAAATTGCCCCGTACTGGGGAGAAACACAATACAATTCACCAGAGACTGGGCTGCAAGGTAGAGCTGCTTGTCTGTGGGCAAGTAATGACTTGCGTTTTCAGCTGCTTCTTGGTAAGAGCTTTGGTAATTGGAATCAGTTATTCAAAACATCGCTAAATGTGATTTAAATGGCAAGGATTTAATAACAGAGAAAGAAGCCATTAAAGGGGTTCAAGCAGGGGAGAAGGGAATTCCGTTTTTTAGAGCAGAGGGAGAAAAATAAAGCAATTACTTGATGTAAAGGCCAGAAACAGGACTCCTGCTGTCAGGGAGAAATCAAATCTGTCAGCAATTAGTGGGATCTTAGGAGGTAAAGAACTCTCCAGTGTTGAGCAGTGAATAAGGGGTGAGCAATTATATGAACTGATAAAAGTGTCCTGGTTCCCAAACAGCAGGTTAACAAGCCTCCCGTTTTTCATAACTTGATGCAGATGTGATGAATCACACTTTATGATATTTTTCAGTTTAAGGCGAAGTTCCTTAATCAGCGTATTGTGCGGCCTCTTTCCATCTCAAGCAGCGTTCCTGCTACCTGGCTCTAAACGATGTGCAGGAGACCGTTTTGATAGCGAGGTCCTTCTTTAATTTAAAAAAGAAAAAGAAAGAAAGAAAGAATAACTCAATTATTATTCTCAATTTTAAAAAAATCAAATGGGAAATCCATGTCCTGGTCCGCGCTCTTCCCAAGGGGCTGACAGATACTGGTATTTTCAGCATGAAAAGAACATTGCATGATATAAAATAGAAAAACTCTTCATCAAATAACTAAGCTAACTTTCTCATGATATGCTTAATCCTTATTATTTTTTCGTCTTAGGAATGAAAAGGTCTATTACGTGTATTTATACACATATGTGGCCCACAAATGACTCCTATCTGAGCTCTTTAAAAATCATTTTGTATTGATGTATATGGGTTGTGAAACTCAGTATGATACGCAAAGTCTTATCAGAATGAAAAATCAATTATTCCGTCAAAAAAATAGCTACAGCCTTTCAATTCAAGGAAGTACTCTCTGCTGAGAAAATGCTCAGATGTCAATAAAAGGTGAATATTTGAAGTAAGGTCGCTTGAAAAGATGTCCCTAGAATCCTCTTTAACTAGCTATGGTGGTGACCTATGTTTTCACTGATGTGTATTGTTTTAAAGACATAAGCAATGATACCTGAGCAACGACATCTCAAAAAGAAATCTATCATCTAGCATATGCCACTGATTTGTCAATTGACAGGAGACATAAAAATGAGAATTCTCTTTTCTTCCTTTCCCACCCCCTCCCACCCCCCACTAAGAAATTCAGGCAGTATATTTGGTCATTGAAGAGCTTCCTGCTTCCACTTGAAGCACTGTATAAGCTAATTATTAGATAATTTTAAAATATCCAACTACTGTATCTCCAGGAGTTTTCCATTTTTAACAAAACTCTTCTGACCCGAAAACTCTTACCCGTCCCTTCCGGCGAATCGCCACTTTAGTTCTGCAGGGCTCTTGTAGCCAAAATAACCCAACGCCCTTAAAGGCCAACGATCGCGGAGATATCTGCGAAACCCCAAGTTAATGTGGAACGTAGGCTCTCCGCACTGCGCCTTTAAGTGCGGCTTTTAACCCGGCGTAAGTTTTGTTATGTTTCTCTTTAGCAACGTGGCGATCATTTTCACATTATTATACCTTCTATGTAATAGTGTATAGTACTATATATTATTGCTGGGTTTGCTTAAATGATACATTGTTTTATGCACATTTACAAACAACATCTAACAGACTTTGTTGGATAGGTTTGAGGGAGTGTGGTATAAAATTGGGAGTCAGGGGACATCAGCCAGAGTAGCTGGAGTTCTCTGCAGAGGGCTAGAACTGCGCTCTCTACATCACTGTCAGCTACACGCACCGTGTGGGCTTACAAAGATCCCATACCCCAAATGCACCCAAATGTTGCCAGATGCAGTGCTAAGTGTATTCATTTGTGCTTATGTTTCAATTGTCAATAAACTATGAAGATTTTTTTCAATAGACAAGTCAGTGACAACCCCGTCACTGACTTGTTAGTTCATATATACATACACACACATACATATATATTTTCTAATTTAGAGGACTGGAACTTTTGGATTTCCTTAATTAATTCCTGACTTGTTTTTTAACCATCTCCCACTGTCTAACGACAAAAGTCATTTAATTCTAAAAGACACTGAAAGCAAATGAAACAAAAAAGTAGTAAAGATGAAAAAAAAAACAGCAGCTAAAATAAAATATCCAGCACAGGGCAATGTTTCTGTGGAAAAGACTGCCTTGTATGACTCTGGCTTTTCTATGATTGTACTGAAATTCTTATCATTCAATCAAACCTTCCCTTGGGGGGCCCCGTTAAGGGGGTACTGGGCTCTGGTCTCACCACGGTGAAGAGGGACTCACATTAACTGGCTTTTAATGCGTGGCCAGCTAGATTTTCACATGACCTTCCTCCAGCTCTGCCATGACAGGCTGTGCTCCCTTTAGCGAAAAAGGTCCTCAGTTTCATCATTGGGAGGCAGTAATAATGACGTTTCATGGAATGTCCTTGGAGTTTTCTACATTCCCTGGAAATTATGAAATTATGATATAACCTTGCCTAAGAAAAACAATTGGAGTAAATGACCTCTTAAAGATAAGAAAAACAAATCCGATGCTCTTTACTGGCAGAGGGTTATCTGGTAATTCCTCATAGGCTTTCCGTAGTTAACTTTTAAGATCAGCTCTGGTTTCTCACTTAAAACACCTGCAAAGGGACAGGAGCAAATAAGCATCTTTGTGATAGCCCAGTAGAATGGAGTCGTGAGACGCAAACATTTTTAAACACGTACTTCATGCGACATCACCGAGAAAACCAAAGGTATTTAAGTGGTGCAGAAGAGGGACTCGATACCGTTCAGAGCAGCGTGGAGAAAGCCCTAGGAACTATGCGACATGATTCATCAAGTCAGGTTCAGAATTGTTGCGCTAACGTCTCTGCTAGAGTTGTGAAAGCATCTTCACCGGCCAAAGATCCGCCGGGGGAGTTTCCAAACCCAGCTCCCGGGCTCTTGAAGCTGCCTGAGAACCAAGCAGTTGCCTAAATTGTTTCACTGCATTCTGGCCCGAGGATGCAGCTTCCAGAGTGTGAGACAGAGAGACCTCTGCCAGAGCCGCGGCCACCAAATGGGTGACAATGACACACTGAAGCTAAGGAGCTCGGATGTGCCCTCTGCTCCAGGATCAGGTGTCAGAGCTGTCTCGATGACTATGCAGTGTGGCTGCCATGAAACCTCAGACAGACTTGATGGGAGACTGTCTGAATATTGTCACTCTTCACTTTCACCCAGCTGGGTACCGTTCGCAGGACGGTGCTGCTTCCATGAAGCGGCCTTGCTGAGTGCCAAGCGTGACCCGAGACCGTTGTCAAATTATAAATCTGAGTGTGTACGTTTTGATATGTCTGCCTTGAAAATTCTCAGGAAAGTAAATCTTAGCAGTCTGCTGGCATGGCAGCCTTATTGGCAGCAAGAAAGAAACTTGGTAAACTTCAGTGTTTTTGGAGGATTGGGGTAGGGAGCCTGTCAGGCTGTGGAGTAAAAGAACTTGCTACATCGCTTCCACCAGGTGAGTGGAGTAGGGGCCTCTTTGCCTTTCACACTCTCTTCACACCCTGTGTCGGGCACTGTGGCGATTAGGACATTCCTCCTCTGAAGAGAGATGATTGAACTCTGTCTTAATTTTGTGATTTTGATCTACTTAAATTACTGATTAACCAGCCATCCAAGTAGGCACTCACCCACCTGCTCAGGGACAATGGTAAAGAATGCTGCTGTCGCCAGGCCCGATGCCATCATTCTCGTTCTTCTGGTTGGTACTAGGGGATAGGAAAGCAAGGCGAAGTGACCTGAGCCACTTCCTTGCCAAGTGAGCTGTTTCTTACCTCTCAGTAACCGCGTTGCTTCCTTGATGTGAACTTAACTTTCGCAGGTTGGTGTGGATGGACTAACAGCCTAGTAGGGTATGTTGTAGGTGGCTACACATGCTGTAAGGGATGTCTTTTCTTTGTATTGTCAAACTGTCGATGACAACCTACAGATGAGTATTTGAAAGCCATCTAGGCCATGAACTTTCCCCTGTTTTAAGAAAAACAGACTATGGTTAGCGTAGGAATTTGATTTATAGTATTATTCATTGATCTTCTGAAAGAAACATCTTCCTGTGGAACAAGTTTTAACTACAGTGTTGGATGGTCATGTATAATTTTGCTGTTTTTGCTTATTTTCACCTAAAACGAGTGTTTATTTTTATATATATGTGTATATATATATACACACATGTATATATATACATATATACATATATACATGTGTATATATATACATCTATGCATGTATATATACATATATACATGCATAGATGTGTGTGTATAAAAATGGCAAAATCTGAGAGTAAACAAAGAGAATTAAATGTCATTGATTTCAGCCATTCTTTCAACATGAAACTCAGATTCTTAGTCTTTTTCCCTTTAGGTTGAATTCCTCTTAGTGTGATTCTGACTGTCTTTTAAATAGTAACAAATTCAAGCACAGCCTAGTGATCGACCCCCGCCCCCAATATCTAAGAAATGACTACGAAAAAACAAATCATCGGAGCTACTTCTTTGCCCTGTCATCATTGGTGGAACATCTGAAAAATAAATGAGAAAACTTCGATGTAGGGCTTTATTCATTCAATATTATCACAAAATCTTTTTGATATAGTATCCAGTAGTAGTCAAGTATCTAATTTAGGACTAAAGACTATAGAGACTAATCTGCTCACCGTTTCTAACTAGTTCTGTGATCCAAGAAGAGACAGAACACTTTAAAAATGAGCTCTCGGACTTCCATACATTATGTTGCAATTTCAACCCATCATTGGGGTTTTCTTCAAGAAGAAGGATATTCTGTAATTCCATCCAATTCTCACATCCAGAGTTTGTCACAGTTTCAGCCATCTCCACTCTTCCTCTCTCTCTCTGATTGAGTCTTTTATCGTATGAACCCGAGCAGGTAAAAATGCATGTTGCTCTGAACTGTGTTCATGATGAAAGCACCAACAAAACAAAACGCAACAAAACGAAGCTCGCATGACGGAAGTTGGGTAGGGTTTTTGAATAGTCTTTTTAAAAATGTGTTCAGAAAAACACATTATCCTACATTTGAAGAGGTAAAAATGGGGATGCTTCTCTCTCTTTCATTAACTGGTTTCTGAAACGTTCCTATTTAGTAAGCAAGTTTTTTTTAAAGGACATTTCAAAAGGGGAAAACACAAATTAGAGGCATTGGTCATTACACAGAAAATAAAGTAACTATCAAAAAAAACCCAAAAGATCTAACGGAATGCCAATGACACTGGGGACTAGATATTGATGGAACCTCACTATAACGTCATCAGTGGAATTGGGTCATGGGTCCTTGTAATTGTTGAAACTCATAAGGCAAAAGTTCTAAGCGGCCCTGAATGGTAACAAAAGTAATTCTGCCTTATCTGAACTCCAGCCTTTGGGTTGTGATACTGCAAAGCACCAGGATAGCTGTAGTTTGGAGAATGTGTTAACAGTACACGTCTGGGTGGTAGCAGGCGGCGGTGACTATGCTATTGATGTGGTACTCTGTTTCCCATATGGGCAGAAAAATTCAAAATTAGTTATACTCTTGCAACCTTATGATAATGTAATATCTTTTATTATGAAAATTCATCTTTGACTTATAAGTAATTCAAAATTATTTTGATTTCTTTTTCTTTCTCTTATTTATGATAAGAAATTTCTGCTGGTCTATCTGCCCTCTCGCCTTATGTCAAATACTTTTGATCACAGGTGTATGTCCACGAAGTAACTGAATAAAGTTAAGGATGTGGTTTCTGGCCATGAAATGAAGCACGATTAGTTGTTGCTTTTTACCGTTCGGCCTCCAGTTGTTATTGTCTTTGATCAGTTAGCATGATGTTCCAACCAGTTGACCCAATGACACCATAACTGCATTTAGAGACTTTTAAAGTCATTTAGAGATTCTCTGTTCCATGTTAAATCTGCTACAGCATAATGATCAATAAAACAGAAATTAGGTAGACCTAGGTTCTAGCATGGGTTCTATTACCATCCTTTTCACACGGTGCAATCAATTACGCTACAGTTTCCCATTTGCAGAATGCAGATAATAAGACCTGCCATATCTACTTTGCAGGGTTGTCATAATAAACAGTAATTGAGATAATAGGCATTCTACACATAAATAAATTGTGAGATGATATTTTGCATGTAATTAACAATTTATTCAACATACTGATAATCTCATGTCTAATAATAGACATTTTATTTAACAGAGTCTTGGAATATACTATTCTCCTTCTTATGTGATGTTAATGTAAAGTATCTACCTAGCATTCTTGCGTTACATTCAGTGAGCTTCCCCAAAGCGACGTGAACTTAACGACCATCAATTCGTGGTTTTTTTCCCCCTACATTTAGGCTATATCAAATTTTAACGATTGTTCCATACAAAGTGCTTCTGGGTTCCATCGCCCCTGCACGTTTGGCCCATCTCCATCATCCATGAGCACCACGCTGAAGCGGTGGTCTTTGTGCCTCTCTCATTGTTATTCTCGGGTGCCAGCAGTCACTTGAATGCTTGAGCAGGGGAAGCAAGGGTCCCCAGCGTCAAGTCACTTTCAGCTCTTGAGATCTGAAAGGCAGCCACTTGGAGCTCATTACACATTTCCACTCAACACTCCTGCCTTCACATTGTATTGCACGAGAATTCTAAATTCATTTTGGCTGTGTTACAAGGCCTGTTTTCTGCCTGGATGCCCAGGTCTCTCTTTCTTTCTATTGTCTCTGGTTGGTGTCCAGGAATAAAGGATACTTAACATTTAAAAAGGCAGAATTGTTTGCAATGAAAATACTTCCCGCTAACTGGCACTCTCGGAGAACTTTAAAAACTCAAATGAGGACAGTCATCTCCTTTGAAAGCCTATTTATTTTTATGCATCTTTTCTGGGGGAAAAAAAAAAAGATCTTTTTCTGTATCCCACTCCTCATAATTTTTGTTTGCAGTCCATGAGACCTTTATGAAAAAGTGAGAATTTCTTAATGCAAAAGATCCTTCCATGCCTGGGAGTTGGAAGGCTCGTATACCTGGCCCAATCCCTTTTATGTTCAAAAGTAAAACCCTTTTTCTCAAGCTTCTTGTGAGCCACTAGGTCTTCACACTGCAATGTGAGTTGAACAGTGCTGAAATACAAATATTTTTATACATGTCTTGGCATTTTTTGTTGATAAAGGTAATCGACTAGGAATTAAGTCACTTGCATTCTATTTATTGGGCACAGCAAGAAACAGTACGGTGAGGTTTAATAACCCTGGAATGCCTTAGCTTTTCTGTTTTAAGTGCAGCCTATCTAGAGAGTATGCTGTGTAGTAGCGTGCGATTTGGAGACATATGTCTGTCAGCCTCAGGAAAAAATAAAAGCCATTTAACTGCTTCTTTTGAGAGGCTGAACAGCAATGGTGAGTTACGGAGGTTGGAGGGAAGGAGGCCTGACTGCATTTTTGAGTGTGCGTGTGTGCGTGTGTGTGTGTGTGTGTGTGTGTGTGTGTGTGTGCGTGTGTGTGTGTTTTCTGCAGGGAGAAACTAATCTCTTGGCTTAGATCCACCTTAGTATTAGCCTCAGCGCTTTCTCTCCCTCCTTTACTCTAAATCATTATTAAGTTTATTACTTCTTTTTTCCTTTGCTAGAGAAGATTAATGGCGTTCCCTGGGCGGAGGGAACACTGCAGAGCTCAGTGGCTCTATAAATAGCACCTGCTGCTAATTCTCCGGTGCCGGGTATCTCCCCAACACATCTTGGTCTTTAAACAATTTGTTCAGAAGAAGAAAGCTAAGGGTCACTGTGCTCTTTGGTGTTACTCATAGTGTGTTTTATGGATAGTGGGTTTTTCTCCAGGAAGTTTGGCCTGGCGGGTCCTTTAGAGAAACTGGACGTTCTAGCTCCTCCCCGGGGAGGCACGCCTCGCTAACCAAGCTTGTAAGGAAATGGCAGAACCCGTTGGATCTGTGGGGGTGGTGCCATGCTAATCGTTTTCGCCATTAACTCCCTGCACCGCCCCCCCAGACCCCTTTCTGCAATTTCTTCTTTCTCAGTAGGTTTCGGGCTCAGCTGAACTGTTCCAATAGCCCGGGGAGATGTGACTTCATGGAGTTATAAAACACAAAAAAAGGAAATGCTAGGAAAATTGCAATGCTAAGGTTCAGTAACTTGTGGCTTCAGAAAATGGAATTCTTCTGGACAAGGCAGATCGCAGGAAGGGCCGGTGGTCATCGCTGAAAAACCACCATCATCTTTAGGGACAAAAGAGCACTTAACCTCGATGGCCCGGGCAGGTGTTCAAGGAATCTTGGTTGAATGGATAGGAGAATGAGAGGAGTAATATTGTTATCAGAAACACGCTCATCCGATGAGCCGGGGTCAGTGCAGCAGCAAGCAAAGTTGTGCGACTTCAGAAGGTTATGCGCCCTCTTAAGGTAAAGGAAAGAGGGACAGAGGTTCCCCTTTCCAGTTGTTGGGTTCTTGCTCCTCCGCGGCTTCTCCTGGGTGAGCCAGATCACCATCAGAAAGCGGCCAGTTGTGTTGAGCATCTGGCATTTTGCTAGATACCTGGTGAAACCACTGAGCTGTATATTTTGTATGTGAAATGGAGACTTCTCTCACGAATATCTTCCAATGCTATTTCATATTTACATGTAACCTTGAGAGCAATAAATTCTTTCTCATTTCCATGTTCAGTGAGACCAAAGAAAGATCCAAGGATGTTTCTCAGATTTTGAACTTGGAACACTAGGAAACTTTACTCTTTGTATACCAACTTACTACATGGATTCAAATTTTAAGTTTCCATTTTCATAGAATAGGATGCCCATGACATCCCCAACTAACCTTTTAGGTTAAGGATTTTTTTTTTTTTTTACCCTTGTCATATGTGCAATGCAAACACTTCCTCTGCCTGTTTATTTCATCAATATTATCATATAGTTATACAATGGTCTCTTATAGTTGAGAGCTACCTCAGAGATAATTTCGAATAATCATTGCCTTTTGCAGATGAAGAAACCGAAGCCTGGGGAGATGAAGCTCCTTAGTCAAGATCACTCAGCTTGCAAAGAACAGAGCTGAACTAGAAGCTGAACTTCCTGTCTATCTGTGTAATATTCCTCCCATCCTACCATGTTGCTCTTTAAAAACTCATGTCAATGGTATTTCTTGGTTTCCACTGTGGCAGTGTGAATTTCTTAAACCAATGATATTTAAACTTTAAAAAAGGGATCCTTTAATGTACTTTGTTTTATGTACAAAGGTAAGAAACAGAACTGCTTTGTCGAAGACGGGCAGAGGTAAGGATAGGAGAACCTCAAGCCCGACATAATAACATCCCCCCATTTTCTGCCCCCACCCTGGGCCGTCTCCAAAAGATCAGAAAATCAACCTGAAATATCATGACTTGTGCACAGGGAAAACCACCTTACATCTATCTACATAGAAGAAGAGTATTCAATCAAATGAGTTTTCAAAAGTGTGACTTCGTCCACCATTAAAATCATCAATGAAGGACTCACAGGACAATATTATCTCCAGAGAACACAAAACTTGGCACATCTTGGCTGCTTCATACATATTGTTGGATGAATATCAACAAAGGGCAACAGTTCAGTCCCTGGAAACACTTAACTACTTCTGTCAATTAGTCTTCCTCCTATGTTGCCAAAAGACGTCATATATAGCTTTATGAACACACTTTCTTTGTTGTATTTCGCCCCATTTTTACCTGTCTCCCCTTTGAACCATGAGGCCTCAGGAGCAGAACTCTGAACTCATGGTACATAGGATGCACTGGGCACACAGCAAGCTTCAGTAAGAGCGTATTGTTAATGAAGAGTGCTTGGAAGCACGTCAAACCTTTAATGCTGAGACAGTTTCTCAGCCTTGGGGATGGATAATTTTTTGTGTGGGGTTTGCCCTGTGCCTTGTAGGATGCTTAGCAGCATCCCTGGCCTCTACTCACTAGATGCTAGGTAACATACCACCACTTGAAGTTGTGACAACCAAAAATGTCTCCTGACATTGCCAAATGTCCCCTGGCAGACAAAATTGCATCTCACTGAGAACCGCAGAGCTAAGAGAAGTCTTATTTTCTTCTCTCTGAGCTCCTGTTTCAGATGGACTCCATCTGAAAGGGAGCTATTCTAAAATGCAAACAGTTCTGACATGTAAAAATAGGCCATTGTTTTGCTCAAATCTAGGAATTTGATAACTACTGTCAGCCATTAATTCATTTCACTTTCCATTTTATTTTATTTTATTTTATTTTATTTTATTTTATTTTATTTTATTTTATTTTACTGAGTTTGTTTTAGTTTATTTTATTTTATTTTATTTTATTTTATTTTACTGAGAGAATTTTAGTGGAGAACAAAATGTTTGCTAGTTTGGGAAAATTATGTTCATTTCATCAAGGGGGCATGATGCCATTATTCTCTTAAGCCATTGGCCTGAGGTTGGATAGAGAACAGCTCTAGGATAGAGAACAAAAATGTCAGCTTCGTTTTCTATCATCATCAAGAAGTTGGACTGACAAATCAACTGTTTTTTCCATATTCTGTCCCCTTGGATGGTTAAGTAAAATACTCTTATGATTTTAAACCAGATGCCCATCCAAGGCTATAAGATTTTCTAGCTCCTATCTATTCCATCCTAGACATCACATGATACCTTTTTTTTCCTCCCAAGACATCTTTTGTTAGAGACAAATGAAATGTCACTGAATATTTGTTCTCACTAATGGAGCTGGACTCCTCACTTCAAATAGAATCGAGAGTTTTAAAGAAACATCTAAGAAAGATTTCCCATATCTTCCTCCCAGAAGCAAGATGCAGAAATACAAAACACATCTCTCTAGAATTGAAATCCTCAACTTCTCATCCTCATCTTCAAACTTTAAGCATCCTCAGCTTCATATTGATCATTTCTCAATATCTATGTCTTAACCATTTGTAGCCTGGCTGTTCTCAACACTTACGAGCTTCTGAGAACATTCTTTTCATTAATATCCAAGTAAAATGACTCAACACACCCCTAATACTGCATTCCTGTCCCAATATTTCCAGAGGTCCATTCATTCATGCCTGTGCTCATTCAACAAATATTTATTGAGCATCCTGTGTAACTATAACTACAATGCACTAGATTTCCACTCCGGATTTCTACCTTATTAAATTCTCATCTTGCCTCCTGTTGCTGTCCTCTCTCCTCCTACTTAACATCGTGTATGGTCGCTACCTCTTCTCCTTTATTCTCCAAAGCACCACATACTCAAAGCTGCTGCATGATGAATTCACTCACAGAAGACTGATTGTAGTAGAGAGGATGACAAGAAATTACTTAAAATTAAGTAGTGGTCATCACTTTTTCTTCAAAGACTCTTTGCCATCTCCGTCACTAGAAGTGTCTCACTGACCATTTTCCTCCTCAAGATCTGCTTAACAGGCTGCCGTGTTGCCAGTCCCCGCTCCCTGTCTTCCTAGATCAGAGAAATCACCTCTCCAAAGTTTCTTTCCCATCTACGGCTGAGGAACACCTCCCAGTATGGTGGTTTCGGCTTTGAACTTTATTATCTAATATAATTTGAGCCATCTCCTTCCAAACCTTTAATTATTAAAGAAAGCCTATTGAAGTGTTTTCTGTGCAAAACATTCTATACCTGTAGCAAGGCAAAACATTAACAGAAGCTTTGCGATTTTATTTTCCCCTTTAATTTGCTCCAGTTCATATTCTTAGGCAGAGTTCTTGGCCAGTCCATCAACCTTTGAGAGAGAATGAAGACAGTCAGTAACTTATTTTTCCCTTACCCAGAGCAAAGGCCTTGGGGTAACTAAAAAAAAAAATTCCCATTTCATTATTACCCAAGTGTATTCATTAATCTCTTTAGCTCTGCCCCCAAATACAAACTAACTAATTCTTACTAGTACCAATTATGAAAAGGGAATAGATGGAACTATACCTCAGGTTCACTGTGTTTTTCCTTTTGAATAACTTTAGCATTGTTATATTTAGCATTGTCATAAGTTTTCATGAAAGGAGTAGTTATAATAAATGGGTCAAATTAGATGTTGATTTGTCCATTCTATTTCTGTCTAAGGACCATGGGAAAGTATGGATTAGCTCACACTTGGGAATGTAAGCTCTATCAGAAAAATAGCTGAAGCCATTGTATTAAATATTTGGGCTGTCTTCCATAAAATTCAAACTATGAAAAAAAATGAACATGTTTTCCTCTACGAAAATTCTGAACTTCTTGCCAAGGTTTACAGTGAATAACAATGCAAGCTGGTTTCTTTTGGGGTGCAAAACAGAAGGGCAGAAGAGGAGAGCAAGAGCTGGGTGTTTTAGACCTAACGTTTAGATGAGTGCGATTTCCAGTACAAAGAGCTAAGAGGGAACTCCACTGTCCTCTGTGTAACAGTAAGAGTGTGGGTCTATGCTTCTGTGTGTGGATGAAATGAATATGTAAGTGACACAAATGAACAATGAAACAAACTCACTTAGTTGTCAACAACATACATTGCCTAATACAAATAAAATAGGAACACAAATGACAGGATAGATGTTACTATTTTTTACACACGAATATTTGTCTGATACTTGTTTTAATGAAGTCAACCTTGCTATGGATTTTTTTTCACAATGGATAGCATTTATTGAGCACTTACTGGTACCAAATACTCACTGAGCCCAATTCTCAGCACCGTTTTATCCTTCATAGCAATCCTATGAAAAGGTCATTGTGTCCCCATTTTACTGATGAGGAAATTGAGCCTCAGGAAAGAGAAGTAAGTTGTCTTCGGTCTCATCAATGAGGGACAGAGTCAGGACTCAGACCCAGCTGTGTTTGATTTCAAAGCTGTGCTCTTTGCTAAGTCATATTGCCTTTTTTGAAATGCATTCAATTATTTCCAACTTTGTTCTGTTGTAATTTTTATACTTTATTTTGAAAATCATACTGTATTTATTGTTTACTATGTTAAATTACAGTGGTCTTTAGCCTAGTATTCTAATCTAATCCTGTGGCTATTTTATTAAATTTAGTGATTCTTTGCTTTATCCTATTACAGGCAAAAGCAAAAGTGATGAATTCCATGGAAGTCATGCACTCCTCTGTTTTGTTAAAATTGTTACATCCTTAAATGTCTAGGTACATTTAGAATCCTCACTTATTTGGTCAAATAGCTCTTTGCCTTGGATATAATTTTAAAATTGGCACTTGTAAATCCCAGTATAATTCTTTGCACATGCTAAGCGTTCAGTGTTGTTGACATCAATAAGCATATTGCATTTTTTGAAGACTAAAATATGGCCCAAGAGTACTTAAAACCTGCAAAGTTTGAAAATAATTTCAGTTTCAAAAGTAGCCGGCCAAATTTTTATTTGGTGCCTTATGGAGTTTTTCTGTTTGAGTCTCAGCAATCCATTGTGGTGAATATTTTCTCCATCTGCCAATGATGTTAATCCCTCTACTGGAGCCCCACCATTGAAATGGAAGAACCAAGGAGAAAATAGAGGTTGATCATGGCTAAAAAGGGTGCCGACTATTATAAAAATTTTATAATCCAACCTCTAAGCTGTTACTTGAATTTCTTTACATAACAGCCATGTTATCGGTCAACCTCTAAGAACCTCTAACATCATTCATTCATTCACTCATCCACTCAACATTTGATTGCCTTCTATATACCAGCTCACAGTAATGGATAAGACTAGGAGTTGACAGTCCTTTGTAACGAAATCTAATGAGGAGGTGGATGTTCTGGTGGAGAACACAGTGCCCTGGAGCAGCGAAGCTGGAATGATGACCTCTGTCTGGAGGACTCGGGGCTGGCATCTTACGAAGTGATATTTGAGCTGAGTCTTAGAAGTGAATAAACACTTGCCCCTGAGGCAGTTCATTTCCTCTTTGAAAAGTCCTTCCTTGCATCGAACCAAACTGTGTGCTTCATTAATTTTTACCTAAACTCCGAATGGCCATTATAACCCAAGCCAATGACTACAGAGGACTTTGATCTCAATGGGTGGAAAGACACCAGGAATGTATGACGTTTGCTTTCAGTAAGTCTCCGCTTTATGGAAGGTCCTTTGAAAGGAAAGTACAGAATATTCTCATTTCTTGGACAATAAATTCTTGAATAAGAAAAATTTTAGGAATCGCCAGAGGAAACTATGTAGATGGTTAATATTACAGCAAGTGTGAATTTGTAGTCCAATAACCCATCTCCTGCTCCACATTTCTGAATGCATCTCTCTGACATGCCACAGGAAGGCGAGGAGATAATGTAAGCAGTGAAATGTGCAAAGTGCGAAAACCCAACTGCTGGAGTCAGAAGCCTGGGAGACAGCAGGGCGCCCTCTCTTATGGATCTGTCATCACTTCCTGTCGATGCTGACCTTTCCTGGACTCTAACCATTTCTTCCTGTCCCCCCTACCCCCAACACCTCTCCCCTGAAAGACTACAACAGCCTCCTGTCTGGTCTCTGTGCCTCTATTCACACCTTTCTCCAGCCCGTTCTTCATTCAATAGCTGATGATGCTCAAAAATGCAAATTTGATCATGTCACCCCAGCCTAAAGTCCTTCCGTATCTTCCTGTTACCTAAGAATTAAGTTCCAACCCTTCTATGTGGTTTATAAGGCCTGTAGGTGCCAAAGCCACCAACCTGTTCAGCTGCCTTCAAACCACTCTCTTCTTTGCTCTCTACACGGCCACAACATTGAACTTTCCTTAGTTCCTTCAAAACACTAGGCTCTACGTCATGCCCAGGCCTTTGCCCAGACTTCCCCTAGCTTGAAACACTCTCATCCTTTTCCCTGCCTACATCTTTTAGTGTCCATGCCTCCAAACAGTGCTCACTCTCTCTCTTTTACACACACACACACACACACACACTTACCCCTTTAGCCTTGATACCTCATACTTCTCCTCCATGTTTTGGTTTAAGTGGCATGTCCTTCGGGAAGCCAGTTACCCCCAACTTCCTTGGCCCCACCCTCAGTGCCCTTGCAGTTCTCCTTCTAGACTACTCGTCACTCTTCAATTCCTTGGTTAATGCTTGTATTCCCAGCTAGATTAGAAACTCTCCAGGAGCAGAGACTATATCTCTCTGGTTTCGTTTTGTGTTTCTAGTATTGAGCATGATATCTGACACATCGTAGGCCCTCAGTAAATATTTGTTGAATAAATAAATAAGTGACTCCAATGATGGACACAAACTTATAAATTCTTTGGAAAAAAAAAAACTTAGGTAAACACTGAGGGTGATTACAGTAGTTCATAAGAGAAAGATAGGAGAATTTCTTCCTCTTCAAGAAATTGGCTCTGGAAAAACAGAGATTGTTAGAAGTTGGGGAAGAGCCTGCACACTGCAGTGAAATGCTTCAGAAGCCTGGAAGGGCCACCTCACTAAAAGAAGCTATTATTATTAGTGCAGAGTAGATTTCTTGCTCTTTTCCCTCTATAGAGAGGTAAAGAGTGATCTCTAGAGTGGGTGATTGAATGGCAAAGCTGGGCCCAAAAGGCAGCCTTTCGTCCAACTTCAGCTTCAAAATGTTTGAGGCTCCTTGTTTCCTAAACCTCTCAGCTTTGTCTTCAGAGCCCTCCAGAATCTGGGACCCCTCATCTTGCCTTTTCTTTCCCTTTGCGTTGCTTTCCATCCAATACCCTTTGCTTCAGTGACTCAGAAATCAACAGACGAAAAAGCGCCAGGCGCTTCTTTTATATAAGACCCCATGTTAAGAGCTTTTAAAAAATGCAAAGAACCACTCTACATGTGAGATTCCAAGGCCACTGGGATCTGATGGTTTGGATTCAGGTTTCTGCTTTGTATTTTTCTAATT
Source organism: Pteropus alecto (assembly GCF_000325575.1). Taxonomy (NCBI): domain Eukaryota; kingdom Metazoa; phylum Chordata; class Mammalia; order Chiroptera; family Pteropodidae; genus Pteropus; species Pteropus alecto. The sequence continues at coordinate 1,292,537 of NW_006442207.1, read as the reverse complement.
ATATGATCAGAACAGGTTACTAAATTCTTTAAAACTATTTTATGTGTTTCCTCATATAATTGTGAAAATTGGATGAGATAACACATGTAAAGTGCTCGGCTGGGTCCCTGGGTCATAGTAAGAGCCCAGTAAGAGTTACTGTCATCATCATCATCATCATCTTCATTGTTGTCATGAACAGTTTCTCCCCTCAGCTGGAGATTCAAGTCACAGGCACATAAAAAAAAAAAATAGCTAACAGCACAGAGAATATGTACTAGGCACCAAAAGTCATGTTGTTTCTTCAACCTTCCTTATCACTTTTTACTTTCCTCACTTTCCTCTCTTCCCTTCCCTTTCTCCTCTCTCCTTTTTTCAAAGCCAAGCTTTGATCAATTTGCTCCTTTTCCAGGAAGACTTCCAGGTCTTTGCATCCACAACACACTTACTCTCTCCCCTCTCTGAACTCATGGCCTGAATCATCCATTTGATTATAGATCATTTGTTGCCTTCTATATCTCCCATAAGTTTGTCTTTCCAATATTAACTCTTCGCTGGTAGCTGAGTCTTGGTTTTGTGTCCTCTACCGGTCACAAGCAAATATTTCTTGAGTGCCTGCTATGTGTAAGAGAGGCTAGCACGAGCTGTGGGCAAATCAAGTGTCAGGACAGAGCTTAACTGGATAGATTCTCAATGAGTTTTTGGTAACAGATTGATCTAGTATTGTTTGATAGGAGGGTATAATGCTCACACCCACTTTTACAAAGAACTGAATTGTTTAAGCACCATGACCGTATGTAGCTTACGGCAAGTAGTCAATTAAGTTACTTAAAATAATTTTGGCAGCAGCTAATTGGAGCCTCGAATCTTTTGTCTTTAAAAAGCTAATTTGAAACAACAAAATAAAATCACGAAGTATTTCTTAAACACTATTATTCAAAACTTAAAATATAGGATTTAATTAAATGTGAGTCGTTAATCTTTTCAGAGAAATTAATTTCAAATTCATTCAGGAAAAAATGGCCATGCATGTCTCAGGATTCTATGAACATTCATCATTCAGGCCACCAATTTTTGTGATATCTGGAGGTGGTGTAGAGGGTGTCCTTGGTACTTCCGAGATTCGGGATTCAGCCTTCTAACTTAGTCACAGTTTCATTTTCTGATATTTCAATGTTTCAGACATAAATAAAGCCCAATCTCTTTCTCAGGGAGGCTGAGTGGGTCAAAAATTTGCAAATGAGACAATAGCTAAAACATGGAAGCAACTCAAGTGTCCACCAACAAATGAATGGATAAGCAAAATATGGTATATATGTACAATGAAATATTATTCAACCTTAAAAAGGAAGGAAATTATGATACATGGTTCAACATGGATGAAACTCGAAGACATTATGTTAAGTGAAATAAGCCAGTCACAAAAAGACAGATACTGTATGATTCAACTTATATTAATCAACATCGCAGAGACCAAAAGTAGAATGGCGGTTGCCAGAGGCTGAGGGAAGAGAAGAATGAGAAGTTGTTGTTTAATGGGCATAGCATGTCAATTTTACAAGATGAAAAGAGTTTGGAAATGGTGGTGATGGTCGCGAAATGATGTGAATGTATTTAACACCATTGAACTGTACACTCAAAAACGATTAAGATGTAAATTTTATATTATGTGTATTTCACAATAAAAAATTAATAACAAATGTAAATTAAAATCCTTATAAAATCTTGGAATTAAAAAGTCCTAGGTTAATAATTCATGAAAGATACAGAAAATCAAAATTTTAAATTTCAGCAATATATTAAAAAATAATCAAGGGCAATTTATCCCAGAAATACAAAAATAAAATATTGGAATATATATTGGAATATATATTAATGTAATACAAAACGTCACCTGATCAAAGGATTAAAATTATGTGATCATCTCAATAGGTGCAAAAAAAGAGTATTTAGTAAAATTCAATAACTATACTGAATAACTATTTCCGAGAGCGCCAACATTCTACCTAATGGTGTCATGGCTGAGGTATTTCCTTTGAAATAGGGGAGGAAACAAAGATAGTGACTGGATGTTTTAAAAAAATAAGGAAATGAGAAGAGAGAGAGGATGTGGGAGGAAGAAAGGAGGCGACACTATTTTCATTATTTATAAATAATATCATTATAAATTTGAAAACCCCAAGAAAATAGTTTAAAAAAGTCTGTTACAATGAATAGAAAGTTCAGTAAGGGATATATAGTCACAAAACAAATATGAAATATAACTTTATTCAGCAATATTCAATGAAAAAGGATAATGAAAACACTTTATATTTCATATTTATATAAATGAATAAATATTTACTTGTGTAAGATCTATTTGATAGAAAAAAAAGACAAATATTAGTTGAGGCCTAAAGCAGACCTGAGTAAATGAAGAACAATGCCATGCTCCTGGATGACATGGTACAATATTGTACAAATAAAGATACTTCCAAGATTATCTATAAGTGAAATGTAATTCTGTTAAATCCTGCCAGATGTTTTCTGGGATTTAACATCTTGATTTTAAATTCATTAGAAGAATAAAGGCATAAAAATAAACAAAAACTATTGAAAGAAAAAAAGAGGGAAGTTGATCTGCCAGCTATGAAAATATACTGTGAAGCTAATATAATCAAAAGTGTGGTAATAAAATAGACAAGACAGATGATAAAACAATAGCTAACTCAGAAACAGATTGTACATGAAAGAGCATATGTAAAAAGGTTAGTAATTTTAAAAGTTGTTATTTAAAATGAATGATGCCAAATTAACTGATCATTGAGAAAAAAATGAAGATAGAATCTTATCGCGCCTATCAAACTAAAATTTTATCCAGACTTACATTCAATAATAAACATTTATTGAGTACTTCTCAATAAATACTTAAATTCTCCAGATACTTAAATTTTAAAATAAAGCCATAAAAATATTAGATGAGGATTTAGATGATTATTTACACCTTTATGAAAGCAATTAGAAGTTTAATAGAATTAGCTACATAAAAATTTAATATTTATAAAAGTTGATAAATACCATAAATAAAGTTAAGGGCAAATAATAAACTGAATACATAAAATAGATTCAATGTGTATGACAGCAAAAGGGTTGCCCTATCTAAAGTGCAAATAAATATTTATAATCAGCAAGTTAAAAAAACTACAATAGAAAACAGACTGGGGATATTCGCAAGCAATTGTAGCAGAAGTAGAAATGGCTGGTAGCATATTTAAAAACGTTTTAACTTTCCTAACAGTCAGAGAACACGCCATAGTACATGTTTTAGGCCTTATCAGCGTATAATTATCAAGAAGTTAAAAATATATTTCTCATCTAATAGATCTCTAAGTTACCCATCCATCTTCAAAGTCTGAGATATCACCTCTTTTCTTCTATGTTCTCTATTGCTGTCTTAACGTGGGCCATTTAAAAAAATTTTTACTTGGACTATTGCAGTATCCTCTGAATTGGTCCACATTTACAACACATACTTCTAATCCATCTCCCATACTGTTAGCTAGTTATCATCTTAAAGTGCAGCTCTGATCTTATAATATTTATGCCTAAAACTTTTAATGCCTAGCCTCCTTCATTATCTAAAATAAACTTCATACTCTTTCATATGCTATTCAGGTCTCTTCATAGTCTGACCCCAAATTTTTTCAAACTTCACTACTATAACTCTCCCGTATCTACTTCCAAGAACCAACCACTACAGCCTTCTCATGATTCTTTATACGCGGCGTGGTTTCCTGTCCCCCTCAGTGTAGTCCTTTTCACTCATTACACACTTTCGTTTTGGAACGTGCATCCCCTGCCCTCCATCCTTCAAAGCCTGGGTGGGACAACTTCTCCTTAACTCCCCCTTCCACACTTAGAATTAACCTCTTCTTGAGCCACACTCGTATTTTCCTTATCAAGGCACTTACTACATATTGTCATTATTAGATGAATTATTTACATCTTTGCCTCCCTTAGTAAATTATAAGCTCCTTGATGACTTAAACTATGTCTTATTCACACTCCACCATAGTAACTAGAGCGGTCCTCGTACCCAGTGGGTGATTGTGCATGTCGATTACATGTTATTGCCTCTAGAAAAGTAAAGCGAACACTCAAAGAAGCACAAAGGAAGGAAAAGTAACTTCGTGAAAATCTGAACTAGTCTCTTTTCCTCATTCTGTTGTCAAGAAAGAGAACAGTTTTATGGACATGAAGAGTGATGTCTCCTGAGAACCTGGCCATACAGCTCAGGGAATAATATGGTGTGATAGGACAGAGTTGTCAATTTGTATTTTTAAAAGTGATTTATATATTTAATGTATTGGGACTTTTAAAACTTCTCAAACTCAAAGGATGGTCAAGCTAAAATGATGCCGAGTAAAAAAGAAAAATCTAAACATTGTACAGGAGGTATTTTAACCAGTGAAATGAAAAACAGATGTCTTAAATTAAAACACATAAATTATTTGAGCTTAAAAATTTCATATATCTTTGTGATGAAAATCTATCACTAAAGACTTAATAAGATAGATTTCGAAAGCTTACATATTTGTATGTTTAGTTAATTGATGACATTCAATAAAATGTCTCTTTAAAAAGCTGCTTAAAATTACAGATAACAATGATTATGTTGTTATTACATTATTTCCACTTTAGTATTACTATTAATACTTGTTTAACTTTGGGAAATTTGGAATATATAAAATGGTACACACAAGAAAATAACACTCATTTATGTTTCTGGTACCTAGAATTAATTATTAATTTATTTGCTCCTCACTTGTTAAGAAAAATTGCTGCTTTTTATAAAAGTGATACATGTTTATTATAAAGAATTTGCATCATTTAGAAAAGTAAAAGGATAAAATAAAGAATTTTTTTCTAAAAATGTTCATTACTTTACCAAATTCGTTTGTCGTCCTTAGCAAGGCCCAAGTGACTCGTCCAGGTGTAAATTTCAGGTAAGTTTTTAAGCTGCCCGATAGAGTGTTAGTATTACTCTCCTGAGAAACATTAATTTCTGTTTTAAACCTAATAGTTACTGTAAAGTAGACTTTCAAAACTTTGACCAGTTTCATTTGGAAAGAATGATGTCTTCTTTCATGAGTGGAAATTGAATAAACAAATAAGAAGAATTGAAATGATAAGAAGAAATGATAAGAAGCGAGAAAAGTCTTTAAGAATGCCACCAGCTTAAAACTTCAGTGATGGATACTCTCATTTGGGAAGACCAGCATCGGGATAGGTACAGCTGATTCAGAAATCCTTGAGACTATCTGAAAGTTAGACCTGTTTACTGCTCCTAAACATAATTCCCTAAGAGCTGGAATTTACGTGAAGCTTTTGCAGCAACTCGAAGCCATTCTCTCCCCAGTGCCTGCTGCTCTGCCTCTGCCTGGAATGATGCAGCCAGTAGATCATTTCTTAGAAAGACAGCTCTTCTCATGTTCATCTCTTCTCCTAGATGGAAAGATTTCTAAGAAGGTGTCTGAAGACATTTTACGCCTGCACCAAACTCTTCAGCAACCAAAGCGTTTTCTCTCAGGTGTCACTTAAGAAAAGAAAAATGCCATGATGGAATGAAAACACTTCCCATTTCCTCTTCAGTGAATGGGGTAGTGGTTGAGAGCCCCTCTCTCTGGCTGACTCCAGATCCCAGACTGTAATGAATTACACTTCGTCTTTATTAACAATGTACTTCATACTTTGACACTAAATGTTTTCCCTTCAAAGGCAGGAAGGGAGCCACACTCGAATAAAAAATGTTTATCCAGCTTGATGAAAGAGGATGCTCGATGGGGAATACTTGATGGGAAAATGCATCAGGCTGAAGTTGCATATGTAGCTGGGCCTATCTGTCTAGGTAGAACCAGAGCTGGGGTTCCCTTTGACGACACAATCCACAGAAACTGGCACGAGAGACTTGTGCTGTGCAAACCCATGGCGAGCACAGAAAACCATGCTCAACAGTCCTATGCAAGAGACACCAGAACATCATTTTTTCTGCCTTCACAAAAAGTCCTTTCTATTTCCTTGAATGACTCATTTCTCTAGTTCTCATAAACTAGTTCATCTATCTTCTGTATCTAGGTCTATTTTCTGTAGGTAGCAGAGCTATAATCTGTGCCTGAGTACTTTCTTAGCCCCTTCGCACTGTCCCTGGTGAAAACCAAATGATATATAACAATTACTCCTCAAATTCTGTAACAGCCACATCCTGTTTGTGAAGAGCTGGCATTACTCACTTCATCTACTAGATGAAGGCTAGTGGCTTGTCCCAGATCACATGGCTTGGAAATGACAGGAGTTAAAACTTGAACCCTTTTTCCTCTTCATTGTTTTGCCTCTGACACCGCCAGGCCTGGCCAATTTCGACAATACGTTGTCATTCACCTGCCAGAAGGAGATAGTATTTTGGTGATATTCTTAAAATCAATCTCATGGGAAACATCTTGGAGGAAAGAATTTCATCAACCCGATTGCAAAGCCCCAGTTCTGGTAACTCAGTGAACTGAGCCAATGTGATCCTTCTTCCTGCTACGATCCCCTGGAGATTCGAGACGATAAGCAAAGACACCAACCCAGCTAACAAACAAACAAACAGACAAAATGTATAGCTTGAGCTTGAATGAAAGAAAGGAAAACCCTCAGTTGCAAGAAAAAAAATGCAAAGTCAGTGCAGAAAGGTTGCCAGCTGTTGAGGGGCTGCTGGCGCATTGTAGGTTTGAAGGGCTGAGCAGGGTCAGAAGCTAGAACCTGAGCCCCTGAGAAGGGAAGGTGGAAGGGAAAGATCCAGATCTCAGAAGGAAAGCACCATGAGGCGTATCTTTCCTTAGCGCTCTCTATGGGCGTTGGAAAGAGTCCCCCATGAGAAATCCAAAGGAAGTCACACACAGATGCAGAGGCTGAATATAAACTGTTCATGTGGTGAAGACATTTCCATACCAGGAAATGAATACAAAAACCAGTCCCTAGCCTGCAAAGCTCAGCAGATGCAAGACCAAGATGGTTCTGTAGCAGAATTTCTAAAACCTAGGACTCATGGAAAATAGCCTTGTGGCTGAACCCCTTTTTCTCCCTTTAATATGGCATTAGGACTGGAGGCCACTGCAAAAGTGTCATTAAGAAATTATTTTTGGGGGAGACCAATCCCAAGCCAAGTCATTAACTTTTTGGGGAGCTGGGAAGGTCTTTCCCCTTACTGAAGGCACTGCAGATTGGTCAATTTAATTACTGTCCTCATTATTAATTCTGTCCACTACTAATTTATAATTTTGAATTAGAAAAATAAAGAACAAAACCAAACCAAAGAAAACTTAAATTCACTCAAATCTGTTCAATATAATTTTTAATTAAGAAGGAAACCAGCAAACGCTATTCAGTAGAAATGACGTGGACTTGATTGTTGAGTTGCTTTGTAGGCCTGAAAGCCCATGGAGATACTTTTTTTTCTTTAACTCTTTTAGTATTCATTTTAGAGCAATATTCTTCTAATTTGGGTGGCTTTTTAGTTGTCATTGTCTTCATATAAAACTTTCAATATTGATTGATGAGAAGGATTTGTCAGCTTTGCATTTATTTCCAAGAGCTTAGAAGTATTTCCATGATCTTGAAAATAAATGTGAGCGCACCCCACCCCCCTGTCTCAACCTTGTTCGGGGGAGGGAGCCCTAAGCCAAGAGGGCGGCTTGTTTACTTTCACTGCAGCCCCACCCCTTGCAATCCCACTGAACCTGCCGTGACCTCCTTTGACCAAGCCTCTTCATCCACAGTCAGCCAGAGAGCATCTTGTGGCCAGATGTGCGCCCCACACCCAGCGTTCCTGGGCTCACATTCATAAACCCCCTGCTCCTGCACTGACTGCTTTCTTGCTGTTAACAAATGTCTCTTTAGACCGCTGCTCCCTGACCCAATGCCAAGGCATGGAGTTGATTGGCCATTTTCTGAAATGACACAAGATCAATGAGGTGTCATCATCCCCAACCCAAGAAAATGACAGTTAGGCATCTTGCTCAAATGTTCCCTTCCTTCTCTAGCAAACACCAGACTGATCAAGCTATCCCACATCACCACTGGGTCCAAGAAGCTTCTTGACCCCAGGAATGTAGGATGTATTTTTGTATCTGGTCCACATAGGCCAAAACACCGTTGTGGGTGTCCAGTCCCCTTACTTATCAGCCAAGATCTACGTTTTTCTGTCTGGCTTTTCTTATCAATCGATGCATTAAAAATTAATATTTCATATTTATCTTTACTAGAGAAAAACCATTTATATATTTCACTGCACGTTTTCTACTCTATCATTCTTTTCCCTTTACTTCTGGGGCCATAAGCAGGTTCACATTTGTAGAGCACTTAACTAAGAATTTCTTTCTTGATTCTCTCATTTAATTGTCTCTACAACCCTGTGAGATAGGTATTATTACTGTGATTTACAGAAAAGCAAGGCTCAGAGATGTCAAAGTGACTTGTATAATATCACATAACCTATAAATGATAGGGCTGGTTCTTTAAACCCAGACCTTACGCTGCCAAATCGTGTAAACGTTCTGCTGTATCATTACCAAGTCTTTGTTGGGCATCTCGTTCAGCCTTTGTCTTGTTTTGATGAGTGAACCCAGTCTCCAAGACTTACTATTAGTTATATATTTGTAAACAGGTGAGGGTACAGCTGGGAAAGGTAAGGTCCTTCATGCCCTTCATCCAGACTTCCTTGTCTCCCCCATCTCCTCTCCATTGCGCTCCCTTACATTCTACCGTCCCACGTACCCATACGTCATGCATGGTTGTCTGTGTCTCCTGGCACGGGTCTCAGAGAGAGCTGCTATGCTCAGCCCAGGGTCCTATGTATCCAAAACTTGGTGGCACTGAACCATCAAGTAAACTTCCCCCTTCTCTCACATTTAGCTCCGTGGTGTCACGAACTTCTCTCTTTCTGACTCCCAGATGCTTTTGTTGGGTAAACAAGTAAATTCTGAATAATGAGTTACTGAGATGTAATGGATATGGACCCTGGTCAGTAGGCAAACAAAACACTACTCAGGACAGTAATCTTTTTTTTTTTCCCCACTTTTTCTCATGAGCCATGATCTCTACTAGTCTGGTGTACAGTATCATCTTTCGTTTTTAGCCTGATGAGGAAACTGGGGCTAGTGAGGCGTCCTGCACAGGTCATGCCTCCTAATAGGGCTGAGAGAGCCAGCAACGGTATCACCCAGTGGTCTTCATAACTCCAGTTCTCTAGACAAGACCAAGGGTTCAGATACCGTTGCTTGCTACCACCTGCCTTGTTCTCCTCTCTGTCTGGGTTGGATCTGGCCAGGATGAGATGACTTGGGTGGTACTTGGGTATTTCTGACCAGCCACTGTGGTGAACCACACTTCCCTATACTTTGCAGTAATTGCTTGCTTAATTGTCTGTGAGTTCCACGAGGACAAGGACCATGTCTGCCTGGCTTAGCAGTGTAACCCCGGGACCTGGCACTGTCCCTAGCATGCAAAGACTTTTATTCTAAATAAATAAAAAATAAATTACCATTTCTGTCACCCACAGGACCTCTGTCTCATAGGCCCATACCATGAATTTGCCCAGACTCCCATCAATGGTCACATAACCTTGCCCCGAAGTGATGGGCTTCTAGTTTTAGAAGTTAAGTGTTTCTGTGACCGATTTGATCCTCCAGAAATAAGAGGCAAAGGAGTACTATTCATGCTTGAACCTTCCTTTTCTTGTTCCTGGGAGATCATTGTCAAATTTTTCAACTAGAAAAAGTCGGGAGGGGAATATTAAATGCAAATGGACTTTGGCAGGTTGAGTGATTGTCAGGCAGCTACGAGAGCAAACTTCTGCGTCCACTCTCGAGGACGGAAGGAGGCAAGGTTTCAGCTCTAAGTGGGAGATTTATTTTTTTAGGTCAGGTGTTTTTTGAAGTTTGCAGATGGCAATTTCATTTGCATTTAATGTCCTTCAGATTATTTCCTTTCTGTTGTGCTAAACACCTCTCTCAGTTGGGTCTAATTTGATGAGGTCATGCTGTGACCCTTGACCCTTTGGATCTTAAATGAAACCATCTGACCAGAAAGGAGAGAGAGCATTCTCAGCCTAGTTCGTAGACATTTGATATTTGCAGATGTGCAGCCAACTTTTCTAACTACCCACTTGCCAGTTTAGTTCTTGATTAGAAGTGGAACTAGTAAATTCCCCGAGTCCAACATTTGAAGAATAAATGGGTCCAATTAATCCTTTGTCACATTCTTGTCAAAATAAAAGCACTATGCCAAATGAAGAAAAACAACCGCGTGCACCTACAGAGGGTAATTTGGGATATTAGCAAACAATTAATTTTGGAAAATACCTAAACATTGCAGTGTACAAACTATTTGCAGTGTGCTCTGCCAGTGAATTGAGATTTACTATGTAAAAGTTGACAAAGACACTCTCCTATGTTATAGAAAATGCCGCCTACTTTATTAGGCCCTGTTGTTACAGGTTGGGGAAAAGGGACTAATCTAACTCCTTAATTAAAACTCAAAACAAAAGTTGAGAAAGCAGGTGCCTAAGTAGAGGGTGAGATTTTCCCAGAAGAATAATGTTGTTATGCTTGGTTAGGCATTTGAATTGCAACCTTGTAAACATTTTTTGCAAGAATGTTTATTTTTTTCCCCTGGAATGTTAGCATGTGTCTGTCTTTTCGGATATACAAGATTCCCCTACATCCTATCTTTGCTCACATGTTACATGATATAACCTACAAAGTGTCATTCTGAGGAAATATATCGATACCCTAAATTTCTATTCAGAAAAAATACCTGCTTCTGCAGTAGAGATTAAATTATTTCCTGGGCTGTGTCAGCCATTTTTTACATCAGATTAATTTTAAAGTTCTGATTAAATCATGTCTTTGGGCATACAGGAGAAATATTATTATGAAAAATTGTTTTAAGTTAGTTTCCTGTTTTTGGTGTGTCAAATATAAGTGATTTGATCAAAACTCATTGCAACTTTCTGTAGATTCGGACGTTGGAGGCTACTTGACATAGCTGGGGCCTAAGGAAACTGGATCAGGATAGGTGGCGATTCACTCAGATGACAGAAACTTTGCTGTTGGGAGCAGGATATGGTATATAACGGATATTCCAAATTGGCTTCTCATATCTTGCATGGCGCTACATTTACGTGGAGAGATTTAACATTAATAAACTGCATTTCTGGCTACTTTTGAAAGAAAAACCAAAGGCCTGGCAACACTGGGCCAGCCTTCTCCCCTGGCAAAAATGAGCTGGCAGAGAGGAATGGCTGCCCCAGTCTGGGGGAGAATGTGGCCTCTAGGGCCCCAGAGTCCCCACCATTTCCTAGTTCTGGCACCTTATCCTCTTGGCTCATTGACCTTACCTGACAGTCCTGTAGCTTCTGAGTTTGTGACCCCTGATGTAGTAAAATAAATGTAGCTTCAGTGTCTGATGGCTCTAATTTAAATCTTGATTTCTTCTAATATAAATTATTTATTGAAAAAAATAACAGTATTTCTTAGACTCATTTTCTCCACCTGTAAAATACTGTCTAGTAGGATATTTTTGGAATTAATCAAGTTTGCTTCTATTAATTTCTACACACATAATAGGCATTTAATAAGCGTTGCTGTTCTTTATTTCCTTGGGATTAAGCATAGGGACAACTTGCACATCTTTGCTTTTTCTCTAGTTGATAAAACAATGTTGAATGACAGCCCCTTAGGAATTCCGTCTAATCACAGCAGGCATTTATTGGTTTTCACTCTGTGTTAGGCACTGTGCATCTTCTGAGTTTTGACATTCACAACAAGCATGAGATAGACATTATTATCCTTGATCTTCAAGTGAGGAGACCAAGGTGGAGTGATGTCTAGCCACTTGCCTAGAATGAAAGAGCCACAGCTCAAGTCAAGCCATCTCACCATGGGGTCTACACTCTTAACCAGCAGATCACGCTGTCCGACCGGGGCCCTGCTGGGCGCTCAGGGCCTCGGGGGACTGCCAGATTCCCCACCTGCTCTATCTAATGCTGTGATCTAATGAGGATCACAGCCCAGTGCTGGGCCACAGAGTCCTCCTTGGTAAAAATGAAAGAATGAGTAGACGATCATAACGTCCCATCTACAGTGACATAGCTAACTTTTCAGACCGGTGTGCTTGTGCACATTCATCTGCGCGAAGACTCACACCTATACACACACTGAGAATCAAACGTTCACACACACCTTGAGCAGAGCCAACCCTAGTAAGCTATATTTTTAGGTCGTTTTCCTTCTTAATCTTCTAAAAAAACAAATACACACACGCATACACACATACCTACACCACAATTATACTGTACTTATTGTGTGTCAGGTACTGTTCTAAAAGTGTTATTTGATGAATTTATTTAGTCTTCACAGCGATGCTTTGAGGTAGCTCTAGTCATCCCCATTCGCAGAAGAGGAAGCTGAGGTGCAGAGATGCTGGGTGCCGGCTACAAGCACCAACTCTTATCCTCTTTCTTCTACTGCCTCTTATGGATAGAAATAAGTTCAAATAAATTAAAAGTAATCAGGAAGGCTTGAGAAACTATATGGCTTATAATTTTTTACACTATTAACAGTAACAGAAGCCACATTAAAATAAAGGGTAAGGTCATGAGCACTTGTCATGACTTAAAATGTCTGTTGCCTTTCAGTCTCTGTTTCAACGAAACTGTAAGTTGAGTACACACTGTAATCACATCCTGGGTTTAATTTTGAATTTTGTTTTATTCAATTACTATCACATCATTAGCATTTCTGTGCTGCTACCTAGTCATCACAAACATATTTTGAAATTATGGAATAACATTTTATCAAGTGATTACTCCATAATTTACTTATTCCTTATTATTACATATTACCGTAATTTCCAATTTTCTTCACAGTTTTAAGTAACACTGCAATAAACACATTTATTCATGTAACATTTTATTTTTATTAGAATTTTTTTTTAATTAATTGAAACAAAATAATTACTTCTTTCCAGGGAATCCTAAACTCACTCCAGAGCCTCAAAGGCAGCCTGGCACTAAAATCGGGACTCAAGATCTGAGCCATGCAGTTGGACGCCTGATCCCATCACTTCTAAGCTGGATAACTGTGAATAAAGTATTTATAACAGACTAGGGCAGTGAAGCCATAGTCTGTTATTTCTCTTCACATTGACTTAGCAAGCTCAGTTTGCCAGGAAGGTTATCTGCTACACCATAATGACACAGGAATAATTTGTGAATTCTCCTTCAGCCATTTTACTAATATTTCTCTTTTTTTTACTTTTCAAAAGCACTGAATATGTCAGAACTTTGAGGTGCCAAAAATAGGGATAATTTTTTATCTTTTCTTTTCATGAACCCCTGACTAGTCCTCAAACCCCTTGGCCATTTGGCCCAAAGGAGAGAAAGTTCGGTGTGCAGTGGAAGCATAAGAGAGGGTGGGAGAATCTCTGGAAAAGAGGATTTGAGGGCCCTCTTTTTTGAGGGGGGAGGGGCCTTGACCTGCCACTGGCCCTTCTAGTTGGCATTTCGAATCCACCCAGGTCATTCCTTTTGTGGGAGAGAGTCCCAGTGCTGCTCAGTATCTAAGGACCACATTTCAGTGACCCCCCATATGGAAAATCAAACTCCATCCTCTGTCGACTGTCATGTCACTCTGTTTCTTAGACCTCAGTAAAAGTGGAGAGACACATCGCAACATGGAATGTCCAAACACTGAAATCAGAGGCAAAGAGTAATGGAATGTTCTAAGGCTGGACTTCTTTCTAAGTCCGGAGCAAATTTAACTTAGAAATCGTCTCTATATGATTGTTAGATGTTTTGAATAGGGAGAAAAGAAATACTGTTTGTCGAGCTCTTTTCCCAAATGCTTATTCAAACCATCTCACTTAATCTTTCTAGCAAGCTTCTAATGTGGGAATTCCATGTAATTTCTCCATAAAGAAGGCAAGGTTCAGAGAGGTTGGCTAATTATCTAAGATGTACAATTAACTGTAAAACCTGTGTTTCAAATTCTGTTTTTCAAATTCAAACTTGTCTAATTATCTAAGATGTACAATTAACTGTAAAACCTGAAATCAAACTTGTGTTTCAAATTCTGTTTTTCTGCTACTAAAAATCATTGGATAAATTCATGTATGTTAACATTTTATCTTTCTAAAAAATAAATAAAGACAGAAAGGAACATGGTGCTCTGTTCCACAGAAACACCCTATTGTGGGATTTTGATGTGTTTTCAAAGTATTCACAGGAAGCATGTCTTTCTTTAAGCAGTCATCAAACATAAATAGACGCTGTCTATATTAGGGGTTCTTTCTGAAGTCTTTGGTTGCTCTAAGGAAATGCTATAAACAATGGATTCTGGTCCAGAGAATATACACATGCACACAAACACATATGTGGTTTCTGGCCTCAAAGATGCACTGAAGCCGATGGTTAGGAAGTTTAAAAGACTGGAGTTGTTCTCGCTGCCACGACCTTCCTTATTTGTAACCTTCCTAGAGGCCAGTTTCAAAGGAGACAAACGTTTATTCGTCAAATATTTATTGACCGTTTCAGGAACTGGGCTGGGCATTGAGAACACAAGAGTGAAGGGACCTGACTGTTGCCCTCTGGGAGTTTACAGGCAAGTGAGGAGATAAACAGGTAAGAAGCCTGTTACAATCCACCAGGCCAGTTGACCTTTGAACCACATAGGGGTTAGGGGCAACGACCGCACGTAGCTGAAAATCCATGTATAACTTTTGACTACCCCAAAACTTAACTACTAACAGCCCATTGTTGATCAGAAGTCTAACTGATAATGTAGACAGTTAATGAACACGTATTTTGTATGTTATGTGTATCGTATACTGTATTCTTACAATAAAGTAAGCTAGAAAAAATAAAAATGTTATTAAGAAAATCATAAAGAAGAGAAAATACATATACAGTATTTATTGGAAAATACCCACATATAAGTGGACCACACAGTTCAAACCCACATTGTTCAAGGGTCAACCGTATAGTAGAAGATAATCGGTATCTTAGAGGGACAGATAGAGGAGAGCAAACGGAGAACCAGTCCTGCAGAGAACTCCAGACTTGGAGAAATGGTGACTGTAGTGGACACTCGTCATTATTTTTTGTGTGCTCAGCATTTGATCCCCTTCCTATAGTCGGGGAACGCCACTCCCTAACACAGGAATACCCAGTATGGTACACAGCCCTCTTCCTCCTACTGAAGCCAAAAGTGCCAGATTCTTGTTCCCCAACTTGTCCTGTACTTAGGGCACAACATGTGGCTAAATCTCCACCGATCGCCTGAGGGTTAGCCCTCAGACTCGAATTAAAAGCCAGTGCAGCAAAGAAACAGGTTCTACCCGGGGGCTAGGATTTTGCATCTCATCTCCAGGGGCGGCCGTCACAGTGGTTCATGGGGCAGCACCTGCTGTCCAGTGCTGGTGGGGGGAGCACTGTGCAAACCTTGGCACATATGCCCTGTGCCTACCACATTGGTATCCACCAGACTGGTTCTGCAGCATCATTGGACCTCGTTCTTGGCTGCCTGCCTCGCCATGTTTTCTGTGACTGTCACAGAGCAGAGCGGTGATGCTGATACATGCATTTGAACTCCCATGGGGTTACTTAGTTATTCCACAGAAATGGTGATGTTTCTAGTAGCTAACACCCACAGTGTATCAGCCAGAAAAGAACTAAAGCTGACTTATAAGGCTGCTTGTTCATTTTTTTATAGTTATTTTCCTCAACACTCACTTTCTTGAATATTTGGTCTCTAGGTTTTTATGTTTGTAAATTATCTGCTTGTGATCTTGCTACTCTCATTTTAAACTTGACTAAAGAGTTCAGTGGACATGCATTTAGTGAGCACTTGATGTGAGTCACGCAATCAAGGCAACGGGGGTATATGTAAATATGAGAGTCAGTTTTTGCTACAAAGCCCCTTAAGATTTGATTGTGAAGACACGTACATGTGTCAAGATAAAAATCCTGAATACCTATTCTGCGAGCAACACAACAAAACAACTAATTTTATTATGTAACTAGAGGGATGGAATTTGTAGATTCTTAAACATTCTACAATATCCTCATATTGGAATCCAGTTCGGGACTTAATAGCTAGACTCAAGATGGACATGCTTTGACAATTTGCTTTGACAGTGAAGTTATAGGTCATCGTCAACCTATTGTCTTTCACATAGTAAGAGTTTTTGTATCATTCCTTACTCATGATTGCAGCTCAACTAAATTGCCATTGATAATATCCACAAAATGGCCAAAAGGATGATTTGGGGTTTTCATTTTGATGTAAGTGTCTCAGAGGTCTTGCTTTAGAACAAACCCTAGTATAGTTATTATCTGACTAAATAGCCTTGTTCCTCTGAAACACCCACTTCATTGGTTCCCAGAAAAACTTAAGAACAGGAAGAGAACCGTAGGCTGAATTTAAAGTACTTTAATCAAGGTCTTAAAGAGAAGCTCCAACAAGTTTGTATCTGGATGGTGCCATTAACACACTTTTTTTTTTCTTCTTAGCACCAAATTTAAAATAAAAGTCTACAACAAACGTGAGTGGAAATAGATTATATGAGCCTTGCATTTAGAGGTGCCATCTGTTCAATTTTTCACTCTCACAGTCAGAGTGTTAATATCTCCTGTGCGAAGATCCCATTTGTCAGCATTTTCTGTCATTCGGAGTTACCAGGCAGTTCATTCTTTTTATTCTTCGGCCTAAGTCAGCTGAAATTCTCTGAGTGCAGAATGTCTTGAGTTTTGTGTATATTTTCAATCACCTTCTTGTTTGAGGAAATTTCCTTCCAAAAGTCTATTTGGAGAAGGGACAGAATTTGGAACTGACCTGCTTATTTCTTATCAAGAAATTTGGGGGGAAAAGGGGAAGGTGCAGAGGATTAGATTCCCCTGCAGAGTAATTGGTATCTATCTTTAAGATTAACTTCAGCAAGACTTAAATGAGTTTTAAAGGCCCTCATAAAAGCATGAGGGAAATTCATTGGGGAAAGGAAGAATACAATATTTCTATCACAACTGCCAGTGAGCTTTATAAACCATAATTAAGCCCTGGTGGGGTATAAAATATCCCAACTTTTATAAATGACTCTGTCAACTAGACAATATGCAACGCTTAAATTCCCACAAGATTCATATTCATTTTCAATAGCATTTTAGTGAAGGGAAGAATATAAATATTCAGTCTGAATAGTATTTCACTGGAAGAAGAAAATAATCTATGACTTATTTCCGTACCAAGGCAAATAGCTCTGGTTTCTTGGAGTCTGGCTCTTCCTCTTGGATTTGCAAAGAAAAACCACTTGGTTAGCAGTTGATGGTGTTGCTGTCATTATCGCTTTTAAACTAGCTGCTCTTTCCTCTGCTTCTTTCTACCATCAAGCAGGTGTGCAGGTTTAAAAATTAATAAAATTATTGTATTTTTCTTGGCCAGTGCACTAGTTTTTTAAAAGATTTTGAAATGTTTTTGCAAATACTGTTGACTGGCATTTGAAAAATAATAACACTGCCTATTTTCAATGGGAAAATTAAAGAATATGAAACAACAAGAAAAGAAAGAAAGAAAGAAAGAAAGAAAGAAAGAAAGAAAGAAAGAAAGGAAGGAAGG
>NW_006442207.1:1263715-1274677 GCF_000325575.1 Pteropus alecto | reverse complement strand
GAAGGAAGGAAGGAAGGAAGGAAGGAAGGAAGGAAGGAAGGAAGGAAGGAAGGAAGGAAGGAAGGGAAAAAGAGCACATAGATTCCTGGGTGGACACCATGCAGGGCTAAAGTGGTCACAAAAACTGGACAAAAATGTTTATCCATTAACATAAAATGAATACTATCAACACACTATTTTAAATGGCCTCCCTTTCTAAGATGACTTGCCTACTTGAGGTAATGCCACGACACTCTTGTTTGTGAACATGACCAGGGAAAACTTATGGAGCTTACATGCCTGAACCTCTATCCCCTCAAAAAAGAGGAAATCTGTGCAATGAAAGGGAACAATGGCAGAGGAACAGGCAACCTGTCCGTTGGGGGCTGTGCTGTCTATGACTATTCTTAACTTCCAGCCCTAAAGAGATGCGGATAGAACCAAAGCAGATGGACTCTGTGTGCTGCAGGGCACTCCATGAGCCTTGTGCTCTGACTAGAAGCTTCAAGCCCAGGAATGGGGCAGTTGGTCAAGCCAGGTGAGCTGGGGGATACTTTGTTAAGATATTTTGCCTCTCTTGGTTCTGAATCCATCCTCGCTCACTGATTGTGATTATGACTTGGCTTTCAATCGGAGTTCTTATCACGACCTCCACACCCACGCATCATCATGGCTTCCATTCACTACGTACATTCTCTCTGCTCTTTCCTCTGTTCCCCGTGCTGAATATCTACATGCATCATCTCTCCACAGTCCTTAGAGGTAGGTATTTAGTCATCTCCATCTTACAGATACAGAAAAGTGAAGTAATTTGCCCAAAGTCACACATCAAATAAGTAGCAGAGCTGGGTCTCGAACTCTGACTGAAGTTCAAATGCTATGCTCTCATCCACTGTTCAATACTGATTGTCTTGGCTGCTTGTTGGAATGTCTCACAAAGTGAGCAATTGTGATTATTAGCGATCAATGTTGGCCTCTCATGAATGTGGCTAACTTGAGACAGTCTCCAAGAGACTAATGAACTCTAGCTTATTTTTTTTAGAAAACAACCATTTGATTGCTTGCAAGTGTATTTGATAAAACAGGCTTTCTAAAAACATTAACTGTTATTATCATGATTATTAGCATCATTAGTACTATTGGTCTTACAGAATTTGGTTAGCTTGAGATGGTCTTTAAGAGAATAATCATCTCTTATTTATTGTTCTAGAAAGCATCCAGTTCCTAGGACAACCAGGTTGAGGACCAGACTTGGTCTGAGTTTCTATCACAGAGCCATCTTGAGAGGTCTCTACCTGAACATGTCTATGACACTGTTTCATCTCTGTGTTTTTGGATTACGGCAATCTATAATGAGGAAAGCTAAAGTAAAGCAAGATCAGAAATTATATAAAAAGGAAATAATTATACCAGAGACAGTAAAGAGATACATATTTTAATTAGACCCTAAATCTACTTCTGAGCTTCCTGATAGCCAAGACGAAAAGAAAAATCCAACAATACAAATATCTTTCTTCAGGAGGGGTAAATTTCTTAGTACTGAATCTTAGAGTTCATTCATTATATTCATCCTCACCAAATAACACTTAATAGGATAATTCATTAATCTCATTAAAAGGTAGTTTTATGCAAGATCCAGACATGTTATTTATGCTGATGCTTCTAATTCCAACCTATGCTAGAAAGGTAGACACAATGTTGAATCGGAGGACTGTTTAGCAGAAGCTGCATCTATATTACAGTCTGGTATTCTGATGAGCATAAGGGACTGAGAAGAACATGCCTTAGGCATCTCCGTCAAGCATCTTTAGTCTCAGTCATGCCTTTGATGGGCAATGCTGAGCAGTCCATTCAAAAATGAGGTGTCTGGTGAGAGTTGATTGAAACGAACTCTGTGCTGATTGAAAAGAGATCTCTGCCTTGTGGCTGCCAAGTTGGGATTAGAGCAAGATTGATTTTTGTTATGTTTATTAAAAAACCCAACATTCACTTTTTGTCCCAATAGAGGACAATTGTAATTATACTTGTAATGAATATCCGTGGGGCAAAGACATAGTGAGACACTTTCTCAATATTTCATATGGCTATCAACACATTAGTAGGGATTCAGATACAGTTTCTTCCTCTGACTTTCAATAATATTTCCTGCTCATCAAAGTAAAGAAATATGTATTTAATAATAAATGCCTATTTATATCTATAGCTCTATATATCCATCTTCATATATATGTACATATGTGTGTATATATATGTGTGTATGTGTGTGTATATGTATTTTGATTCCGTATAAGTTTTTTTCAGTTTCCTTGCTAAAGAAGATTGAAAATTATAGTTCTATAACTTATTGTTTCTGCCTAAAGTTTTATTGTCTAGGTTCAAGAAATTTAATTTAACCATATTTGAATTGTTGCCAAGATAATGTATTTATTATACTAAATTAAAAGTATTTATTTTTATGTTAAAATGGACTTCCTCATCCATAATTCTCTGTGTATGTCTCGACTGTTCCTTCCAGGTAAATGCAGAATGGCTGATTCAGGGGATGAAAACAGTCTTAGAACTTTCAGAATAGATTTTCCAAAAAACTATATACCAATACCTCCCTCCAACAGTGGGCCTGCCTGACTTTGTGACTTATGAGTATTAACAGTCATGCTGGCTTCTATTTTCTGGGTACCTGCACTGTGCCCCATAGTTTATGGATATCTCTTATCCAGTCCTCCCAACAACCTTGCAAGGTTGGTCATCTTTTCGCATAAAAAAGAGGGACCTGAGGCTCAAGGAGACCCAATTGTGCAGAGTTACAAAGAAAGGAAGAAGTCGCGCTGAAATTGGAAATCTTCGTCTGGGTCTCCCCCGCCTGTCGGCCAGGCTGCTTCTCACACTCAAACTGCTGCCTGCTACTTACGCAGGAGATGGAATCACCTGCCCTCTCACTCTGTTTTCTTGGATGCTGAGTTTTGGTTCCATTTCCAGGTTGCTACCCAAGCCTCCAGCAAGCTCCCTATTTCACTCCCCCTAAATTTAAAATAGGATTTTGAACCTACCTATTACAAGGCCCTTCTGGCTTTGATGGACAGCTAATATCATTTTAATGTGAAAAGTACTGCCTTGGGCCTTCCTTTAGATTGTGAATTTAAGATCGGGGTCCTCCATCCTGGTTGGGACACAAGCCAGCAGAGGTCCTCTGAGTTATCTTAGCATCTGGTGATAGAGGACCCGGCCACAGAGAGGGCAGAGAGGATAGGCAAAGCGGCAGCAAAATTAAATAAAATACTAACTTTCTTTTGGCTTTATATTCAGCAATAATTCACTTAGTGGATTTAGTTCTTTTTTACTTACAGCAATACCCCTGACTCATGGATGTCTCTGCGAGCCAAATTTCATGGTCTGTGTCAGAAATCTTCCTAAATCCTTTTAAGTTGTGTTTCGTTCTGTACGATGCATTTTTGAATGCTCATGGGGCTTATCCATAAAACTCCCTTACATGGCTGATGTTTCTTTCTCTTCCCACCCCCGAGTTTGGAGAACATGGATCACTTTAAATGCTGGGTTAAATCCAACCCTGTAGACCCAGAGCACAGAACTCAGACTAACAGGAGCTGTCTTGGCAGAGAGTCACTATGACCGCCAGCTCCACCTTCTTCCTGGTCGGTTTCATAGTCACCCCCATGACACTCGTCTTCTGCCTGATGCTGATCTTTACCATTGTGGCCCTTTAGGGACCAGCCCTGCTGTCACTGATGCTCCCTCTCCCCCCACTCTCTTCAGCCTGTAAATGGAGTAATTCTCATTCCTTAAAACTCACCATTCATCAAGCCAGATTTTCCACCTTCCCTGACTTCTCTGTCACCACCTTTTTACCCCCTTGCCAGAGGGAAGCTTACCTGTCTACTGGCAATTTGACCTGACTCAACTCTCACCTTCCTTGATGATGCTGATCGAAACTGAGGCTTCTGATCAGTGACACTCTGGAACCAGCCGGCCCCTTCGGAGAGAGAATGTCTCCTGTGCATGAGAATTCTCACACTGATGTTGCCACTTCGATGTCTGCTGTCCTCATGGCACTTGCATTTTATAAATTGTACATTCTAGCAAGTTCCTAAAAAAGATCACAAACCAGGAAATGGCAACTTAAAATATTTTAAGTTAATTATAAATTAACTTAAAATATTTTTTTCCCCTCACATCATATACAAAAATAAACTCAATGGGATATAGGTAAAGAAAACAAACAAAAAAAACGTTCAAGAAATTCAACTTGACTCAATAGATTTGCTGTTTGGTAGTGGTATTGACGGAAAGATTCTAAAATGCTGAATTGTAGGATTAAGAAAATAAGTAAATATACTGATGTTGTTGGGAGCCAGGGTTCTGCCTGTGGATAAAGGAAAATAAAGAATATGGAATGGGGAGAAAGAATCATATGTGATTTTGTATTAAGTTGGAGGTATCAGATGTGTAAGTGTGTGCGTGTGTGTGCATGTCTTGTTCACACACCTCTGTATACAGTGTGTAGGAGGAGGGCAGTGTAAGGTTCAGCTAGCTTTCTGGGGAACGGGATCCAACCTAGGTTTTGAAGAAAACAGGATGAGAGACCAAATTATTCCCTCTCCTGAGTAAAGAGCAAGTTATAATTTGTGAAAATTAAAAATGGAGAGACACAAATTCACAGGAAATGAGACCCTATTTTCAGCACATAATGCAAGGTAGCTTGGCCAAGTGGAAAGCACATATGCTCTAGAGACCCTGCTAAACGTCTTCCAATTCCAGCACATTTTGTTCCTTGCTTTGTGACTCTGGACAACTGGGTGTCTTTGAGCTTCAGGTCCCTTGTTTGCATGGGAAAAATCATGATCAATTTTGCAAGGTTATTGGAAGGACTATATGGGAGATGTCCATAAATTGCAGGGCTCTGTGTAGGTGCCAGAAAATAGAAATCAACATGATTGTTAATTGTTCATAAGTCACAAACATTGTGTTTCAGGAAAATTTATACCAAAAGTTCTAAAACTGTTTGCATCTTTTAAATCACCCATTCCATTTCTCAGCATTTATCTAGAGGAAAAGTAAAAATGTATACAGAGAGTTATGCATGAGAATATTCATTTCAACATTAACACATAATTTAAAATTGGCTACAATTAAGATATGGTTAAATTAAATTTCTTAAACTTAATGAAATCTAGGTAGACATAAATAAGATATGTAAAAATAAGTTGTATGATAATAGTTTTCAAACTTATTTTAGCAGGGGAACCTAAAGATTCTTATATGAAATCAAAAAATATACACATAGATGGATAAATAGATACATAACAAGATCAACTGATTTTTTGTTTAAAAAAATATATTGCTTTGGTAATTTGGGGAAATTAAATTAAAATCATGCAAATTGTAGAGATTACCTCTATCATCCTTTCTATATTTATTAGTTGGCATTCTTTGGAAAAGAAAGTTTTCATTTCTCTTTCTCTCCCTAGCACCCAAAACTTTTTGTTCATTTTGTTTTGAGTATCGCTATGGACGCATGGATTCTTTGTGCTGTGATTCATAACTATCATTATTCTTTCTGGTGCTCAAATTGTCCTAAATTTTACACTGGGAACTCATTTAGCTGGCTCCTGTGTCTTTTTTACATGTCTCCATCCATCTTTCCCTGCTTTCTGGCTCAAGATGTTCCAGGCCCACCCTATACTCTCCCCTCCCCTAGCTCATTTCTCTAAAGAGCCCTGGATTTCATTATTGGAGATTTGGGTATTTAGAAACCAAGATCTGGGCACTAGCAGTGCTTATCATTCCTGGAGTGTTATAGCTTCTGGATTCTTTCAATAGACAGACTTTCAAAAGTGTTATTTTCTGACTTCTCATTTGGTTCTTAAAGCAAGGGCAAGAAGGACCAGGATTCTTTGGATTATAATTTTGAAGATAGTATTTCATGTAAAGAGCTAACTACCTCTAATTTTGGTGGTCCTCCAGAAGGTTATTTGCTTCTTTAGGGGTCTATACATTTCGATGTTTATGAGCTATATTATAACTCTATAAATTGAGGAAACTTATAATGATGCAAATGACTCTTGTTCATACAAATGTAAATAAACTTTATCCCTGTGGAGATGCAAATGACTATCTCCATATAGATATTGACTAGTGTTGCATCTATTAACAAATTTTTGTCAGCATTCTTGATTATTTTTATGCGCATCTGTTCAAAGGCTTTCCCTTATACCTATTGTATCCTACCGGTTCTCTCATTAACTAATGAGATAAATAAAACCTTTGACACAGGTATATTTTCATGAAAGTCATGACTTATCAACTTAAAAAATTATGCTTTAGTTCTCCTATCTGCAAAAGAAAAAAAAAATGGCCTCTCAAGATTACAATTGGATTAAATAGGCCCAAGTACATGACGCACCGCCATCGCATTTCGTAGTGTTCAGATACTGTCACTTTTCCACTCCCCTTCTCAGAAAAACTGTGAAACAGGCTGTTCATCTTTGATACCCCAGGTCTCTCTTCTATTGGCCTTTTACCCTTCCCCCACAAATCTTCTCTTTCCTCTTTTAAAGACTCCCGCAATTGCCAGGTCTCTGCACCTAATATTTTCAAAAAAGAAATCTAATAGCAATCACTTACGACTAAGAGTAAATTTAATTTAATATGTCACCTTTTCCAGGCAACCTCACTAAGGGAAGCGAGATATTAACACATACTTTTTTTTGTGAAAAGAGGAGTTTTCTGATAACCCAGATATTGGGCCATAAAGAAATCACTGACCTTATCTTTGAGCCAACATAAGACTTTAGTTTTCTAAGGGATGATGACAAATAATGTATCTGAATATAAAAGATCCGTGAACCTAAATTAAAAGGGTTTAGCGAACAAAGAATGCACATTAAATTTTTAAAGATCACATGCAATGACAGGATAGTTAAAGATAAATGGGATGGGAAGGAATTTAGCTCTTAGGAATTTTGTGGCCTTTTGAAAATGTAATATTTTCTAAAGGATTTCTTGATCATGCTTGTCTTGTCCATCATAAAAAGTATATATATAATGTTTGCATTTTTCTGGATTTCTGAATCTCTGCCATTTGGACTTATTTAGCAAACTCTCTCCTGAGATGTAATACAATGTGAATAAAACACAGCCCGATCCATAGCAAATACAAATCGTATTCATTTATCCTTTGGAGTACAAACTTCAACCGTAACTAAATACAATATGCTGGCTCTTTTTGTGCTTTTTATGAACTTTTGAAGCAGGTTTGTGATGAATAGATTTTATAGGATTATGCAGTTATAGTTTGCTTTTAAATATTTCAGAAAGAAATCATAAACATGACCTCATATGTTAATAAATCAATTATGGAATGCTGTTTTATACATATGTTCAAAATATGACCCTCTCCAAAACTGCTTAAACGTGTACTAAGAAATAACTTTAAATTCTTATTTAGGAGTCTCTGGTTTTCAAAACACTGTGTGTGGAATTCTGCTGCTCCATATAAAGAAAGAAAAAAAAAAGTTTCTCCAATCTAAATTTATATTGTTTCTCATATATTAAATATTAAAGCCATGTTGAGGGTGTGACATTTGCTCCCCACTAGGCCCTTTCTCTCTTTATTTTCTCATTCCAAGTTGAAGTCAAGATGTTAAGGGCAAGAACAAACACAAACCTACCAAGTGGATTGAGTCACCAACACGGAGCTCTTAGGAATCCATGTTCTCAGTTCTGTTATTTTTTTTTTACATTCCTATTACTCTTCAATGCAAAAGGTCAAGAACCATGGTTAGAAGTTCAGTAATTGTGGCCTTATAGAAATAAATCCTAATCATTTAGGCAAATCACAATTACTGAACTTCTAACCATGGACTTATAGATCTTTGATCAGAATGAGAAGACTGAATGTTGTAAATGGAAAGATGTCAATTTTTTCCAAATTAAATGACCTCGAATATGATGCCAATAAAAAATCTTAAATAAAAATGCTCTAAAGTTTATGTGATACAATAGGTGCGAATAGGAAACAAAAATTTGAGGAAAGGTTAACAAAGAACAGTGGTGTGCTGGTGAACTGCTTTCAAAAGATTAAAAAAAAAAAAAGAGCTCTGACATAGAGTGTTTGCCAATTACTATATTGTAAATACTCCCATCATGAGTCAATTTCAAGCTGCCAACATGGCATCACTGAACGTGGCATTGAAAAGAGATGCACAGAATTGGCTCTTGTAAGCTTGTAAAAACCAGCTCTAGCACATTACTGAAGCACGCAAAAACAATATTGTAAAAAGTATTTAAAATATTGTAAAACAACTATTTTAAAAGTACACTGTCATAAAAAAGAAAGAAAAAAGAAAGAGAGAGAGGAAAAGAAAGGTCAGTGCAACATTATGAATATTCCCCCAAATGAATTATATTCTCCACAATAATATAATGACAAAGAATTTATCCCAAATCACCGAAAGAAGAAAGCATTATAAGAAATGATGTTAGGACAATCAGCTGGCTGTTTGGATGAGAGAAGAAGACACGTGGGAAATAATTCAGAGCTTCATCTCATATGGTACACTAAAATCTGGATAAAAGTGTGAATGAATAAAAATCAAAAGAAAGAAAATGTATGTGATTCAGCCTTCTGGAGGAGAGTAGAATTTTTATGATTAAAAAGGCATAAAAATGTAAATAAATAAATCTACAGATTTAACTACACAAAATTAAAAAGCACTTGGGTTAAAAAAAAAAAAAACTCCACAAATTAAAAATCAAACAAAAGTACTTCTGCTTCTGGACAAGATAGAAGAACATGGACCAAATTTCCCTTCTCACTCGAAAGAATCAAAGGTAAAGAGACAAAAATATATGTAAAATCAACTTTCAAGACCCTGTACATTAAGCAAAAACACTGATCTTTGAGAAACATGAGACAAATGAGATGAGCCGTGTGATTTCCCCAGCTTACTGCCTTGAGAGAGTTGTAAAGCAGTAGTTAGAGGGGAATTTGTAGTACACACACTTAAATTGGAAAAGAATAAAGGTCTCAAATCAATGACCTCACTTTCTGTCTTAAGAAACTTAAAAAAAAAAATAAAAAAGCAAGTTAAACCCATGGTAAGAAAAAAGTAAATAATAAGGATCAGAGCAGAAATCAATGGAATAAAAAACAGAACACAATAGAAAAAAATCAATGGAGTCACATATATAAAGGATTCTTAAACTTCTGTAATGAAAAAATAAACTACCCTCCAAAAAAGGAGGCAAAAAAAGTGGACAGACATTTTACCAAAAAAGATATATGAATGACAAATAAGAACATGAAAAGATGCAATAGCTGTTAAGGAAATGCAAATTAAAATCACAGTAAGATGCCATATACACTTACTAGAATGGCTAAAGCAGAAAGACTGACTGTACACTGCTGGTAGGAATATCAAATAGTACAACTAATATGGAAAATTTTCCAGTTTCTGAGAACATTAGGCAGACACTTACCATATGATCCAGTCATTCTCTTCCTATATATTGACCCAAGAGAAATGAAAGCCAATGTCCACAGAATATCAAGTAAACATGAATGTTCCTAGAAGCATTATTTGTAATAGTCAAAAACTGGAAACAATCCAAATGTCTATCATCAGGTGGGTGGGTAAACAAACCATGGTATATCCATATAAAGGAATACTACTAATCATCAATAAAAAGGAATAAACTATTGATACACCCAATTATATGATGAATTTTAAAATATGCTGAGTGAAAAAGAACCAAACAAATAAAAAGAAATACTATGTGATTAAATTTATATAACATTTTAGAAAATGCAACCTAATTTATTGTGTCAGAAAGCAGATCAGTGAGGGAGAGTTTAGGGTAGGCACAAGAGAATATAAAGAAACTTTTAGGGGTCTCTCTTTATCTTAATTGTGGTGATGGTTTCACAGTTGTATATACATATGTCCAACTATCAAATTATACACTTCAAATATGTTCAGGGTATTGTATGTCAATTATACCTCAACAAAGCTGATAATAAAAAAAGAAAAATTCATCTTAAATTAAAAACAAAACCAACTCACCGGATGTCACATCACTGGCCAGAAGTTTTGTCTAAGCCCAAGCCACAGAACTGCTTTGTTTAGAAGACTTGATGCCATCACTTGTGCCACCAAACTATCCTTCAGTACTGATTGCTGCTTTTAATGTCATCGTCACCACCATGATGGGGACCTACATCATGCCTCCACTTCCTCCTCCACAGAAGAGAATTCTCTGTGCTTCCTGCTTGTCTGAGTCATTAGTCCAAAGACCCGATGGGGCCTCGACTGGTCACACCTTAGTTTCTAGGGAGGCTGAGAAAATGAGTGTCTGGCATTTTCCCCTTTCGCCCTGACAGGTAGACTGCCTTCCACCGAGACTCTTATGCTGTTTACCTAACGTCTTATGGCTGAGTGTCTTCCCCACTCTTCTGGATTGCAAAAGCTATGTCTCAGTCATCTTTGCAACCTCCATTCTGCTAGAAATCGATTAAGGCCTCAGTCACTCCTTATGGAATTGAATCGAATTGAATTGGATTGGATTGAATGGATTAAGTTGAATTAACTTATAGATAACTATATCCCTCCCTCCTCTACTCTGTTTAGAAGTGCCGAAGGCCTTCGAAATCGTTTTTCAGGCTGAAAGACCTGGCCTCTGCCTGACTCCATGCTCGTGTTGCATAATGACCAAGTCTTATTTATCAGCGCTGAGATACAGAAAGAGATTCAAAGAACATTGAAAACTTTCCTACTTACAGACTTCTCAATTTTGCAAAGTTGCCAGAATGTAAGAAATTCAACAGGCAATGCTTTCAACTCTTCTTGGACAAAAGGGCAACCTACTATTAGGATGATAAACTGAATTAGTCGGGCCAGATATACTGAGAAAACAAGGATTGTGGAAATACCTGGACCAGGTACCGTCTCCTACTCCACTCTTATCACC
>NW_006442207.1:1240648-1263677 GCF_000325575.1 Pteropus alecto | reverse complement strand
GCCAAACTTCCACTCACCATTGTTCTGATGACCACACTGGACTTCCCTCTGAGTAACCAGCCAGTCGTCACTCTCAGCTCATGCACTTCCAGTGTCTCTGTCCCTGGCTCAGTATGAAACATGTGACCTAGTCCTAAGCCACTTGGCAGCTCACATGACAGCCCCCTGGATGTGGTGATTGCTCCTGGTGGGCATGTATAATAAAGCCCCTGACTCCACTGCTGATGTTTGGCTGCTGACAGCCACCCCAGATACCCTCCTCGCTCAGAGCCCCTCCCACCCATCACCTGAGTGATCACACCTGAGTAAAACACTCTCACCTCTGTGCCAGTGGAATTTCCCCTGCTGAGGAATTCCCACCCCAGCTGCACCCTCAGAGCCCCCACCTGACTTCACTCTTTACTCCAGACCGAACCTGAGTCTTTCTCCTTAGAGAATTCTTCAGCTGTTTATTGTGTAATAAAATATGATAAAATAAAATACTGTGTAATAAACTTTATTTCATATTCATAGGTGCATGCATCATTTGCCCCAATACTTTATGTAAGTCACTGTACAGAGGGCTGCTCTACATCTCCAAATTCCAGCACGGAAATTCATCCAGGTTGGCTTCAAATAATGGATTGATTGATTAATTGATTGATTGATTGATTCTCCATCTTCATTTCGCCTTCACATCCGGGCACCATGCCTCACCTAGTGCTCATTGCTACAAAAAACAGGCCATCTCCAGCCTGAGCTCTTCAGTCGAGCCATTCGCAGAGGCAAGACAAGTTAAACCAGACCCTTCGGGGCCAAACGTGCTTATAATTCCAATTCAGGTTTACTCTTCTCTTTGTTCTAAATCACATCGAGTGCGTTAATTCCCCCCAATTTAGTTTTGACGCCTAGTGAGAAGAAAGTAGATGAATCTAAAATAAGGAGTTCAGCCCCTCAGCTGAGAATAACCCTTATGAAATATGCTGTTATTTGATTATTTGTTGACCAAAATTACAGCCTTGTATACATGGTCTGAAGTTGCCCACAGAAAAGGTTTTAGCTAAACCCACTATTTGCTTTTGGCTAGACACGGCAGAATTTGATTTGCAATGATAGGAATGTCAGTCCGATAATGCAACTGCAATTTCTCTAGCTATTTACCTTTAAATCTCAGTATTACACTTGCTACAGATGATGTATGAAAGTAAAATATTTGTACAGTGTGTGATTCAGTCGGGAACAGACAGCACTGCACCCAAGTGAGTAGAGGATTCTCGCCGGCCTCTCCGAGACCAACATTTTTATAGGAGGAAAGCAAACTCAGTGTTGCGTGCGCTCTGTAGACATGTCCTGGGTTTAGGTCACTGCCCCAGTGACAGTTATTGACAAACACTGCCGGGCTGTGACATAATCAAAATCTCAGTTTCAGTTTGTTAGGAGGTTCAGGAGGCATATTTTTAATTCATTGTGGTTCTTCTGTGGGGTTCATATTGTCATCGGCACCAACTTAAGCAAGAAGTTTTCCCAAGTCGCTGGAATTCTTGTTTTTGTTTTGTTTTTAATGTCCCAATTCTGCCTCTTTGCAAACTTGACTAATGCCCCTTTGGAGTTCAAGCCTTCCTTTCTTTCCCACTCTCCTGGACTTAGGGACACATGGTTCCAAAGGATACATTTGAAATGCCATGTGTGTATGGAAGAGAACCCTGCCTATCAGATTATGATAGTTTAAAACAGCTTGTAAAAGAAAATACACTTTAATTTACCCCCAAGAAAAGCTCATTTTGTTGCTAATTTAATTTTAGTGAATGGCCTTATGTAGAATGTGCCCCAGGAATTTCTATAAGATCTATTTATTCAACCCAGGAGGATTATCTGACTCTTATAAGCTAATCCTCTTGAAAAGTATGTCTCCGTTCCATCAGGAAGCATGTGATATTTTTTACATTATGAGCGTTTGAGTTTGATCTGGAATAAATGAGGCAGGTTGCACTCTTGGTCACCTATGCCTCAGTCGTTGCAGACACGTGAGCCATTCCAGGGAGATTTGTAGTTACTGAGATTTCTTTTTTATTGTTAGAAAATCAAACAGTAAATTGAACGGCGCTGCCAAGTTGACATGTAGAAAGCGGTTGTAACAAATTCAATCAATAAATACTTATCGAGCTGCTACTGTGTGTCAGACACTGTTGTAGATGCTGAGCTGAGGATAAGGAAGCCTGATGACAGAGAACTTTCCCCTCCAGAGCTCACATTCAGGTGGAAGAGCCAGACAGGAAGCAGACGAACAAAACAATGATCACTGCTGTGAAGGGGCATCGAGCAGGGAAGAGGAATAGAGAGGTTGGAGGGAGGTTGGTATTTTAAGTCTTGTGATCAAGGGTGGCCTCTCTGCAGAAATGACATTTGATTAGAGAATAGAATAAAGCGATAGGTCATCATACGGGTGGAGGAGAGCTTTCCAGGAAAAAAATATATATATAACAGCAAGTGCAAAGGCCCAGAGACAGAAACAACGAGGAAGCCAGAGTGAGAAATGAGATTGGAGAGGCAGCCGGGAGCCAGCGCGTGCAGGGCCTTCTCCGTACTGGTAAGGACTGGGGGGGGCATGTGGGAAGGGTGGAGGGGGATTCATTTTAAGTGATGCGAAGAGCCAGTGGATGGCTTGGCACAGGGAGAAATTTGTTCCAATTTTCATTCTAGGTCTTGTCGGCTGTCTTCCATTCTCAGTTTTGTATCAGTTACTCCTGAGTCAGAGGCATTCCCACTCTTTTCAGGTCTTGGCAAGCATCTGTCAACAGTTATTCACATTCCTGGGTCATAAGACAGAAGAAAAATTCTATTCTCTTCAAATTCATGATGAAGATTGGAAATCTGGCACCAGAGACCCAGGGCACTCAAGCCTCAGGTATGTTTGGAGACTTGGCCAGCTGTTTTTTTTTTGTTGTTTTTTTTTTTTTTTTTTTCTGATTCTTCAGAAACACTTTCTTGGGGGAAGAATTTGAGAGGAGGTAGATATCAAGGAAAATTTCGATTTTTGAATCAATTTCATTTGAACAGTTAGATGGGCAGGCCTCTTATTTTAACGAAGCTTTGTTGATAAACTTTATTTTTAGAACAGTTTTAGAGCCACAGTAAAATTGAGCAAAAAGTACAGAGGGTTTCCTTATAACCCTATCTCCAGACATGCACAGCCTCCCCTGTTATCGACATCCCCCCACCACGGTGGGACGTTCGTTACAGTGGATGAACCTGCACTGACACATCGTAACCACCCGAAGTCAGCAGTGTACCTTAGGGTTCACTCCTGATGTTGCAAATACTGCAGGTGTGGACAAATGTATGACGCGCGGACAAACGTGTGACGCGCATCCACCATCGTCGTGTCATCCAGATTACTGTCAATGAATTGAATTGGAGAGTTAGCTCAGGTTCAGAAACTAACACAAAGTACTTAGTGCTATATGGGAAAACAGAGGCAAGAAGGATTATTCCTTCTGGCTGAGATGGGAGGAGGAGGATCCCGGAAGACCTCATAAAGGAGGTGGTATGTGCAAAGGGTCTTGAAAGTTGGGTAGGGTTTAGAAATGTAAGGAAGCAGGGCAATGATAGCAGGAAGAATTCTTTGGTAGTTAGCAAGGACCAGAACCAAGGCTAAGGAGCAGGGAGCATAGGATGGCGCTTCCCGGGAACTGACAGAGAGTCGGGGAGTCTGGGGTGAAGGTGGGCCAGAGGCTGTGGGGCTGGCCCCAGTGAGAGGTGTATCGGTCAGGTTCAACCAGATAAGCAGGACCGCTAGGAATGGTGTAGAGCAAGCAATCATAGGAGCCGGTAAAAGAGGTGCTGTTTCTCCTTCAGCTGAGTCTGGAGTTACAGGGCGAGTGATCAGGAAGGAATGATGGACACGGAGTTGGGGAGAGTCCTCAAGCAGGAAGCTGCCTCTGTCTCTCACTGAAACCTGCATTGGCTTCTCTCATCTCTAAATGAGAAATAGGCCTCTGCCTCAAGATACTTCACTTCCATCTCTAATACAGGTGGAGAGGAGTTTTCTAGGCAAAAATAACAGCAAGGGCAAAGGTCCATTAGTATCATGACGCACTGATTTTAGTAGAATCAGATACACCTGCCAGCTGATTGTCATAATAAATGGATGCATCAATATTTACCACATGATGGTGCTTCCTTATATGTGGGCTCGTGTAGTTCACAACGTGTACAGCCATGCACAGTGACCCTAACACACACACACACACACACACACACACACACACACAGACACACACACACACGTGCACATACACACATACACACACACAAGATTTAGAACTGAGGCTAATTCTTCAGGTACTGTAAAAGCTTCAAAATTTCTTAGCACAATAGAAATTGTACCAAGTGTACTGGACTTAGCACAGTTTTCTCAAGGCAGTCACCTCTAAGCATAACGGAAAAGTCACTAAACAGCTCCCTCCAGAATTCCACAATCTTTACCCCAATCTTCATCGGAACCTAAAAACCAACGTTGTTCCCAGACTTTAGCTCAAAGCATTGAGAGCCCCGTTGAAATACTAATGTGTCCAGAGAGAAGTTAAGACGCAAAGTGACTTAGAAACCATTTTACTTTAAACTTAGCTCCTCAGAGGGCCCTGAAGGATTGGTACCCAGGATATATAAGTTTTGGTAAAGAAGAGGGAAGGAGAGAGGGAAGTGTTAGGTTACCCTGCTTTGTTGCAGGCAACTATTGTAAGGATTCAGGACACGTGTCGAAGAGGGAGTAGAGGGTGTTAAGACAGATGCCCCACTTCACACTCTTTGCCATCCCGGGTCCCGGCCAGAATGTACTCTGGACGGATTTGTCCCTGCAGAAGTTCTGACACCACTGGCTGAGATGGAACTTGTGACTAGGATAGAAAGAGGAATGTCCAAAGAAAACGTCAGTGACAAAAGTGAGTCGGTTCACAACAAAACGAATCCCCCTGGTCCCAGTGTGTAGGGCAGGCAGGGCGCTCCAAGAGGAGCCTAGATGGTGGGAGGCGGGGGAACAAGGGACAGAGAGGTGGGCAGGCCTGACAGAGAGGCCACACTCGAGTACCAAAGACGATCATAAAAACCACTCTGTCTGAGTCCCAGGAGATGGGGAGTGGGGGCGGGGGTGGTGTGTGTGAAAGGGTCCTGTATTCACAGTCCCCCCCATCTCCATTTCCAGCGTAGGGGCCAGAGGAGGGGAGCAGAGGTCAGGATTGCCACTGGGGCAGGACTGAAGGACAAAGAAGCCAAACCACACCTCTTGGTCTTTCTCAGGGGTCTTCAAAACTCGGTGTGGTAAGAACACAGACTCTGGAGGTGGGTCCCCAAATTCTGATTCAGTAGGTCAGGGTGAGGATGAGGGGCTCAGCAGGGATCTGCGTCTTCAACACTTGCTCCTGATGATGTTGACATGGGGGACCAGAGCCCACACGTGGGAAACAGAATCAAAGTTATAATCAGAGACGGACACTGAGAAAGCCTTGGGCCCGCTGAGAGGAGAGATGGTGAGCAGATGTGCCTACCCCATGGCTCACACACAAAGCTAGACCGCTGCCCTGGCCCAGAATGTACCCTTTGGATGGATTGTCACTTCGGGATTCTGACAGTCCTGCCTGGAGTGGAAAATCTCCATGTGCGATGGTTCTAGCCAGGGCCAAGAGAAGGGGCGACTCCCCTCTGCGCCCTTCCAGCTGCGTGAGCTGTCCTCCGATGAGCGTCCTCCCTGGTTCCAGGTGCACTTAGTGTCCCGGTCCCCGGCACTCGCTGTCCTTCTGAAACCAGGGACATTGGCACAGGGCATGGTTTGATCTTATTCTTTGCTTTTCTTGGCAAAGCCCCTTCCAACAGCTTCAGAGGAAAACAGTCAAGATGAACGCGTTTCGGAAGCACTTACACAATAATCCTGTCACTCGCGGACTTAGAAAACGGATCAGCTTTGCCCGAGGATGAGACGAGCCAGAGTGTGACCTATTAACTGTTGTCGAACCCTTCACAGGAGCCTGGAGGGTCCTTCAACTCAAGCCAAGCCCCTTTCAAACCAGCCCTCAAAACCCTTGTCTCAAAAGTGGCCACTACTGCCCCCTACAACCCCGCATGACAATTTTCTATTCACGATGCGCTTGTCAGAAGACATCACCAAACAGCGCCCTGTAATGGATCTTACTTGTGAATCAATGAATACAATTTCAATCAGTTTCTGCAGATGAAAATGTTAATAACTTTGCACTTTCTCCTTACATGGAAACACGCTTATACACACACTCCCCTCCTGCAAACCCAATGCATATTAGATAATGAAAACAAACAGAAAATTCCTAGCAATATATTTTTTGATACATTCTACATCTTCGCCGAAACTGTCATCGCAAGTTGGTACTTGCCTACATATGTCTAATAATTTTCTTTTTGAATTGCACAAAGAACCATCATCAAGTGATCACTTCTTACTTATAGAAGAAAGTCAAAACAGATTCTCTTTTTAAGACTTAAATCAGAAGCATGTCGTTGATCTGGGCTAAAGGAGACTAGCACATTTTTTTCCCAATGAGTGTCTAAAGCGGTTGGCTTCCTTTGGAATCATCGACACTAAAAAGTCAGGATGGAAAAGACAGGCAGGATGTCTAGAGGTAGGGAGGATGTATTGTGGGGTCAAAGTGTTTGGTGGAGTAACATAATCTTCCTGTGAGACCCATTCAGAACTAGCTTCCCGAGTTATAACAAAACTCTCAGTCTTTGGGACCAATTCAACTTGGTTATAAACACGTTATGAGCTCATGGCATCCAGAGAGGACCCCTCCACACGAATAGCACTACCATTTTGCCTTTTCCTCTTCCTAAATTATTGCCATTTCCCCCCACCCCCAGCCCCATGGAGTGCCCCTGTGTTCTTACTTCTCTCTGAACTGATGGTGGGCATTACCTGGGCTCTAAGACTTCCTTTTCATTCGATCTTTTAAATTTTTCTCTGTACTTATTTGTCCTTTTGGCTTAGAGATGGGTATGGCATGCCTCTGGGATAAATGTGCACTTATCATGCACTGTTGATCTCGTGGGCTGTTCTCACTCTTTCAGTGAGAGAGACCACTGCATCCTTTTTCACTCTAAGGCCAGCCCCACGCCCTGAGGCTGGCCCGTGGAAAACCAGTACTCAGAAGTCTCAGAGGTCTGCCCTTCACATGAGCACCATAGGGGGAATCTGGGTCTCTGAGAACTTTCTAGGTTCTCCAGCTCCCCTCCCCCAACCTTTAAGGCCTTGCCCAGAGCAGGTACTCTAGAAATATATGGAACTCATCCAATTCTCTCGGTGAGAAGAAACTGAGACTTAAACAAACAAACAAAAAACCTGCCACATAGGTTGTTGGTGGCAAAAATAGGAACGGACTAATGTTTTTTTCCAAATATTTTGTGAGTGGAAACACTCTATGCTTAGTGGCTTCCAAATAACTAGGAAAAAGTAGAATCCAAACTTTTATTCACAAACTGTAAAATCTGTAAATAACTGGCCAGACTTCCTGCTTCTATATTTTTTTAAAGTGTTTTTTTCCCTTAAGACAAAAGTATAATACAGTCTCTAAAAAAAAATTTAAAAAAATAAAAAAATGTTGGAAACATTCAAAATTCAGAAAGAAGGAAAGAACATCAATTGTGAAATGTAAAATCCCAAAGAAATCCATTGTCAATACCTTGATGTATTCAAACACAATCTACCTCAATACATCTTTTTCTTGTAAAAAAAAAAATACTTTTTAAAAACGCCGTTTTAATCATACTGTAACTTTTTCGTTAACCTTTTTTATCTCCCCCCCTCCATTACTATAATATCTTTGTAAATAGAATTTTTCAAGAAATTGATATAAGTACAAAACAAAAAATCCCCATGATTCAATTTTAGGTTGTTTTAGATTGTTTCCAAGATGTCCTTATTATAAATATTATTGCTATAAATATCTTTGGGGGAAAAGGGGATTTTCGTTTTTGGAATTTTTTCTCTTAGGATAGATTCCCAGTAGTAGAATTTCTGGATCAATACCAAGTTCATTTTTAAGGCTCGGGTTGCTTGTTATTTTGTAATGCATGTTGCCAAATTGTTGTCCAAAAGAATAATATAAATTTACATGGTCACTAGCGCTGTATGAGGAATTATTTCATTATTCCTTGACAAATGTTGGGGATTTTTGGATCATTTAAAAATATTTCCCAAAGTAAAAATTGATATCTTCGAGTTGTCTTCATTTCCATTTCTTTAATGCTCAGTGAAGCTGAATTTGTTCTCATTTAAAACACTGGTTGTATTTTTATTATTTTAAAAAAATTCTTTGTAAATAACCTTTGCCCATTTATCTCTTGGACTATTAGTGTTTTTCATATCAATCTAGATGAGCTTCATATCTATTATAGATATAATATGATGATCATATAGCTGCAATTATACTTCCTAGTTTTTGGTTGTTAAAAGCTCTATTGACATACAATAAATTGCACATACTCAGAGTGCACAATTTGATCAGTTTTGAGCTATACCATCAACGAAGTCAAGATAATGAACTTATCCATCACCCCTCAAATTTCCTCCAACCCTTTCATCTCCCATCTCCAGGTGACTACTGATCTGCTTTCTGATACTGTATATTAGATTGCATTTTTTAGAATTTTATGTTTATGGAATCATATAGCATGTACTCTTGTTTTGTTTGTCTTCCTTCATTCAGCATTATTATTATGAGAGCCATCCA
Source organism: Pteropus alecto (assembly GCF_000325575.1). Lineage (NCBI taxonomy): Eukaryota > Metazoa > Chordata > Mammalia > Chiroptera > Pteropodidae > Pteropus > Pteropus alecto. Next base: position 1,254,945 of record NW_006442207.1, on the reverse strand, counting down.
TATTATGTCTATCAATAGTTCTTTCCTTTTTTTATCGCTAAGAGGTATTTCATTACATAAATATGCAACAGTTTTTTAATTCATTCACTTATTGATGGACATATTGGTTGTTTCTAGACCTTGGCTATTAATAATAAATCTACTACGAGCATGAATACATCTTTCTATGAACGTATGCTTTCATTTCTCGGGGATAATACCACTAGATATTTACCCCACTAGATCATTTGGGAAGTGAATGGTTTACATTTTCAGGAACTGCCAAACTGTTTTACACTGTTGTACTATTTGCATTTCCATCAGTATACTAGAGGTCCAAATCCTTCGTATCCTCATGAACACTTGGTATAGTCACCCTTTTAATTTTTGTCGTTCCTGTGTGTGTGTTGGTATATCATCATCGCTTTAATATGCGCTTTCTAATGTCTAACACTATTCAGCATCTTTGCATGTGCTTATTTGCCATCCCATTACTTCTTTGATAAAATATCTTTCCAAATCTCTTGCCCATTTTAAATATTCATTGTTTACTTATTATTGAATTTTGAGAGTTCTTTGTATATTTTGTACACAAGTACATTATCAGGCATATAATTCGCAAGTTTTCTTCCAGTCTGTGGCTTTTTTTCATTTCTTTTCTTGGCAATGTCTTTTGAACAGCAGTTTTTTACTTTTGATGAAGTCCAATGTATAGTCCAATTTATCAGTTTGTTCCTTTATGGATTGTGCTTTTGGTGTTGTATCCAAGCTTTTTTTTTTTTAATATTTTCTCCTCAAAGTTTCATAGTTCTGGTGTTACATTTCTTTGCAAATAGATATCCATTTGTTCTGGCCCATTTGTCAAAGAGATTTATCTTTTTGCCACTGAATTATCTTTGCATTTTTTTTGAAAATCAGTTGTTGATATATGTATAGGTCTTTGGACTCTACTGCGTTCCTTTGATCATTTTCTCTCTCTTTATGCCAATACCACAGTGTCTTGACTGTTATCATTTTATAATGTGTCTGAAAGTCAGTCAGTGTTTGTCTTCCAAAATTATTCATTTTCATAGTTGTTTTGGCACTTCCGGGTTCTTTGTATTTTCATATGAACTTTTAGAATAAATTGATCAATTTCTACAAAAAAAGCCTCTGAGATTTGGATTAGGATTGCATTGGAATTATAGATCAATTAAGGAAACAACTTACAATATAATTTAAATTATTGACAACTTTTTAACTAATGGACAAAAGATATCCATTAATTTAAATCTTTAATATATTTCAGCCATGTTTTTATGGTTTTCAGGATTTTATAGTTTATGGATATTTCATATCTTTAGCCAGACCTATCTCTAAATATTTCATGTTATATAATGCTATTATAAATGGTGTTATATTTGTAATTTTAATTCTGTATAATATGTGTACATATGTATGTGTAAATTTAATTTTGCATATTGATTTTGCTTGTTAAACTCATTAGTTCTTATAAAGTTTTGATAGTATTTTTTGTGACCCAGAATATGATCTTTGCTAAATAGCCTTTAAAATAATATATTTGCTGCTGTTGTTCAGTGGAGGGTTCCATAGGTGTCAATAAGATCAAGTTGGTCAAGAGCATTACTTAGATCTTTTATATCCTTAGTGATTTCCTGTCTATTTCTTTGAATAATTATTAACAGAGCAGTATTTAAATCTCTATCATTGTGAATTTTTCAATTTCTCCTTACAGTTCCATCAGTTTTGCTTATGTAATTTGAAGCTATGTCATTAGGTACATAAATATTTATGATCATTAGGTGTTTAAATGAAGTGAACTCTTTTTCATTACGAAATGACCTTCTTTATTTCTCATAATATTCTTTATTCTGAAATCTATTTTGTCTGTTATTGATATAATCACCCCAACTTCCTTTCGATTAGTGTTAGCATAGCATAGCTTTTCTATCCTTTTAGTTTTAACCACTTTCTCTGTGTGTGCGTCTTTCTCAGTCTCTCTGTCCTTCTGTGTCTGTCTCTGTCTCTGTCTCTGTCTCTCTCTTCTCCTCCCCTCCCCCTGCTATGTATGTGTTTCTGTTGGCAGGGCATCCAATCTAACAGTTGCTGCTTTTCAGTGGAGTGTTTATATCATTCACTTTTACTGTGCTTAATGACATGGTTAGGTTCAAGTCTATCATCTTGCCACTTGTTTTCTATTTGTCCCTTCTGTTCCTTGCTCCATTTTTTCCTCGTTTTTGTCTGCCTTCTTTTAGGTTAATTTAATATTTTTTGTTATTTCATTTTATCCCCTTCGTTGAGTTATTAGCCATAAGTCTTTGACGGTATTTGAAAGGCAATTTTTCTTGAATGAATATTATATGACTTCGCTTATGTTATAAGGTCTTTTCAACAGTTTGCTTTCATTTTTTCCTTCCCAGACTTTGACTATTGTCACACATTTCACTTTTACATATGTCACAACCCTCACACTATATTGTTATTATTTTTGCTTAAAGAGTTAATTATTATTTAAAGAGATTTAAATAGCAGAAAAAAACTTATTTAATCATCTAGTTACTATTTACCATGCTCTTCATTCCTTCATGAAGATTTATATTTCCAGCTGGTATTATTTCTTTTCTGCCTGAAAAAGAAAATGGAGATTTTTTTTACAGTGAATGTGTGCTGCTGATGAATTCTTCCCACATTTGTATATCTGACAAAGGCACTTTACCTCTGTGAAAGATATTTTTTATGGCATAGAATGCTAGCTTGACAAATGTTTTTCTTTCAGCTCTATAAAGATGTCTTCTCACATTGTTTCTGACAAGAAATCTACAATAATTCATATCTTTATTCCTCTGTATAAAATGTGATTTTTTTATACTCTAGCAACTTTTAAGAGTTTTTACTTTTTTAAGCTTTTTAAAAACTTTTGAGCAATGTGATTACAATGCGTCACAGTGTAGTTTTTTTATGTTTCGTGTGCTTGGGTTTTATTGAACCTCTTGGATCTTGAATTTATAGTTTTCATTAAATTGGGAAACTTTTCAGACATTATTTCTTCAAATATTTTTTTGTTCCTCACCTCTCTCCTCTTTTGGGAATCCCAGTTTCAGTTACAGTAGGCCTCTAAATGTTTTCCTAATTTAAAAAGAAAAAAACTTGCTTGTATAATTTGTATATAAAGCTTGATTAAAACCTATTTTGTAAAAAATGAAACTTTTTTCCCTTTTGTGCTTAGTATTGAAAATATCTATTGATATGTCTTCAAGTTCACTGATCCTTTCTTCTGCAAGGTCTAATCTACTGTTAATCTTATCTAAAGTATTTCGCCTCATATATGGTAGATTTTTTCCTCTTTAGAACTCCAATATGAGTCTTTCGTATAATTTCCATGTACATTTTGACTTAATTTTTTAAAGATATGGAATACATATAATAACTGTTTTGATATTCATGTCTGTTAATTTTAACATTTATGTCAATCCTGAGTTGGTTTCGATTGATTTTTTTTTTTTTTCATTTCAGGCCATATTTTCATGCTTCTTTGCATGCTTGATTATTTTTGCTTGAATGCCAGACACTATGTATTTCACCTTAATGGGTGCTTGATATATTTGTACTCCTGTAAATATTCTTGAACTTTGTTCTGTGGTAGAGTTAAATTACTTACAGATAGGTTGGCCCCTTTGGATCTCGCTTTTAAGATTTGTTAAGTGAGACCGGAGATGTACACATCACAGATATTTATTTCCTACTACTGATGCAAGACCCTTTTGTGCACTCTATCCAAGACCCTGTAAATCAAGAGATTTCCCAGTCTTACTGTCGCAGTGGCACTTTTCCTAATCCTACTCCTGAATGTATGCTGATCACTGTCAACTTCAGTCTTTTCAGATGTTTGTTCTCTGGATTTTGATAGTTTTTTTCATACATATAAGATCACTAATCAGCTAAATATTTGCAAGAGACCTTCTACTCAATACCCTTGTAAATAAATACCTTTTGTTCATATATTCTCTAGAGTCAAGGCCTATTGCTCACAACTAAGAGTCTATCTAACGCATTTTGTTTGAATCCATCAATTTCTCCAAAGGGCAGAATTAGACTTCTCATCTTTTCCTGCTTCAAATGTTCCCCTATCTCTCTTTTTCAGATGCCATTAAGATCCTATAACCTGTGGCAGATGCCTCTACCTCTCAGGTGATTTACAGACTAGGATAAATGACTTTCACCTTCTGCCCTCCAACCATACCTCTCTTTAACTCACTAACTGCTCTTCATCCTTCAGGGCTCTGCTCAAATGCCAACTTCTCAGGGAGCACTAACACTTAAAGTGGATTGGGCCTCCTGCGATCAATATTCCCACAGCTTCCTATACCTCCTTATCATTTGTATTCCTTCTACTTAACTGTAATGACATTTTTTTAAAGTCTGTAACCTCCATTCAACTGTAGGCTCCAGGAAGGCAGGGACTACCTGTCCTGCTATTTGCTTTGTCCCCTTTCTAGTGGCAGACACACAGGGAGTACTTAAATATTTGTTAAATAAATGAATCGATGGATGAATGAATCATTAACTTATAAGGTGATGAGATGGGATCTTTTGGATTGATTGGTCACTCAGAAGGTTCTTTTTATCTTGACAGCTTTATAAGGCAAAAATATTATCAACTTAAATTGAAAGGGAGTTGCAATTCCTTCAGCAGGGTGTGAGGGCAACTTACTGAGAGTGATTCCTGAGCCCACCACCCATGGGAAATAAGCCTTGTTTACAATGTCTTAAGTCAGACCTGGAAGGGAATTTTAGAAATCAAGGAGCTCACCCCTTTTTTCTACAGACAAAGTTAGAGCAAGGACAAAACTTGCTGAGGTCACTGGCTATTTGGTGGCAGAAGCTGGACCAGAAACTAAACCTCCTGATTCTCTATCCCATGCTCTTTCCAGCCCCCAGATTTCATACTGACCCCCATCCCCACACCAAGTTAAAATATAGCCTGGGGGAATGGAACTCCACAGACAATTTCTGGCTGTAATGGTGCCACTTATTTGACTGACTTGCTTTTCTGCAAAGGGAGAGTACAGTAGCAATGCACATCTTCCATACAGGAGAGAATTTCCCTATAAATCCATGCAACTGGAACTCTAAAATATCCTAAATGTTGTGCATTAGTAATAGTAATGGCCATGAGCAAATATTTATACATACAAGCATCTGCAGGTGTAAGCTGAAGCTAAACTATTTTACAAGTAACAGTGTGTTTTATTACATATATAAATATATAAAATATTCCATATATATAAATAAAAAAGCTTATTGCTACTTTTAATATTATATGTATATATCTTAAACCCATTTCAATTGGGTCATCCAAATCACTACCCACATCTGCAAAGAAAGTGTTTTAACCTAGCATGCTGCCCCAACCAACAAAATTTTCAGCTTTTAACCTATCCTAGGATTGCTTTTGCTAGCTAACTATTCTTCAACTAAAGTTTCATTGTTCTCTTTTAAGAATAGCCTAAGTAACTATTCTCTTTTTAATGTAAAGTGCTAGATTTAACAAGCTAATTAAATGATAGAGACTTACCTTTAGCTTCTTCCTGTGCCTCTGCCTTCTTCTAGGTCTTTTTGCTCTTCCAGTTCTTAGTGAGTGTATTATCTAGAACACCAGTCCAATAAAGGTCATCACAAAACAAGAAAAAAAGATAAGCTTATTTTCCTCTGTATTGTTGGTGTCTGAGCACAATGAGAATATTCAGAACCTTCTTGCTGAAGAAGGGTCATGTGGTGCAGGCTACACACTGGCCATGAACTTGTTCCTGACAAATGAGTCCATGGCACTGGGAACAGTCATCTTTCTGGGCCGACATCAACCTGTCTACTACCTCATCACCGGTAGAACTCTGAGACTAACAATGATGCATGGCCAGGGGCTTCCATAAACAAAGGTGGAAATGAGCCTAAGCATTTAGACACATCTCTAGAAGTGTCTTTTTTGCTCCCTGCCATGAACTATTAGTAGCAAGTGATAGATTTTTCTTTCTTAGCTTTACATCCCAACTCTTTGTTCGCATTTTTATTCCTGGATCATTACAGAAGAGGAGGGGACAAATTTACAGATCTTCTGTGTTATAGACTGAATATTTGTAACTGCCGAAAATTCATATATTGAAATTGTAGTCCCAATGTGATGGTTTTAGGAGATGGGGTCTTTGGAAGATGATTCAGTCATGAGGTTGGAGCCCTCATGAATGGGATTAGTGCCTTATAAAAGTGACCACAGAGAGCTCTCTTGCCGCTACTGCCATGTGGAGACACAAAGAAAAGACAGACTTCTATGAACCAGAAAGTGGGCCCCCACCAGACACTGAATATGTTGGCAACTTGATCTTAAACTTCTCACCCTCGAGAACTGTGAGAAATAAATGTTTGTTGTTTAAGCCATCCAGTCTGTGGTATTTTTTGTTCTAGCATCCTGGTCAGACTAGCACACACTGCAAACAGCTTCCTGGAGGGTAAAAGCTTATGTCCAGAGTATTGGATAAAAGCTCAGTGCTAGCAGCATACCTACAGGTGGGGGGCTCACTTCATCTTTTACTAAGCTGTTTGAAACCGAGTAAGTCATGTGATTCCTCTGAACTTCAGTCTACTCATTTGTAAATAGAGATACAAATAATGGCCCTCAGGGCAGGAGTAAATTAAACGTGATGAAGCATGTAAGATTCTTAGCGCCAAGTCTGGCACAAGGTAAGTGCTCAAACAATGTGAGCCATCATTAACCAAGAGCAAATGTCTGTGTGAGGCAGGTACTCAATGTGTGTTTTTGATGCAGTTGAGTTCAGTCAATGTGAACATACAAGTTTCTTGGGAATATCATATTTTATATTTTCCACTTAGTGAACTGTACTTTAAGATATCATTTAACATAATCTTCAATCTTTTCATGTAATTTTTAGGTTGGTTAAACCTCCCTCGAGGTGGTTCTTTGTCATACTATCATACTAGAGATTGGCTATTGTTTTTATAGCATGTTCAGATTTTGGAGGGAAATAAAATTTTTTTTTAAAAAAAAAAAGGAAAAGGAATATCACAACCTTTTTCCTAAGCATTCATGGAGTCAACCTGGAAAATCAATGAGATGACAGATGTTGGAGACAGATGCCCAAATATCTACTCAATAGACAGGCTTAATGAGCTAACACAGGAAGAACAATTAGAGAATTCATTAATTATACTCTAGGTTCAATTTCATTGTTAACACTAATCCATTATTTGAGCTAATGACTTCAGCTTTTCTTATAGTAATTTGTGCCTATCAGTGAATAACGTCTTCAAATTTCCATGATTGTGTAAAATTCACACTATATCCATAACTTCTTATTTCCCAAAAGGACCTAAAGAATTTCTAAAATATATAAAATACTTCAAGATAACATAAATTAGGAGAAAAATGAAAGTAAGACTATAACATGGAGCAAGGAATGAAGCTAATACAAAAATGTATAAGACTACAAAGTCTCAAACACTCGTCTTAGGTCCTGTTTTATAAGCAGGGCTATCGCACAAAGAGCTCAGCCAAAATTTTCAGCAATGAACACTTCAATGCACAGACTTTTGTTTAGTTAAATATCCACCAGAGTAAAGCTACTCGAATTCCAGTAAGTTGCTACTTGTTTGTCTTTGTTATTCTTAAATAATAATATATTTCAGGCTGTCCTGCATTTCTTGATAGTCTATTACAGAAACCAAAACAGAAATTCCTTCAGTTAATGAAAAATAATGAAAAATGCATTTTTGATCACTTTCTGTACTCCAGCCAGCTTCTGAGAGGAAGGTAATGAGATTCCGTACTTCTAACCTTTAAGGCACTCAGTCTTGCTCTTGAACTAATACATATGCGCTCATTTGCATAGTCTCTTTCTCTCCCTCTTGAGCAAGCCACACTCTGACACAAGGAGCCTCCTTGCTAGGCACGGAAACTGTTTCAAGATGTTTCAAACGCAGAAATGGCCACCTGCATGCATTCTGGTTAAGACTTTATGTTATCCTACTGCTCAAGTTTTCTTGAAGAAAGTTCAAAAGGTGTTCATCTGAGTCATTCATGCTTTCGTTACCCTTGACCTAAAGCAATCTGGTGGATATTTTTTTGCGGGGGAAGGGGCAGTCAAATTTTTTATTTAAAAATATTTGAAAAATCATATGTTGCAATATTTCAGCAATTGTTTGGATTTGTTTTTTATTGTATTATAAGTGTATTTTATATTGCTTATAAATTCTAACATGAAATATTAGAAAATAAATGATTTATGAAAAACCTACTGTCATTTGATCAAAAATTAAATTTATATATGAAACTATGATTTCACAAAAATGCATAATTTTATCTTGTGCACGTATACAATTTCATTTGCTTACATAAGCTAAGGTAGCAAAAATACATCTTGATTTTAGTTCTCTACCTTGTTAAATATGCCTAAGCTAGAAAACAATTATAATAGCAGAATTTTATTTACTTTTATTAGCAATGGAAAACTTTTTTGTGATTTCAGGACCAGAATATGCATGACGCATGAAAAGATGAGCCTTCATCTGTTCGGTGAGAATCGTGCAAATCAACGTCAACTAGAATTGCTGGAGAAAAAGAAAGCTATAGAGTGTGGGTTATTTCACCTTTGCAAGCTGGGAGCCATTAAGTAATGGCTCCCTCCACTCCCCACCCCCTTCTGTGAGACACATCCTGAACACTGGGCCCATGTTTTCAGGAAGAATGTGCCCCACTGCCCCTTGGAGACTCCGTTTCGTTTTCTTGGTTCAGTTAGTTAATGACAGTCCATTTTGGCTCAAACATCCAATTCCCTTTCATCAATCATGTCTTTCTAGACTGCCAGTTTCAGAGCAATGATTGCTGAGCCTTTTCACGCAGACATCCACAGACGTTCTCAGAGAAAGACCCAGATCCACTTCTCCATTGAAGATTTCCCAGGGCCCCATTTCTTCCACTTCCTTCCAAATGAAAAGAATGAGTTATGTGAGAGGGGAGAACCCCACTGGAAAATGGATGTTTGGTGACTCAATGTTAATCTAGAAATTCATATTATTTAGTATCGGAAAAGGACATTGTAACAAGGTGGTTATTTTATACAGTGCAGACATGGGAAATACAAAACACCATCCACCATGAAAAAGATTTAATTTGGAATCGCAACACGCAGGGTTTTTTTCCGCTTTAAATTCTTCTTATTCAGTCATATTTGTTATAAATATTCAATAGAAATGCAGTTTTCCAGGACTGAAATGGTCTTTAATGAAGCAAGCCATGTGTGGCTTTTCAGTCAAGCGTTCTCATGCCTGGTTAACTGTCAGGATGCTGGTGCTCCTTTCCCAAAAAAAGGAATCTTGTGACGCTGCTTAGGTCTCTGAAAACTTATTCTCTGGAGACTTTGGAATCACCTACACATCACAAGTCTATAAACAGCAAATGCATAAAGCATTTGGATGCACTTTAAGGCAGAGGTAGACCTTCCATTTGGACATGGCCACCCATCTAAGTGTCATTACAGTTAATTCGGCCCAGTGTAAGCACTTGGCTGGGAGCTGGAAGGGCTGATTTCAGCTGCAGCTCTGCCACTTGTATAACCTGCTGTTTAATTTTGAGTAAGCTACTCTCCCACACAAGGCCTACAGTGTCCAATCTTTAAAATATGAAAGTTGGGCTCCATAAGGGATCATCAGAATACTACCAGTAGGCGAGATCCAGTCTGCTGCCAGCTTTTGTAAATAAAGTTTTATTGAAATACAACCATGCCCATTCATTTACTATCATCTGTGCCTACAAAGGCAGAGTTGAGTAGTTGTGACAGAGACCATCTGGCCCATAAAGCCTAAAATATTTACTATTTTCCCTTTAACAGAATAAGTTTGCCAGCCTTAGACAATTGTTGGGATCTTTTCCAATTCTAGAATTCTTTATGTATTCTATACAACATCTAATTTTTATATGTTAATCCTTTAATTCTCTAAATCTTTACTGAGTTTTTCCTATGAAGTATGCTTTGTACTGCTTCAAAAAATATATATGATTCCTTAACCAAACTTTGTAATAGTTTCTTTTTCTTTTACTTATAGGATTTAAATTATATTAACAGCTCTTGGAAAGATCCAAGGCAATATTTTGGGGCAAGCATCTTATGATTTGATTATCATGAGTAAATAGAGCATATCTTTTTCTCTACTAAAAATGTTTAAGAAGTTTTAAAAAAAAAACCTATATGGCACAGGAGACTTATTGCATTAAAACATCATTTTAACAGATTGTTTAGTTTTGGTAATATAATTTGACATCTAAACATAAGCTGAGAGGGATCTCTCTCAAAACCTTTGATAATATGATTCATTGTCAAATGTTTGTTTTGTCTCTCTGGCACTCATTAATTAATTCTTTTTAATATAGCTTGGATTTACTGATTTTGAAAAAGAGAATTATTCTTATTGATGTTGCTAAAATATCCAGGTGGCTTGAATTTTACCAACTAGATAGTTTAATCTAGCACATTTGTGTAGCCCTAATCAAATCTTTACTAACAGATGTGAGAAGCACAGTGTTGGAGCTAATGTTTGTGTCTCTATAATAATTAAATTAGCTCAATAAGGAAAATAAATGAACAATAATGACCAACATTTTTCCCTAAACTTGTATTATAGTCTTTAAAATATTTTAAAGATTTCCTATGGAATCTTTTAGTAATGACATACAGGTTGAGAATTTTTGATTTGAAGAGATACATTTATTTTTAAAGAAATAGCCATGTACTAAATTGATTAGAATCAAGTAATCAAGTATCACGTCTTTTACCGAATAAAAGCAAAACCTATAACTAAGCCAAAATTCAAATTTAAGTTTTCTCGACAAATTCATTCTAAAGAATGGAATAATCCTTTCTTCTGGCCAATAGCATAGAAAGCTTTTTTTTTTTTTTTTTTTTTTAAGGATTATCTCTTTATAGCATTTTCTAATGAATAGGAAACAATCTTTCTCAGGTTGAGCGATTATTCCCATATATAATTAGTTCCTATTTACGACACTGCTGTTCTAGCGTCCTGGCTCAATGCATTGACTTTAAAATTCATTAATCATGGCTTTCATTGAGCTTTCGGCTCCAGGTGACAGTGCCTACCACAGGCCCAATAACGTCTCATCCAAAGGCAACTTGTACAAATAGGAAAGATTAGAATTCTCAGATTCACCGAAAAATTGAAAAGTGTTTTAAAAGCCAAGGTAAGGCATCTTATGGAAGGCAAGTTCATGGGGAAAAGGTGGCTAATAGGTGATGGCAGATGGCTTTCTAGGCCGGCCTTGGTGCAGCCGCCATGGGGGAGGCCATGTTGCAGCTGCAGATCAGAGCACATTAGACGGAGCTCTGTGTGAACATGGACACAATGCTGCTTCTGTTCCTGCTGCACTGTGCTCTGACCTTGCTGGAGGCAAAGTGGTGTCACAGCTGCACTTGCAGGATGGTCAGTAGTGATGGAAAGAGGGCCAGTGGGGTCCTCCCAGGACCAAGCCCCTGTCACCCAACCCGGTGCCCGCAGGTGGCGACCTTTATTTGTGTATTCTACTGTATTTATTTATTTGCCTAGCTAATCAGCTTGGGGTCACATTCCCAAACTAGATGTGTCCCTTCTTTGTCCCTTCATGAAAGAAAGAAAGAAAGAAAGAAAGAAAGAAAGAAAGAAAGAAAGAAAGAAAGAAAGAAAGAAAGAAAGAAAGAAAGAAAGAAAGAAAGAAAGGAAGAAAGAAAGAAAGAAAGAAAGAAAGAAAGATGCCTTTTAATTTTTCCTTAGCTTCTCCAATAAATTATCTTACTTTAAAGACCTCTTAGACAAGGAATAGAAATATGATTTGACAATCAGAAAGTATAAAGGTGTATTGTTTAACGTACTGTTGGCAAGGTATCCATTGCAGTATACAAATAAAATAGTCCTGCCCCTGTTCTGTGCGCTTTGTTTAATATAATCTTTTAACTTAAAAAGTTCCAAGACAAGGCTGTGATTATTTTCTCTTTCATGAGGAGGCCTAGATTTCCTTTCACTTGATTAGAAAAGCTGTAGAAAATGAATACACTAATTACTTGAAATTAAATTTGAAATACATTTTTTTTCCTGTTTCATGCAAAATGGAGTGTATTTGCCTGCTAGCTCATTCAAATAATAAAATCAATTATGTATTAGTGGTTGGGCACCTAATGAGCCAGCCCCTCCTAACGCTTTACTTATCTCATGTCATTCATATAATGAAGATGGAAGGAAGATCTCATGTGTTTCATTGACCAGAGGAGGAAATTGGGGCTCCAAGCAGAACCTGCCCCAGAGCACGCAGCCTCCATGAAGAAATTGCCTTCAAGAGGGCTTTTGGGAAAGTTTCTCCAGAGCCCTCAGCTGCAGGGCATGTTTATGGAACCCATCCCTGCAAAGCACAAGCCCTCAAGGCAAGTTCACCTGTTAAGCATTAAATATACTTTTGAGGCGAGATTATGTGATTCCCACCAGATCACTGGAATGGCTTCTAATAGGCCTGATATACAAATTTATAAATTAATATTCCTTCAATCTGAACAATTTATTATGACTAATCTATTTAAAGTAGATAAATGAAATTCTTTGTATGGGAAGAGAAGCCTCTGGTTTACAGAATTGCCAATATGTGGGGCAGACAGACTATTCTGAAGATGGCTGAAATATCAAAAGTATTACAGTCCAAATTGGTGGAACAGTTGGAGAAATTTGAATAAGGTCTCTAGATTAGATAATAGTACTATATTAATGCTAAGTTCTTGGTTTTGATTATTGTAGCATGGCTATGTAAAAGAATGTCCTTATATAGGGTAAAGAAATATAGAGGTATTTAGGGGTAAAGAGACATGTTGTTTACAATTTATTCTCAAAAGATTCAGAAAAAATAAATCTCAATCATCTATCTATTTATCAATCATCTATTCATTGAGAACAATATGCAGTAAAATGTAAACATTTTGGCAATCGGATGAAGGATATAAGTAACTATTTGTCCTATTTTTACAACTTTTCCATACATCTGAAGTTATTTCAAAATTTAAAATGTAATAAAGAAAGAGACTTTGAAATAAGTGAGCCTCTAGACTAGACGTCCAGTTCTGGAGGAGACACTACCAGGAGTGTAAGTAAAATGCTGGAGTTTTCTGAGACCGATCACTGCAGGAAATGTTTCTCTCCACATGTTTGGAGCTAGATTTCTAAAAACCAAAATGACCACTGACTCCTGTAGGCTAAAATGGGATCATTTTCCAGCAATTCATTTGGCCACCAGAAAACGTGTTTCACCCAATAAAGGGGACCAACATTTAGAAAGCGCACCACTTTCAGATTAAATGCTCCAAGTGTAATGATACGCATCAACAATTACATCATTGTCTCCTTTGTAGACAAATGTTTCTGTGTGTTGAATTTTCAATGATCAATACCAAATATTAAAATATTCCAATAAATGTGGGGAGGCACACAAACACTGCGGTTAAGATTAAGAAACACCTTTGCGAGAGTATGTTTTATACCCAAGGAGAGGTAGCCCAAACATGGAAAAGTAACTACAGAACTAAACTAAGAATATAAAAGAACCATAAAATTTAAGAGCAAGTGAGATCATGAGTAAATCAACCTATATTTCAGTTCTTAATGGATTGAGTGCTTAATGCGTTTTTGGGTCACTCTCTGTGTTTGACATAACATTTTCAGTAGCATCTATAAATAATAATAAAAAAATGAATGGAGATTTAAATGTCAAAGTGCTACCAATAATGTTGGCATTCTCCACTGTCCCTCCTGACGCAGCTGGGACATTAAGAACTTGACATTTGGGAACTAGGAAAAGACGTGAACTTAGTCAGTAGACCCAAAGCCCTTTCTAGTCCTGGAACTGGGACATATGCAAAGTCACCAGACTGCTGCCCTTCTCTGGTCCTCAGTTTCCCCATCTGTAAAATGAAGCATACATAACATTTATGATGACATGTGACTATCACCTTGACCTGTGATACCTTATGAGCTTACCTTGTTACACAGAAGACATGAATTCCAAGGGGAGCATTCAGATTACGCTGGAAGAGAAATTTATTGCATTTAATATTGCTTTAAAATGTTGAGCTACCAGCTGGAACTCAGAAGTCTTTGGGTTACCTAAATAGTGTTGTTTTAATGAGAATTTTCTTTTTAATAAGAGAAATTGACGTGTGAACAAATGTTTTTCTTCTTAGGCTGAGTGTTTGAATTAACGTGAAAAGAAGGCATTTTCCTACATT
>NW_006442207.1:1204015-1240626 GCF_000325575.1 Pteropus alecto | reverse complement strand
GAAATGTTCTCATACTGGAAACATCATTAGGGAGTTTGGTATCTCCATCCCTTTTCCCTGCCTCCCAAGAAGAATTTAACTAAATCTTGAGAAGTCGCCCAAATGCCAGTCTTTCACGAGCCGCCTTCAATATTTTTCCACCTGTACTATTATTTGCTTAACATTTTTCTTGAAATTGAATCATTTTTTTAAAAAAGTTAAATGCTTACAACATCAACCTCGTACATACCAGTGGTATGTGTATCATCCATCAGGATAATTATGCCCTAAGGTTAGTAATGATAATTAGTATTTATAGTTTACCAAATGTTTCCAGTTACATTAGCTTATTTAAGCCCTACGACAACCCCCAGTTTTGCAGGTGAGAACATGGAGGCTTAAAGAGGTTTAAATATTTGCTATAATTACACGATTAATTAGAAATTAACTAAAATTCAAGTTCAAATCTTCTAACTCCACATCTCATGTTCTCCTTGCTACACCAACATTATAGATTCTAAGGCTTAGTTTCCCTTCCTAAAAGCATTTTCCATTTTGTCTGCATTTTCTTTCCGTAGGGCTGGGGAGGGGGGGTGTGCAGAATATGCTAATTTAGAAGAAAATATCCAGGGTTATATATTATATGTTTATTATATGTTATACTCTAAACTATACTTCATACTCTGTGCTAAGTAGTATATATCATGTATATTTTGTATTATATATTTGATTTTTTTAAAAAACAGATAATTCTGACATCTCAGCTTGATTTTTATTTCCAAACACTCGTGAACAGAAAGACCCGCTTTTAGCTCCTATAAATTGAGCTTATTTTCTCATGAATGCAAGCAAAATTGAATTCCTCTCCTCTTAGTTAAAGAAATCAGATAAGTTGCTGATTGGAGCAAGATATTCTGATTTTCATTTATTTATTTTCAGTGTTAATCATCTCAGTTGGTGAGTGCATCTTGGTTGAAAAGGAGTTAAAAATACAGTCAAAAAGATTTCCTTTCCTCCTTTCTTCCTGTGGATCATGACCTTTGCTTTTTTCAACTTCCTCAATTTAGATTCAGTAAATTGTCACAGAGTGCCACAACACCTGCTTCGGTACTTGAGAAATTGACTTTTCCTGCAAATTACCCTGATCAGTGACCTTGTCTTGGCTACCAAAGAGTTTGGAGAAGGAGACAGGCTGTACGTGTGGCCATGCCCCAGCCCACGACTGGCATTTTGGCTCTTTGAAGTTCACAGTTATCTATTTAATGTACAGACATATTCTGAAACAATGCCACATTATGATCATCAACCGGAAAACCCAACTGTCACCTCTCAGGGAAATGACATTTGATCTTACAAGGGATAGACTGCAGCAGAATTTAAGAACGCTCCATTATAATTTAAAGAAGGGGACATTTGGTAGATTTGCCTTTTTGTTGCGAGTGACTATCTCAGTCAGATCCCCGTGTGAGTAATCATGTAAGAGTGATATGACAGAGAATAGAAACATTCAATCAGCTCTCAGAATTTGTGTCTTTCAAAGGTGCTTCTTTGGGACAAAAATTTAAGATCCGTGCCTCTGCCACACAGACATTGAACGAGATCAAAGGTCACCGCTGGAAGCTCAGGAGGTAAAATTATATTTTTATCCTTTAGCTTTGATTTCTGGTGGCTTACTGCATTAAAAAAAAAATTAATTGCTCTCTCCAGCCAACAGGTGTTAGCCCTCAAGTGTGGGCTCAACGGCTGGCTGCTGGGCAGGCAGCTTAAAGACCCATAACTCACTGCAACCTTGAGCTCCCTCAAATTGGTCCAGGAGAAAGTTCTAAAAGTACTTCAAGGCCAGATGACATGGGAACCTGTGTCCCTGTCAAATATCAAAGAAAAACAGTTAGACTGTAAAAATGTAAACTTATAAAGCGTGCACTTAATTTTGACAAGCTTTTAGTATCAAGTTGCAGATTTTAGGCAATAAGGCGGCTTAGGCTGAAATCGGCCGTAGGAAGCGGAACCTGAAAGCTCATTTCGAATTATATGGGGAGCCCCTGACTCATTTTTTTCCACATCTGTTCAGTTTAATTTAGACAAGGAGTCTGATGCACAATTTAAGGAACCAAAGTCACTTTTTACCTGTGATTCTTATAACTCCCAAGAGCGAAAAAAGAGCTTTTTTTGTTTTTCATGAAGTTTCAGACAGGTTGACTTGCATTTTCATTTGATTAAAACACTTTAAAAATATTGTTTCAAACAACTGTCATGCTGTAAATGAAAACACAAGGTTTTTTTTTTCTTAAACAACTGAGAGAAACAGAGCTTAATAAAATATTTGACCTCATACTGAGTCGGCTTAGAATGTCTCTAGAAAGCCTCATTTCATCAGAGCCATCTGTGTCATATATATGGCAGGAAGGGAGATTATGAAAGCCATGATACAAAGAACATCCAACAACCATTTTCTCGATGAATGAATGGCAGCGAAGGATCATTACAGCTTTGGTCTGTCTCTGGGTGTGCAGATGCATTGTGGGTATGTCAGTTCACTGTCCTGATGAGGTTGGTATTGGGAGTATGCCATGGAGTTCCCTTTTATCTATTTCACCAGTAACTGCCATCCCCTTATCCATCAGTCATGGAGGACCAAGTGAGTCCCCAGGGGTCTGGGGGGATATTATAACCTAAGTAAGTACTTTGGACTCATACATCTCACTGGTGATGGAGAATGAGAGTTGCCCTTGTACATAAAATGGCAAACTGAAAAAAAAAATTGACAGGACACCAATGCAACATGTTCGCACTGGTGGTCTTTCAAGTTCTCTTCTGCCCAGAAGTTCTGGAAGTCAACGAACGTCACCATGGGAAGTACCCAGGTGAGCTCAGTCCAGTCCATATGCTGAAGAGAAAACTATGTTGAAGGTTCTCCAGGCTTTAAAAAATATTCTGGCTGGAAGGTTAGTTGTATTTCCTGCTTCTTCGTTCTTCCCACCCCCACCACTTCAAGAAAAAAAAAAAAACTTTGGCTCTGTGACCAGGCTGCTGATATCACAATATGTTTTCTCACATTGAGAGGAGGCAAAACTTCAGCATGTGAATTGTATTCTCCACAACATATGGTGGAGAAAACAGACAGTGGGAAGGGAAGTGATTTGTGGCTGTTCACCCCAATGTGCGTTCTATTGTGTTGCCAAAAATGATAGACTTAAATAAATTGCTCTTTTTGGAATTTCTACTCGTGCCTTATTCTCATTTTTAAAAAAAAAAAAAAAATGAAAACGAAAATCCTCATGTCCATGTAGAAATTCCCATTTATTTATGTGGTTCCCTGGCCTGCCCCCTCCTCCTCACGATGCTCTCACCCCAGAAGAGCCCAAGGCATTTTGGATGTGGAAACGGCTGTCCCTTTGCAGTGCAGAGAAAGGAGATGAGGTAAAAGGGGAGGGAAAGCAATTAGTGTGGAATCCTAAACTCCAGATTCTTCTCAGAAATTTTTATGGCTTTTCGTAGGCAGCTGAGGAGAGACTGGCTTGACTCAGAGAAACTATTAATCCTGGTGCAAATTAATTTTTGTTGGCCTACGTTTTCTGTTTTAATTTTGTCAATTGCAGCTCCGATGGTTGAGAAAAAAAAAAAATCAGTACCTTAATGCTGCCGACACATAAATCTCGTCTTCAATCTGTTAACATTCAGCTGTGGTAAGAATAATTAGATGAAGTGTTTTTTAAGTATTATTTACAAATATGCTTGCAAAAAGATGATTTAAACAGGCGAATTCTTTAATGGATTTAAAGACAGGCAAATGAAATTAATCAGGAGAGTCTTGCCATTGTTAATTTTATGGTTTGTGGCTGTGGGGAGAGCAGACTGTCACAGTCCTGATACAGAGCGGCACCATGTGAGCACATTACAGTGCCCCACAAAGAAGGAAAAAGCAAATTAGGCCAGGGTAAGATTTAGAATGCCTGCAGATCATGGAGACAGGCTGGAAATGATCCAGGGGTCACAGTGGACCAGACACAGAGTCACGTATATAACTCTGCATATAGATTAAAACAACAACAAAAAAAAAGGCAAGGGAGTGGAGAGATGTAAGATACAGGGTTGTAAAACTAGGAGTTTGGAATAAAACATCTGAAGTAGGGTAAAACCCTAACGGTGGGCAGTTCTGGTTCTACCAAAGAGGAGAGACAAGGAAAGGTTTAAGATACATCAAAGCAGAGCTACAAAATTTACAACGGGATTGAAAACCAGCAGACACGAGGAGGAACAGCAGTGGGAATACAGAGATACAGGGCATAAGCTGATGCAGGCTTCTACAGACCAAAGAATGCCCTCAGCCTGGCTCTCTGTAGGGGACCAGTGCCAATGCAGGTGTCAGCACATGACGTGATGACCACTCGTGCCAGCTGGGTCAGCCTCTTTGCCTGGCCTACCTTTCCCATCGGTCCTACACAGCTCCCCTCTTATTTTCTGTGCTCCAGCCAAACTGAACTAGTCCCTGTTCCCCCAAATCCCTGTGCTTTCCTGACTGGATAGAGCATCTTCCCACTCACCTCCAAAAGTACAAATCTTTCTAATGGCCATCCCTTCCAAGAAACCTTTCCTAAACTCTCAGCCAGTCTTCGTGGCTCCTTTGAAATCCCCTCCCATTCCAAAACACTGTAGCTTCCTTTACTTTTTGCCTTCAAATCCTTGTGCAACCAACATCTCCATGGCTAACGTTCACTGAGAACTTACCTATGCCAAGTGCTTTACATACATTACTTAATTTATTCTCCCAACAGCCATTAATTCCATTTTAGATATGAAGACGTTGTCATTTGCCCCAAATCACATTGGTGAAATCAGCCAAGATTCAAACCCTGGTGGTCAGACCCTAGAACTCGAGCTCCTAATCATAAAAACTTTACCTTGTAAGGAATTGCAATGGCAGATTTTCAGCCTGTCTTCTAACAAAGTGTGGAAAATCCTATGGCAGATATCCGGATATCGACCTTACCCTTTGTTTTACTTGGCGAGCCTTTCCCTTCTCCCATTGCTGATTTTCTCTCTTGCTTACTACAATGGGTTGAATGGTGTTCCCCCAAAATTCATGTCCACCTGGAACCTCAGAGAGTGACCTTATTTAGGAATAAGGGTCTATGCAGATATAATTAGTTAAATTAAGATGAGGTCATACTAGGTCAGCGGTTGGGGGGTGGGTTGTTTTACTTGGCGAGCCTTTCCCTTCT
Organism: Pteropus alecto; assembly: GCF_000325575.1. Taxonomy (NCBI): domain Eukaryota; kingdom Metazoa; phylum Chordata; class Mammalia; order Chiroptera; family Pteropodidae; genus Pteropus; species Pteropus alecto. The sequence continues at coordinate 1,235,425 of NW_006442207.1, read as the reverse complement.
CCCATTGCTGATTTTCTCTCTTGCTTACTACAATGGGTTGAATGGTGTTCCCCCAAAATTCATGTCCACCTGGAACCTCAGAGAGTGACCTTATTTAGGAATAAGGGTCTATGCAGATATAATTAGTTAAATTAAGATGAGGCCATATTAGGTCAGCGGTTGAGGGGGGGGGCCGGGGGGATGCTAATCCAATGACTGGTGTCATTATAAGAAAAAGAGAAGGCACACAGTGAGACCCAGGCTACACTCCATGTGACGATGGAGGTAAAGATGAGAGCATTTCAGTAACAATCCAATGAACACCAAGGACCGACAGAAGCCACCAGGAGCTAGGAAGAGGCAAGGGAAAATTCTTCCCTAGAGCCTCAGTGAGCACGTGGCTCTGCTGACACCTTGATCTCTGATTTCTGGCCTCCATAATCATGAGAGAATAAATTTCTGTAGTTTATGGCATTTTGTTATGGCAGTCCTGGGAAACTAATACATTCCCTTTTTTAACATTGTTATTTCATTGGATCATGATTGAATGTCTTAATCTCTGGGGGGTTTTTCCCCAAAAGAAATTGGATAAAAATTTATATAAATAAAATAAAATTTCTACAAAAGAATGAAAAGAAAATGTCTAAAGAGATCTTTCACTCAACTTAGCAAGGTCTGATTTAAGATATGGAGTGTATGATCTTTGTGAAAATTACTCTAGAGGAGCCTGTGGTGGGGCGTGGCAAATAGATGATGATTATTCCTCAGAACTGGGTGCCACAGGAAGCCAGTGTGACTGCTGATGGGGAGAGATGTATGTATCTTAAGAGCAAACAGACAGTGGTTTCAAATAGTTCCAACCTGAAAGTTATAGGCATAGATGCCCCTGATTCAGGCTGATGTGGCAATTAGTTGCTTTTCAGAAGGCCAAGTCCACCTAGCGCTCTCGTGTATGTATTATCAGCCAACCCACGTTTGACTCTGAAACCTGGGATGTTAATAACTCTGCACCTATCTCCTCCCTTTCTGGGTTGTGAGCTTTCTCTGGGCAGCTGGGCCTTTCCCACTTACCTCTTCAGCACTTAGCATGATTCTTCCTACAGTGTATTCTCTCAGTAAACTTCATTGATTCAATTTTCTGGGAGTAAAGAAGAGAGACATTCCCTTCTCTACTGAGAAATACTTGACTTGTTTGAGATGGAAGTCACTTAGAATAATTATCATTTTCTTCTAACACGCTATAGGCCGGTGTAAGTCTGACCAAAGCTTGAAGTATGAATAATAACACTTAACCAAGTGCCTTAAAAACTAGCTATTACCCAACTACTGATAGATATCAAACCCATCCCTGATTGACTGGAGGATAAATCAGTAAATATGGAAATATTCGTATTATGAATTACTATTTTCGAAAAAAGTTCACATTCACAATCACCCCTGCTCTTAACTCAGGCTCTGTAAAGTAGACAGAGCAGGTATTAATGCATTTTAAAGAAGAGACTGAATGCTGGGGAGATCAAATAAACTTGTGATAGATTTTGGAAATAGAGTCGTCATGGGACTTTACTCTGAAAGGGACCTTAGAGACTGTCCACTTGGACCCCATACTGGGGACCTGACGCTCAAACCTATTGTCTCATGGGCCCAGCGAGAGCCAGGGCAACCACAGATGTGAGCACGTATCTTAGAGAACGTCAGAATGTGAGCTCTGGAGTGGATCCTGCACAACCAGACGGGTGGCGGGCCTCGAAATCCTTATGGCTTTGACAGCCTCCCCTCTAAAGTGAAAGGTTTGTAACATCTCGTCACAAAGGACATTCCTAGTTCTGAATGATGAGCCAAACCCAATCGACTTTCCAGTATTATATAAACTTTGCAGTTCAGCATTTTTAACCATTCGATTTCTTTAGTTTTTCTCCTCAAGGACAGGCAGTGGATGCACAAAACGCAAACACGAAGCAAAATTTTATAATATTGAGTAAATTTAGCACTCAAAATTCTGAGATATTTATTTGGGGGGAGTGAAAAAAAAAGGGTAGCTTCAGTTCTGCATCATAAATTGGACGTAAGAGCATATTTCAGTTCAGAGACTCAAAAGATGCTTAGAGGATGTTGAGTAATGGCTTTGTCATTAAATTAGGGAACCCCCAGGGCTGACAAATGAAGAACTTGGCTGAATTTGGATTTTGGACACTTATTTGACCATATTAATTATAAACAGATCATGAGGATGCAAATTAATTATCTCCTTGTGGATGTTTATTATTTAAATGAAAAAGAACGTTTCTAAATAGATGATCCGTCACCACTTTACGTAGTTCTCGGTTTTGCGGTCGGTCTGATGCTCCACTGCTGGATCCATCGTCTTAACACATTTACTTTGGTGCGTCACTCTTCTACCCATTCACCTTGAAGACTTTTCCTTCCTCGCCAAAGAAAGTCCTGGTTTCACCTGTTCTGCCTCTTGGCCCCCTTTTTCCACAGTGTCCCTCTCTAAACTCTCCCTTTGGCAGAGGTCCATTTATTGTCCCTCAAGAAAAGGCAGAGACGTCCCCTTGTCTCTTTCCTCCCTCCTCTTTGGCTGAAATCACTTCCCCCTTCTACATCTCAGGCCGACTTCCATGGGCCAGCCTGGCTCAAAATAACGAAGCAGTGACATGTCTGTACCATTTAGTGAGCACCTCCTCATCTTCTTGCCTCTGGGTCTGGTCTCCTCAGCCAGACTGGAAGCTCCTTGAGGGCAGAGACTGAGTCTTTTTGCCCCCCGCCCCAGCAATTGCCTATGACAGATGTACTGAGCAACAAATAATTCCCAACAATAAACAGGAGAATCGGACCCGGGGTCACCTGGGAAATGGTTTCTCCATGTTGTCATGCCTCGCATCCGTTGGCGAGCCACGATCGACTACTGCAATGAAGTCAGTATTATACTCTGTCAGCTCTCAATTCCTTACTCTCAATAATTCTTTTCTTATCATGCTTTTAGGAGATATATTTTAATGTATTGTTTGATTTCACTTTTCTCTTCCACGGATTCTATATTCGAATCTCCTAAATCCGCACATAGCAACCAAACCGAGAGAAATTCTCCATGCTGAATCCCCAGGAGAAGGTCCACAATCACGTCCTCTGTGCTCCCTGCCTCTAGCAGAGTTACAAAGGCGGAGGAGACGCAGACCCAAGGAATCTTTCCATCACGTCAGATTCTTTGGTGACCAAGAAAAATGCACTGAGAGTGTACATTGCCTATAATTTAGGGTCAAAATGGGTGCCATCTCATTTTGTCATTACACGTTTCAGCCTGCTGTACACGCAGAGGCAGGTGGAGGGAACACTACAGGGTTTGGCCTCCATCGCACAGAAGGAATCTGAAATTCAAAGAAGATGCCATTTCTCCATCTTGGGTCCAGATGAGGATTCAGAATATAACTCAAGACTTTCAAAAGATGATTCATGAGTTGGAGGAGTTATGGTGTGGAATTTTCAAAGGGGGTGGAGAAGTAGTAAATTCCCATTTTCTCATTGTTTCTAAACAAGTCTTTCCATGGTTGGAACCTGGAAGCAGTAGAGCAGGTAAAATATTCTCTTTTTAGATGATAGGAAAGGAAACCTGCTGAAAAAATTAGTCTTCATGATTTTCTATTAAAGAGAATTATTTCTTTCACAGTAGGAAAAAATGTATACTAATTGTTTAGTACAAATCTTTGGGGGAGCCTATGTTTTGTTCTGATTTTCATAGTGCCATTTCCCTTTCTATAAAACTGGGATAATAATATTTGCCTTACCTCTTTTTCATGGTTCCCAGCAGGATCAAATTGGATAAAGATAAGAAAGCACTTAAGAGAGTATAAATATAGGGAGCATTGTTTTTATTCAGTGAAGGTTTTGAATAGTCTTAATGATTGCAAATTTCTTCAAAAGAACATGTTGAGTACTTATCTCTAGGTCTCACGTGTAAGTTTGCTTTCTATTTGCTGTATTTGTTTTCCTACTCTGCAACTTAAACCTTCAAATTTATTATTTTTAAACAAAAATCTTTACATTCTTTAAAAATAAAGATAAGAGAGAACTTCAGCTTCTGGAAGATGAAGTAGATGTATTTCCCCTCCCTTTCCCTCAAATATAACTAAAAACCCTGGACTTTTTATATAGAAAACAGGCGTAAGAAGATTCTAAAAGGTGGAGAGAAGATGGCAGACGGGCTGGAGACCACGGGACCCAAAAAAGCAACACGGTGATGAGTTCTCTGAATTTTCTTGTTGCTGCACATGTCCCAGACTGAGTGCTGGGGAATCTAGCAAACTGAAAACCCAAAGAGATGGGGAAAAAAATAAAAAGTCTGTTCTCTCTAACCAAGAAAAGGAACAGCTTAGCAAGAAGGAAAACATTTAGGAAACAACCACTCTGCTGTATGTAGCTAAACATCATAAACACTGTAGCTTCACCTATACCCCTAACAGCAAAGGCCAGGTAGTAATCTAGACATCCACCCTCATCAGGGTGTAAGGAGCCCCAAACCCCACCTCACCGCCCTGCTGGGGTAGTGTTAGGTATGACCACGTAGCTGGGACTTTCATCTCCTCTGGGGCTGGGAAGGGGGAAAGGAGCTTCCCATCCCCTAAACCCCTATATCTCTACAGTATCAGGGAAGGTCATGTGGGGAGCCTGAACTTCAACCCCACCCCCCACTCCACTGGGGTGGTGTCACAGGGAATCTACTTATAGATGACATGATTGCTTACATAGAAAATTCCAAAAAATCTAAAAGAAAAAAAAAGAAAAAAGATTTCTTAAAAAAAAAAAAAAAAAAAAAAAAAAACCTTCCTAAAACTAATAAGCTAGTTTGGCAAGGTACAGGATAGTTCTATAAATAGCCACAAACATAACATTGAAATTTCAAATGCAATGCCATTTACTTATTTATTACCATTTCAACAAATAAAATACTTAAATACAAATGTAACAAAACATGTACAAGATTTGTATGCTAAAATTATATAACATTAATGAAAGGAAATCAAAGAAGATATAAATAAATGGAAAAACGTACTTTATTCATGGATTGGAAGACTCAGAATAGCAAAAATGCCAATTTTAACCAAATTTATGGACAGGTTTAACATAATTCATATAAAAATTTCAGCAAAGTTTTTGTAGAAAAAGGCAAGATTATTTTAAAATTTATATCAAAAGGCAAAAAAGACTACAATAGCTAAAACAAATTTTAAAAGAAAAAAATAAGTGAAAAGAATCAGTCTAGTTGATTTCAAGATTTATTATAGTAATCAAGACTGTGGCACTGGCAGAAGAATAAACTCCTACATCAATGGAACAGAATAGAGAACCCAGAAATATACACACGTGAATATACCTAACTGATTTTCCATACAGTTGCAAAAGCAATTCAATGGATGAAAGACTGTCATCCCTTTCAACAAATAGTGCTGAAATGAGTGGACACTCATAGAAGGAAAAAAATTAATCTTGACCTAAGTCTCACTTTATCCTACAGTTAACTCAAAACAGACCACTAACTTAATGTAGCTTAATAGATTACTAACTTAAATGTAAAAGATAAAACCAAAAATGTTAGGAAAAAAAAGACAGAGAAAATCTTCAGAATCCAGGACTAGGTAGAGTTAGATTTGACACCAAAATCACATATCACTAAAGGAAAATTTGATAAATTACACTTCTTATAAAATTTAAAAACTTTTGTTCTGTAAAAGACCCCATTCAGAGGATAAAAAGGCAAGCTACAGAGGGGGGAAAACATATTTGCAAACCATATATCCAACAAAAGACTAGTATCTAGAATATACAAAGTACATACTCTCAAAACCCAACAGTGGTAAAGCAAACAATCCAATTAGAAAATGGGCAAAAAGCATAAACAGATATTTCACTAAAGAAAATATGCAGAATGCAAGTAAGTATATTAAAAGGTGGTGACCATCATTAACCATTAGGGAAATGCAAACTAAACCACAAGATATCACTGGACAAAAATTAGAATGATTAAAATTAAAATAATGACAACATTCAGTGCTGGAGATAATGTGGAGAAACGGTATCATACACACATATTGCCGACGATAATGTAAAGTGGTATAACCACCCTGAAAAATTGTTTCTTGAAAAGCTAAACATGCAACTGCCATCTAGCCCAACAATTGCACTCCCGGGAATTTATGCCAGAGAAATGTTTATAGTAGCTTTATTTGTAATAGCCCAAAACCAGAAATAACCCAGCATTCTTCAACAGGTGAATAATTAAACTGTGGCCCACCTGTACCATAGAATATTACTCAAAAATCAAAAGGAATACATTCTTAACATACATGACTATCTGAGTGATTCTCCAGAGGATTATGCTGAGTGAAAACAGTCACAGCAGGTTGCATACATACATCTTTCCATTTACGTTACAGCCTTGAATGACAAAATTACAGAAATGGAAGACAGATTTGTGGTTGCCACGGGTTAAGGACGAATCGGAGGGGAAGGAAGTGGGCCTTTTAAGTAGAGGGGTGACATGCTCAGACTTTTCATTGTTAGTTGATTGTTCTGACTGCAGTACTGAGAATCCCCTGGGACAGGGAAAATTGGGAAAGGAGAGATCAGTTGGGAGACCATTGCAGTAGATACAGAATATGGTAGTATGGCAACAATGGAGATTTGTTTCAAGATATATTTATAGAGTAAAATGGACAAGTTAGATAATGTAGCGGAAGTAGAGACGGAGAGTAGCATGGACGATGATCCTGGGTTTTTGGTTTATGTCACGAGGTGGTGGATGGTACTTTTAACTAAGATAGGACCCTGGAAGATGACTGTCTTTGGCGAAAAGAGCATGGCTTTTGTCTTGTACCTGTTGAGTTTGAGGTACCTGTGAGAAATTCAAGGGCAGAGGTCAAGGAGCAGCGGGCTAGATGAGCTTGGAGCTCAGAGGGAACTCCTGGGCTAAAGAAGTAAGTGTTCAAATATGTCACCTGTCGTAGTGGCTCGTGTGGATAAGATGATTTAGGTAGAGCAAGTAAAGAGAGGGCCTAAGGCTGAGGCTTATGAAATGTCAATATTTAATATTCATGGAGCGGGGGAAAGTAGTCGAAGAGATAGAAGGAAAATTAGGGGAGTATAGCCCCCCAGAGACAAAGGAACAGTGGGCAGGAAGCATATCTGCCTCAGCACTCATTTTCAAAACAGAGACGTGCTACTGAGTAATTCCATAAAATGAGCACTGGGAAAAAACAATGTCCATTTGACTGGGAATCGAGGCAAGATTCATTTTATTCTGTGAGTTTCGAGTAGATTTAAACACCCGTAGGAAGAGCCCATTTGAGAAAATGTTGAGTCTACGAGAGGAAATGGATAATGAACTAGTAGTGTAGATTTCCTAAGAGGACGGAAGGGGGATGGAATTGAAAACACGCGTGTAGGATTTGGTCTTAAACAGGAAAGATGGCTTTGATTATTGCGAAACGGGAGTGAGTACGTCAGTGTGTTTGGAGGGTGAGAAATGGGGAATCCTCAGCTGAAGGCGTCCGCGTTTTTCAGTGAAATAGGAGGAAGCATCATGCTGAGGGTTTGAAGGGGGATTTGCCGTTGGAGATTTGCAATCTCACCCGAATGACTTTCCCTTCAAGAAATGTGTATCAGTCAACGTACAGTCAGGACACAGAAGCCACCCCAGCTGTGTAAATGGAGATAATTTAATATAAAGAATTGTTTAAAAGGTTTAAAATATTAGTAACTAAAAGTCTTAAAAAGACAACTTTAAGGCATCCCAGAGGTAGCTACTACAGAAGGCAATCACCGTCCCCAGGGCTGGAGGAACAAAGGGAAGAGGTTAGATTATAACAGTGTAGAACTTTACGAGAGAGACGGGTGGGGTGGGGTGAGATCCAGACTTCCGAGGAGGAAGCCCTGGGCAAGGGGGCGCATGAGACTAGCTCTGCAAGTGTTGGGAAAGTTGTAAACTGGATTCAGCCACTGCCAGGGAAAGGAACTGCAGCTTCCAAGGTGAAGCAGTGAGGTTTGGGGATAGATGCTCGGAGGAAAGGGAAGCCCAAAGGAAGGACCGAGTCTCTGCTTCCTCCTCCAGCTCCCTCCAGCGCCCCCTGTTGGCAGAACCTCTCAAGGACTGGCTGGGAAAGCTATCAACAGGGTTTGCAGAGTGCCAGTCACAGCCTCCCAAGATGAGAAGAGCGAGGGCAGAGCTGAGAGATAACAATTAGTTCGGGAATTCCAAACATGTTTCTAAGTGGCCCTTAGTCTACATGCATCTTCTGTCTTTCTCAGTGAGATAACGCTGGATATATGATAGATGCTCAATCGACACCTGCAAAATTGACAGCAGGACCACATTGGTGAACACGCATCTTCTGGAGTAACATTTAGACCCTGCCGTGCTTACTCAGGAGAGAGCGTTAGCTGCTAGAGAGCCCAGTCAGGAGGCAGAATGTGTGTGTCCCCCACCAGCTGATATGGGCTACGGTTTCTCCTATATGGAGATGAGGGCGGGCTGGGTTTTTCCTTTTTTATGCTTTTTTTTTTTTTCATTATTTAAGAGCTACTCTCATTTGATGAAATTTGATATATTTAGAAAATTAAAAAGAAATACACTTTTTAAATCACCCCATATTCTACTATCTAAAGACAAATATTAGTAATGCTTATTTATATATCCTTTCTGACCCTGTACGCATATTTTGTTTTATTTTATAGCATTATAATCATTTAAATATAAAGTTCTGTATTCTGATTCATTTAAATATAAAATTCTGTATTTCTCCACTAAATCTTATGTGATAAACATTTTCCTTGTTACTACAAAGCCTCTGTAAACATAATTTTTAATGGCTGTGCACTATTCCTTCGAGAACGTTGTTCCATAATTTAACCCAACTAGTTTTTAACGATTGAACATTTCGGTGATTTCCAGCTTCTCATTCTTCTAAATGAAGCTTCCAAAAACATCTTCGTGCATAACAACTTTTCTGTACTCAGAATGATTTCCCTAGAAAAAGTGACTCAGAAGGAATTACTGTGTCGAAGGGTACAACTTAAGAAAAAGAATGATGTTTTTCAGAGTCGGGAAATGCCAGCAGAACTGAATTCCAGCTTGACGGGGTGGGGCCTTGGGAGCCCGATGCAGTAAGGAATTTTGTTCTTACTCTCTCACGAGGGAAGACACTGGGCAAGATTTTATCCGTCCCAGGTATTTATACTTGGGCCAAGCCGAATGACTGCATCTGAGTCTTACTTACAGAGACACAGAGAGAGAGGTCTTCCCACATTTCATCAGGATTTGAACCCGCGTCCTCAGCAGAAGATTATGAGAAACGCAACACCAACGCCGCCTCCAGCTCTGCTTCTTGAGAAGCACTTGGACCCAGCACTCTTGTCAGAGAATCCGATTTGTCACTGTGGGTCCTGGCAGCAGAGTTGATGGCAAATTGCCCTTTCTGTGTGACTTCCTGGGGAGGGGAGCCAGGGCGGACTGATGACCTGTGACTGTCCAGAGAGCTCAATTTGAGAACCTTCTAGAGGCTCGAAGGAACTCTGTTTTGAGGGACCCTGCGTGTGACATGGTGTGACCAATGTCGGTCACTTACTCCCACAACCTAGCGAAGTCTGAGAAAACCAAGGCTGGTGCTTTTCTTTTATTAAATTATTGTTACCAAATATTTATTGTATAAGTACATAAAATGTTGAAACCGTTTTAAAATGGTCCCCCTGAGACTGGGAGACGAAGGGAGAAGCGAAGAGTCAAAACCGATCGAAAGTCTCTTTTGCCTTTTTTTGAGGGTAAAAGACAAGCCCCGGGGTGAGCAAACATGGCAAAAATGCCGACCGGGAGGCCAGAGTCATTTCAAACTCACAACGAAGTGATTGAAAACAGGATGGAGGTAGACTCTGCTCAAAAGACCTCAGGGAGAAACTTCATCAACCAGCCTGAGAGACCAGTCGATGGAACTTTCTAGCAAGAGAAAACATGGAGGGGATTTGCTACGTCCCTTTCTCCTGGAGCTGCAGAATTCTTCAGGAGACCTCAGGGACCTTTCCTAAGCCCGCACGGCACAAATGGGGAGTCAGCTTGGCCAGAAAGAGTTGAGCCCTCAAGGCCTTTGGCACATGCTGTACGGGTTGCCGAGTGAGCCTCCTGATCGGAGCTTTTGCTGGACAAAATGACTTGAAAATGATCCAGTCAATGACAAAGCACTGCTGGCAACGGAGCCCTCGCAAGTCAGTTGAAAACGGACTCTTCCTCCTCCCGAGACAAACTCTTGGCCACCTGGGTCAATAATTATGGAGTTGTTTGGACTGGAAGGAACTTTGCTGGGTCATTTAGTCCATTCCCATGCGTTCGGTGGGATCGAGTTCATTACTCTAAACAACCTGTAATAAAGAGGTCCCTCCTCTCGCTCAGAATAGCTCCAGGGATGGAAATTCCACTTTCCTTGGCAGTTCGTTCCCTTGTTTTGCTTGTTCTCTTGTTCTGCACAAGCCCTGTGTTTCTTTTTTTAAAACTTCTTCAAGCTCTGAGCCCGTGTTTTCCCTCCTGTAACTTAAGCCATTGAAAGTGATTCCTTTGATAACATCTTCTCACCTATTGTGAAACTGCTAGGGGCTCCGTCTCCCCTTGTCTTGGGAAGACAGACACGGTGCAGCCTCCTAACTGTTCTGTCTTCCGAATCCTGAGTGGCTTTCTTTTGTTTGTTTGGGGTTTTTCTCCACCTCTTAGCCAAACCCGAAAATCAATGCATCTTAAGAAAAAAGAGAACTCACGAAAGCATTTGCTGGGACTGACAAGGATGCCCCAGGTTCTTCGCCTTCTGAGTCCCGGGACGTTTAGTGGCATTTAGTCCCTTCAAGTGTGAGTGCAGGAAAAGCGGAGTGACTGTGATAGTCAAGATATTGTCAGGGTTATTTGACAATTCAGTGTTGATTAAAATATACATGGAAGACATTTCCAAGCATGGCCACGTCCTTCCTAAGTAAAATAAGGCCCAAACTCAAGGCTATTCATTTCTCTCTGCCTCTGTCTCTATCTCTCTGTCTCTCTGTCTCTGTCTCTCTCTCTCTCTCTCTCTCTCTCTCTCTCTCTCTCTCTCTCTCTCTCTCCTGTTCTCTAGCCCTTTTCTCAGCTCCCCTGGGCACCCTACCCACCCACACATCCACAGCTGCCCTTGAGTAAACCCCAGGCTTCTTTTGAAGTTCAGCTGTTCCATTCAGGCAGCTGGAGGACAGGCTGAGTGAGGCGCCCCTCAGCCTCCTCCTGGCTGGTCAGAGCCCTGAACTGCACTCTAGGGACCTCGGAGCTAATCTGAGCCTTGTTTCATCTTCCCAAGCACCAGCTTCCACAGCAGGATGCATGACTTCATCTTGTCTGTTTCCCCTTCTGGGCACCCAGTTCTGAGGAACTGCAGTCTACTTTCTGGAAAGGGTGAGGCCCCCATTTCAATCGATTACAACCTGATTATTCATCGGGTGAAGAGCTGAGCTCGGTGATCCAGGTTGGGATCAATCTCAGGACCCACTCAAAGCCTCACCTCCTCCAGGAAGCCCCAGCACCACCCTAGTCCGCTCTCATCTGTCTCTTCCCAATCTTTGTTTCTCAGCGTGAGGCCCATGGGTCCTCAGCCTCAGGATCACCTGATGGTAAAAACGAACATCCCCTGACCCTCTCCAGACTCTGCAGACCAGCGTCCCCGGGGATGTGGCCCAGGTGTCTGCACCTCCAACCACCTCCTCAGGTGTCCCTTGGGCCAGAAACACTGCTTAGAGCTGAGGGCGTGGGAGGTGGATGTCTAAGGCATTAATTACTTTGTGCTTTTCCTTCCTTAGACTTTTCTGTCACCTCTTCTCATCATCCTCAGGTGAGGTCCCCAGGGCAAGGGGTAGCTCATCCATATCACAGAATCTTGGATACTTCTGTCCTCTTTCAAAAGACTGTTCTCATGCACTGCTTCACACATAATGCCGGCTGTGACTGTCTTCCTGGAGCTTTCGTTATGAACCGAGTACTGTTCTGACCAGGACCTGGAGCAAATATGGCATCTAAACCTCATAGGTGACGGAGAGGTTTAAAGGGCTTGATGTGTATGAAGTACTCGGAACAGCACCTTGAATGTGGTAAACTCTCACTCTGTCGGCTTCTACTACGACTGTGATGATGACGATGGTGGCAAGCAGGAGGAGACAGAGGAAGGGGAGGATGACAACCACTCAACTGACATTTCCAAGGACATAATCTGAGGTCTTCACATGGGTGCGCCTGACTGGGGCGGAGCCAGAACCTCAGATCAGGCTTCGGGCTCCTCCCAGTCCGATTGCAGAGTCGCAGTCCTCCTTCTGGTCCTACAGGATCTTGGAGGGGCCAGGAAGAGGTGTGCGGGACCACGGACACACAGACGGAGGAAGCAGCTCACATCTACCTTCGGTTCTTTCCTGTCCCCACCAGGAGCACGAGTGTCCCCACCCCATTTCCCCATTGGTCAGTTCTGTCTCATTTCCTCACCAAGTCCGGATAAGCTTGGCTGCACCCCACTAGTCCGAGCTTCTGGGTCCCCAACCCCCAACTGGCCAGTAGCTAATGAAAGTATAAGGCGTTCACTTCCTCAGGAATGTTCTTTTTTCCTAGAGGAATAGGAAGACCATCGTATCTCCAGAGTGCATCTCTAAAGGTAGGATTTTAGTAGATATTATTAGTCTATTTGTATGCATAAATGTTAAATGTATACACTTATATGCTACTTCCTTTCCAAGGACCGAATGAGGTCTACTATAGGAGACGTTCGACAGAACTTTAAAAATTAAAGGGATAAGACTAAAATTTTTTAGTTTTCAGCAGAGGCAGATGGGCATCACTATTCCCTAACTGGACCCACGCGGTTGGGGTAGCCAAGCATCCCACCGAACCTCGACCTTCCCAGTAAACGAAACAAGTTCATTGGGAAGGACATGCAGTCCCTCAGTTCCTGAACACGTAGCCAATGTCTTCTGGTAAAGATGGCTCTGAGAGGTCTCAGGAGGCATGAGGCAGAATGGACCCAAGAGCCTGCCGCTCCGACCTCAGGTTTTAGCGATGTTCGGTGTCAGCAGATGATGCTGGAGACACGAGGTTCTGCAATCATTGCTCTGTTTTCAGTCGGCCGTGAGGTCAGACACGGAAGTGCTGTGGACACACACAGGGACAGACATGGAAGTGCTGTGGACACACACAGGGACAGCTGAGAGGGGTGGGGATGGGGTCTCACCTGAAAGAGAATGAGGCCACAAATTCCTCCCAGAGAACGTCTGTGTGTGTGTGCACCGCCCTCATCTTTGGGGCGCTTTTTCTGTTATTAAAGCAAGAACTGACTTGGAAGTGCTGTGGACACACACAGGGACAGACATGGAAGTGCTGTGGACACACACAGGGACAGACATGGAAGTGCTGTGGACACACACAGGGACAGCCGAGAGGGATGGGGGTGGGGTCTCACCTGAAAGAGAATGAGGGCCACAAATTCCTCCCAGAGAACGTCTGTGTGTGTGTGCACCGCCCTCATCTTTGGGGCGCTTTTTCTGTTATTAAAGCAAGAACTGACTTCAGTTCTGAAAGTAACCCTTCTGCCCACTCTGAGTGTGGGCTGGCTCCTGGGGACAAGCCACAGTAGCCACACCAATGCTGTCCTCCCCCTTGCAGACATCCAGGACAAAGAAGACACAACTTAGGAAGGTGAGATGCCTTTTAAAAATAAGACAAAACCTTCGAGGGTTTATTTTCCTTATCTCTAGACCTATATCCATTAACCCACAATCAGTGCCACTGTTCAGGAAAACAACCCAAATGGGTCGGAACTGCCATTGTATATCCAGGAAAGACAGAGACACGACACAGGTTTTTTGTTTTGTTGTTTTTTTTTTAACGCCCATTTCCAGGGAACCAGCTCCTACTGAATGCGGCCTGATAGAAAGTCAAGATAAAACTCTCACGGATTCTGCTAAACCATAAAGTGCCACTTAGCAGACAATTTGCACAGTCTGTGAACTGCTCCCATTCGCTAAACTTCTTTTTTCGCTGTTCTAAACTCTATCTCATCAAACGCTGATCTTTTAACCATACAGAGCAGCATTTAAAATGATAAATTTCAGGAAGAAGGGAGGAGGAAGGCGTTTCATGAATAACTGGGACCAGACAAGGGCCAAGGAGATGTCTGTCTAACTTATGAAGAATTCAAACCCTGGACCATGACTTATTTGGGGCCTGTCTGAGCCTCTCTGCTCTCAGAGGACCTCTAGCTGCCACGATACACACAGGGGTGAGGCGATGCCTAGTTCTTTGCTAGGCCCCATGGAACGTCCAGGTTCTGCCAGTAGTGGGCATCTCTTTAAACTGTTACAATACACACGGATTTTTCGTTCTGGCTCTTCCTGCACGTTGCTGTCCATCAAAAAAAAGTTATCTTTCCAAGGTTGTTTTTTTTTTACCTTGTGTTGCGTAAACAATCATCTTCTGTATTGTTGAGAAAAAGCCAAAACTGTCAGCTTTCCTGGACTCGGGTCTCCAGCAAACTCTCCTCCACTGCCCCCCCCACCCCCATCTGCTTATAATTTAATGCCCTGTATGTTTTAATCATTTCATTAGGCATGTCTTTATTTTGAAATGCAACTAATTCTTCAGTTCAAACAAACAGCCAGTAATTCTAAAAATGAGACCATTCTTTTCTTCTGGTTAGAGGCTGGCTTGAAAGAAATATCACACCTATTTTGAGAAGGGTGAAAGAATTCAAATGCTCTTAATTTTTTTAAACCATTCATTCTTAAAAGTAGATAGGATCTTAGAAATTTCTTGATTCTCTTCACAGGTGTAGAACTAACTCTTGAAGAAATCTTCTCATGTCCTTCTGAACACTTTTTGACAAAGCCATTATTATTATTTAGGCTTATCAGCAAATAGACTGAAAAAGAACTATGTCATGAAATACCTCATTCTCATACTTGGTGACAAAGGACATAAAAGAGAGAACAGACCCCACTATAGAACTTGTATTTTTTTTAGTTTATTTTCTTTACAGGAGTTTACATTTATTAAGGCAAGAAAGGTCTTATTTTGCTATACCAGGAAAGAGAATTTACGAAATGCTTTGTGTAATTTTTTTGTTGTTTGTCCGTGACATTCAGATTTATTCTACATCAAAAAAAAAAAAAATGATGCTGCTGAAATTTCAGGAGCATATTTAGTTTTCACATTATATTGATGGCCCATCTTATAATATGGGATTTTCTAATACTTATATTAATTTCTGGCAATAAAATGTTCTTTCAACATTTGGGAAGTACTAGTAACATTTCGCACACAGTGGACACTAAGCGTTTGTCGAAGCATCGGTAGGTAAATGGGTAGGATAAACACTGGCATTTAACATTTGTGTGTCAATGCAGTTTTAAGTGCCAATGTTTATTGACACGAAACATAGCAAAATGCTATAGTGCACTTTCTAATATAGGCTCTTCCAGAGAAGAGTCCCCTTACTTCCAAAATATAAATCAGAACCATTTAAATTTCCATATAAACATTGAAATGCTCATAATAATGTAATAGTGACGTTGTCTTGAAGGAATGGTTTTAGAACACATTTGGAAAGTTATTGACAGATGGGAAGCGAGTGTGGCGGACACAAATGGTTGTCATACGCCATCTAGTGGCTATACGTGAAACTGCGCTCATTCCGTGGGAAAGGCTTTTGGAGCAAGCTTGCTTGCTTGCTCTGAATTTCAGTGCCTGTCGGACAGCCGATGTGGGTTTGTCCATCTTTAAGGCTTTACACTGAGAGGAACCACTGAGGAAAGCAAGACACTATCTTCCATAGTCTCTGTGTCCTAAAAAAAAAACAACTAAGAAGTTAACTAGTTAGAGAAACTGTTTCTTACTGAATTCAGAGAAGTGAAACTGAGAAGCAATCAAGAAATCTTTGCCTGCAACAGTTGTGGTATAAAGCAAGGTAAGTAGCATGACATTGCCTGCTACATTCTCCCCACAGAAACCGTCATTGTGTGCAGAAATCCATGACCTGGCCATGACTTCCACAACCCGAAGGACTTGCCTAGCATTACCAAATTTGCACAGAGGGAAGGTTCTGAGGCAGGTGTCTCATTTGAACCAGCATTTAGTGCTAATTCACATATGCCTAATCGTGATGTTTTGCAATGGATCACAATATCATATTTTACAATTATCAACAATCTGATTTTTAGCTTTATAATTTGGGGCTATTATAGTAAAATAATTGATAATCCAAAGTTAGCAGTGAAAAATAAGTATCTCCAGGTTTATTTTTGTGGTGTCAAGGAGTCCAAAATAGACTGAGCACTTTTAGTTCTTCTTGCATTATATCAGCTTTCTGTATCTTCAAGACAATTCAGAGTGAGATAGTAAGTCATTTAAGTATAAATTTCACACACACACACACACACACACACACATCACTAAATAAGCAGTGTATGATAATGGTGTAAGGGTGGAAAGAGAATTTTATATCTGAAAGTAAACGACAAAAATTAAGACAAATTGTGTGAGAATCTCACAAACAGGACAGTTTTGCTTCTCTCTAGTTTATGGTGCTTGAAAAAATGCCGCTTTCAAAGTCAAGCCAAATGCATTTTAAGACCTTCGCATAAGAAACGATTTAGCATATTAGTTCCAAAATAGGAAATCCTACAAGATCATTTCTCCTTCGTGTTAAGGTCAATTTCCATTATAAATATATGTTTCAGTATAAAACGCTCAGCCTAGAAGATATTCGCATCTGCCTTTTGAACTACAATTCTGATCCCTACATTGTGATACAGCTTCAACTGCATCTCAGACGTTTATTTTTCACTTTCTTTATCAAAGGGCTATTAATTTTAAGGAAAACATTGATCAATTTAAAGTGCCTTTATCATTCATTTTTAGAAAAGGCTGTAAACAAGTAGCGGCATGAAGAATCTAATTATTATACAGGTAAAGTCACCTACTGAAAAATCCTGAAATATTTCATCACTTCAGTGCACTAGTCTCAATTAAAAATTCATTGTCTGAAAGCTAGAAGTATAACAATATATATAATGATACATAAAAACGAATCAGATTTGAAGGCTTAGGTCTCTGTTGTTGCCTATATATTTAGGTGTCTACAAAGAACGTTTTTTCCCAAATCTTTGGGCTTTCCTTAATCTTACTATTCAAAGTGATTGAATTTTCCAGGATATTTACTTATTAACAACGTTATCATTGAAAAAGAAATCAGAGTAATTTTTGGCTGCTCTGTGCCTCACTACAAATCCCAACTGTTAGCACTATGAGAGAGGAGAAAAATTAAATTTGCCAAATTTCAGTCTCTGGCCCTTGGCATTTTGCCATCTTTCCTTTTTCTATCAAGTCCTCTGTGCTTCTGTCACAGCTCAGCTAAGGGCCGATACAAACGCTTTTCCTCACATGCCAACACCATACCTTTAAGTATATCAAAAAATAAAAATAAATTTTTGAAAGTTCTGTCCTTGGCCAAGGAGTGAGTGGTGAGAGCCATTTGTAGTTGCCATGATGTCCTGTGCAATCCAGCGGGAATCATACCATTCTTTAAAATATCTGACTCTCTCCCCTGTCCACTTTATAGAGATGTTGCTGGGATAAATTGGGGACAATTTCAGGAAGGTTGGGGGCCCAGGAGGACATCAATGCAATGCATTGTTTTGCATGGTCTGGTTGGAGGGTATAACACAAAGTAAAATTAAGACCTCTTTTATTGTGAAGCTGTTTGGGCTGTTTGATCTCTAAGTCCTCTGGTAATTGGAGTCTACACAGCATGTGGAATCGGAGCCTGAGCAGCTCACCCGTGTGCCCAAAGCCTGCCACAGACCTGCCTGGGGCACCCTCTCCTCCCTGCCGGATCTGGCTTGTATTCACTGCCTGGACACAGGCGTTTTTTTCCGAGCTGAGAAAATGACAGTGTGGAGATTTCAAATGAAAGACATGCTGTGTGTTACAAGGCACACAGAAGGCCACAGAAATCATCCTGCATTTGGGGGCGTCCCCCATCACATTCCGCAACCTCTGCCCCCCCACCCCAATAATGGTCTTTTTTTTAATCTAACTTCACCACCAAAGGCTTGTTTTTCACGCTGGATTTCTGTGGAAACTACCTGCCCACCCAAGATCACTGCCCACTCTTCCTCCTCCAGCTCATAAGATACAATGAATGTTTAGTTCACACGCCACTCACTCAACAAATACTTACTGGGCACCTACTAGGCGCCAAGCACTCAGCTAGCTCCCCATTCCCTCACCCCCCGCCCCATTTCTGTCCTCTGCAAGTAAGGCAACCAACTGTTCCGGTTTGCCCAGGACTGAGGCGATTTCGGAGCCACGGTGCTTTAAAATTGGTACAGTCCCAGGCAAACTGGGATGGCCGGTCATGCCATAACAAATCTATAGCACCCACTGCCTCTCATGGCTCCTTATCTTCTCAGTTTGTGGCCCTGTCCACAAAGGCGGGTCCTTCCCACGTGTTTTCATGGCTAAGACCCAGAAGCTTCACGTTTTTGAGGTCAGCAGGACCATAGTAGTTATCCAAACCAAATACTTTCTTTCCTAGATAATCACAGAGCGGATCCGGAATTTGAGAGTGTAGCAATTCAACAAACTCTCTTGGTAACCAGCCAAATGGTGTGGCCTCCCGAAAGATTCTGGGCAGCGGGAAGCCCAGGAGAACACTTGAGAGTACCCGCGGAGCTCAGCGAACAGCTTCGCCCTGTCAGCATCACACGGTTCTCTGGATGGCGGTGCTCATTCCGATGCCTCGGTACGCAATATGGTGGTACCGGAGGTCTGCCCTCCCCTGCTACCGAAAGGCGCCGAATTCTCTCCCAAGCCGACTGGCAAGTCTGTGAGAAACTGCTTTCGTGACTTAATTTTTTAGCACAACTCTTTTTCCACTTTTTTACCTCTCTCCTTCGTGCCCAGCCTGTCCCAGATACACTGTGGGTACCCCTTGGTCTGTAGTCCTGTAAGGCACCCACTGGGCAGGGGCTGAGAACAGGAGATGAAGAGCCGGCATTTCGCCACCAAACTGCTTGGCTTGGAATCTTAGCTCTGTGACCTTGGATGAGTCACTTAATGTCTCTGTGCCTCAGTTTCCTCGTCTGTAAAATGGGGATGATATCAGTGTCTATCTCGCCGGGTCGTCGTGAGGAGTAAATGAGTAAATATACATGCGATGCTTAAAGCAGAGCCTGGGGCGTAGTAATACTGTAAATGTTTACTATTATTATCATCATCATCATAATTATTATTATTACTGGCAAGTGGGTACTCTATACGGCGATTCCAGCTAGGAGGAAGGGCATTCTGCCAGGTACGAGATTGCAGTGTGAGCACTTGAACAGCCATTTCCATTCAGAATCAGCAGTGAGTTGTTTAGAAAATCTCCACTCCAATTGTCACATTCATTTGGAGCAGGCTCGGGGTTTCGGTCTGTCTGTGGGACACACGCTTAGCCTAGAAATGGTGCATTAAATATCACCTCTTAGGCGGCACATCAATTGCTAATTAAAGTGGCATTAACCCTAATGGGTTCGGAAGCAGGACTCTCATTTACCCGCTGTGGGTTTGCCCAGGCTGAGCAGACATCTCCCCGTCCTGGGACACGCACCTCCGGGTGACTCGGGCCCTAGAGACAGGGGAAGCGGGGTGTAGGGCCAGGAGTTCCACAACTTCGGGATCTGCTTATTGTTCCTGACAAATAATCATATAATAAAGCCAGAAACGTGCTTGCACCAATCAGTCACAGGTGCTGATAATAGTTCACCTAATTACTTCATTATTTTTTGCCACTCCAGCGAGCAGTTTGTATTTACAGTCCTGTATATGGTTCTATTACTACCACTTATTGTGACGATTCCAGCAATTCTGAGGAGTCTCTGAGGGCCTGAACAAGTAGAATCTTGTTTTTCTTGATTTCCCCCGGGGACGGGAGGTAGGGGGAGGGGTGGAGAGAGGAGGAGTTCGGAGGAAAAATATCCAGCCAGCATCGACCCACAATTGCTCATCTAAGATGAGTGATAAATGATGGGTGATTTTTGAAACGCTAGAATTTTAAAACAAAACAAACATATCCCATCTTACGAGTTGCGAAGCCAGCCGTGGTAAGAAAGGGAAAAAGGCAAGATTGAACCTCCTTGGGCCTGCACCCAAGAGGGAAAAGACTCAGGCCCCAGCCCCGCATCTTTAGGTTGGAAGCAGAGCTGGAAACAGTCCCTGGGGACCTGTCGTCTTAATGAATACCAGGCCACAAATTAACCAAGTGGGTTTGAAAAAACATTGTGAGTTTTAGTCACTCAGGCATCAGTAAATCTGCTAGAAGTCAGGGCTGGTTGTTTATAGCTTGTTAAGATGTTGATTGTTTACAAATTACATTTTCCCTTTGAAAAAGTGGGCACCTCTCAGCAGCTTCTTGTCACTCATCGCTTGCTGGGGTGCTTCCTGCCAGGGATAAAGGCTTCCTGTTGTTAGCTCATCTAATTGGTGCAGCTCTTCGGTTTGGGACGTCTTCCTCTCCTCTCCCTATTCCTATATTTAAAAATCATTCTTACACCCAGTTCTGCTGGAAGCAGTGTTTCAGACAGGCCCTGGGTTCTGCACAACCTTCTATGCTCCATTATTTGTAGATACCTGGGAGACTGAGTGCCGAGCACTGCCTGGTCTCCCCCCTCCTTTCAAAGAGGCTTCAAGGGCCTGATTTACACACCTTGGCTCATTTGCAAGCTCAGGAGCCAAAAGCAAGCAAGAGAGAAAAAGACCATGCATGCTCCGGCTACTTTCATTGACGGTAAAGAAAAGTGACCACATCACAGAATGTTCAGGCTCGTGCATCCTAATTCCTTCCCTGAATGAGACCCAGAGGGGAGGCGGCAGGTCCAAAGCCCCCACAGTGCCTGGACACAGCCGGGAGCAGAACCCAGGGCTGCTGACTTCTCATGAGCAAAATGCCTCACTGGAGCTGCTTTCCTGTGTCTTCACTTCCCTTCCCATCCATCCATCCATCCATCCATCCATCCATCCATCCATCCATCCATTCTTTCTTTCAACGGGTAACCTGGCATCTTGTTCATGGCAGGCAGGTTCTGGAGCTACAGAGATGTATTTTAGAGAGTCAGGAGCCAGCCAGCCATCCATCCATCCATCCATCCATCCATATCTTTCTTTCTTTCAACGGGTAACCTGGCATCTTGTTCATGGCAGGCAGGTTTGGGAGCTACAGAGATGTATTTTAGAGAGTCAGGAGCCAGCCAGCCATCCATCCATCCATCCATTCTTTCTTTCAACGGGTAACCTGGCATCTTGTTCATGGCAGGCAGGTTCTGGAGCTACAGAGATGAATTTTAGAGAGTCAGGAGCCATGAGCATGGCCTTCGGCTTCTTAAACGAGCCACAGGAGAGAGTCGACTATCCAGGGTTCACATGCACTGTCGTTTGCAGCTGCAGCACCTACTTTGACATTTTCCTCTGTGTGGTGTTTGTGGGCCCACCTCCCCTTGTCTGTACCTTCCATGACCAGAAATCTGCCTATGTTGTCCGAAGCCAGTCAGCTGGTCTCTGCTCCGGGAGGTGGGGAGGAGAGCACAGCAATTTCCTTTTGTAAACCAACATGCTGAATGATGTGGATTTATACACTGACCTGTCGCTTCACAAGGATGCCAGGTTTACAAGCCTTCTTGGCCTGCCTGGCCTGAGCACTTCTGTCCATGCTTGGGCTTTGGTCACAGCCGTCACTACTTGCAAAGAGGTTTAGGTTGGGCTGGATGCCGAGAACAATAAGGAAGCAGCATACCTCCCTTAAAATTAGTCTGGTCCCGAGGTGAGGGCAGAGTTTCTGATGGGTGATTTGCAGCCAGTACTGTGCTCAGAGGACAACTCCCCAGCAAAAACTGAGGAGTTATAGGAGGCTCTCTCCTCACTATAACCCTACTCTAGCCCTGCTCTTCCCATCCTGGCCTGACCTTCTCCATGTTCCCCTATGGAAAGTGTGTGGAGTGTGGAAGTGTCAGCAACTGTAGCAACAGGTCAGAAGTCCACTCCTGGGGCTCTCCTGTGCCCTGTGCTGTGGCCTGCAGGGACAGCACAAGCTTGGTTTGAGTGCATGAGCTTTCACTGTGTCTAGACATTTAAGTTACGTTGTAGACACTCAAAGAAAAAGCATAAGACAGTTCTACAGCTGGTCCTCGAATAACATTTTGTTATAACATTGAGGAATGCCCTAAGAACTTAACTCTTGTTTATATCAATTAGCCTTTGATAAAACTGGTTTCCTTATACATTGTTTTGCTGCAGTTCCAAGAACCTGTGGACGACATTAAGTGAGGATTTACTGTATTAGTTTCCTGGGGCTGCGGTAACAAATTTTCACAAACCAGGGAGCTTAAAACAACAGAAACTTATTCTCTCACAGTTTGAGAGGCTGGAAGTCCAAAATCAAAGTGTCAGCAGGGCCACACTCCCTGCAAAGGCTCTGAGGAAGAATCCTTCCTTGCCTCTTCCAGTTCCTGGTGTTTGCCAGCAATCCTTAGAGTTCCTTGACTTGTAGACAGGTCACTCCATATGACAATCTCTGTCTCCATTGTCATGTGGTGTTATGGGCCAAATTGTGTCCACCCTTCCCAATTCAGATGTTGGAAGCCTTAACCCTCTACCCGTCACAATACTTCAGAAAGTGATTGTGTTTGGAGATAAAGAATAATTGAGTTAAAACGAGGTCATTAGGGTGGGCCCTGATTCAGTATGACTGGTGTCTCTGTAAGAAGATAACAGGCAAAGGGGTGACCGTGTGAGGACACAGTGAGAAGGCAGGCGGCTGCCAGTCACGGAAAGAGGTCTCAGAAGAAACTAAATCTGCCTTGATCTTGAACTTGATCTTGATCTTGAACTCCTAGTTTTCAGAACTGTGAGAAAATGAATTTCTTTTATGATGATATTTTGTTATGGCAGCCCAGGCAAACTAATACACATGACGTCATCCCTATGTGCTCTCTGACTTCTTATAAGGACACTAGTCACATTGGATTAAGGGTCCACCCTACTCCAGTGCGACCTCATCATAAAATACTTCTCGACAATGACTCCATTTCCAAATAAGGTCCCACGCTGAGGTCCTGGGAAGCATGTGGCTTTGGGGAAGGGCACGATTCAACTAAAAAAGTAGTTCATCTTAACCCACTTTTCATGTTGACTTTTTTATGGTCTTAGCTTTCTCTCCCTCCTGGAAGGAGGTCAAGAGACAATGTACACAATAGTTGCTTTTCAAAGGACAAAAGGTTGGTAAAAACTGCCTGTGCTTCAGTCGAGGCTGGGAGTGCCAGTCTAAGAAGCAAAGCGATGGTGACTCTAAGTTCTCCAGACAGCGCATGCCTTGCACGTCGGGGAGGACGGCCCTCGCCGTTTTCCCCAGCCCTGTCCATCAGCCAGCTGACAACGAAGCTACAGGCCCTTGTAATTGATTGTTATCTACATCTCTGTTCTGTCACTGATTCCATTTTTCCCTGAGCTCTTTGCCTAGAAATGGAGTGTGTGATGGAGCAACTTGTTGGATCCCTCGCATCAAAAAAAATGCCGGCTCTTCTCAAAGATGGGGGTGGAGTTTGGTATCTCTAGTTCTGTTTATTAGAATGAATGAGTTTGGTGGCCCTTAGTCTTGGTCACACATTGGAATCACCTGGGAAACTTTTTAAAATACTGATTCCTGGGTCACCAATTTCCCCCAGAGATTTTGAGTGAGTTGCTCTGGGATGGGACTGGGCATTAGGATAACTAAAAGGTCCCTAGGTGATTCTAATGTGTGGCCCTGACTGAGAAGCACCTACCTAAGGTGTCTGGAATCCTGAGTTATCAAGCAAATGGAATCCAGGTGAATTTTAGAGCACGCACTGCCCCTCCCTGACAAAAGAGACAAGGAAACTGGCACCCAGAGCCCTCAAGGGGCTCACTGATCTGCCTTTTAATGAGGTCTGCAGGCTTTTGGTGACCTAGTATTTCCTGACCCAAGTACCTTATTGCATCTACACTTGAAAATGTGCTTGCTGCCACCTCCCTTTTGTTTCGATGCCAATCTAATTGGCTTCACATGAAGAAAAGTCATGTCCCACAGCCATACGAACTAAGCCCCAGCCAGTTTTCAGTGTGGGCTGTCACTCGTCACCAGGAGGCCCAGGTGAGAACATGGACCTGTTTTCAGCAAGCGATCCCACTCCACAGACACCTATGAAAAGCCCACATGTTCCCATGACCTCCAGTGACAATCTATTTAGAAGTTAAGGGTTCAGCTCGCTCACATTTATAGCTATAAGCTGCTTCATTTTTCCCATCTAGCCTTTTCAACTTGTCTACTTAATTTTACAGACTGAAGAGCTGTGGTTTGCATTCATCAAGCTCATAACCGGTTGCTTCATGTCCTTTGTGTCGGATTAATATGGAGAGCGGGAAAATGGGAAGAATAGCTAACTAGCTTGATGTTCAGTTCACTGGGGACGAGAGTCAAGGGTCGGCTTTGTTGGAACTTGGAAATAAAAGAGGCCTTTGTGTCCCTTAAAAATATCAGCTCAAGGAAGTTCTTCATCATAAAACAATTTCACAGAGTATTTTTTCTTATATTTATTATAGCTTCTTCATTTTCTTTATTTCGGGGGCGTTTCAAACTCTCTTCTTAAACCAGAGTCGTCTTCTCCTCCTCCTCCTTCCCCTCCTCCCTCCTTCTCCTCTCTCCAAGAAGCACACATATTCCTTGAAGAATCCTGACTCTTACGAGGTATGTTTTCCTATGAATGACTTTCACATAATTTATTACCATGTCCTTAAGGATAATAAAAAACTATGCTTTTACTTTAGTGCTCAGAGCCGTTTCATGGAAATCCGCGGTTGCAAATCACCCACTTAAAATAATGAAAGCACAATCTAAGTGTTCACTCGCTGGGGGTGCCTCTGCTTGCTGGAAGGCCTGGGGCCCCCAGGGTGCTGGGACCCACCTGCTGGGAGAGGAGGGGTTAATTAAATTACCTTATATTTAGTGTTAATTTTTTCTTGGGCTTGTCGGATAATAGCAAGTCTGGACTCGACTGGGAGCATCGGTCTGGGCATGAGAGGGGTCTCCTGGGTTGTCTTATTGTCAGACTAGTGGAGGTGACATTTTAGTTGTGGTTTGTTACTAATATTGGTTCCAATATTATTTCAACATGTGTCAGTTTGGGGGTCATGGTCAGAATCACACAGCCCGTTCACTGGGGATGGCTGTGCTCGGTTCAGCCTCTCAGATACGGATGTAACTGTGTCTGGTCCAGCGGGCGCATGGCAACGAGGCTTGGAGAGCCTTCTGAAGAACCATCACTTGCAAGAGAACTGAAGACTAAACTAGGGGAAGACGTCAGTTTGGCCCGTACTCTCGCTGGGTCCAGCAAGGACATCTTTTGGTGATGTAAGAACGTACTAAGGATTCTTCCTACATTTGGAGTGAATGCTTTTGATTACTGGTTAAAATGTGCCTCACTGATGCAAACCCGAACCTCTCAGGAAGTGGGTCGTGAGAAATCCTAATTAGCATGAAATTGTATTTCCCTGTAACTAGGGCCTGTAGGAGGGCAAGCCCCTAGGTAAGGACAGGATTCAGTCGTCCAGGCGCTTGAGCTTGCACGGACGTGGACTCAGATGTTATTCCCCTTCCTCACTCCCAAACCCTGAGAAGCACTTTCACTCAAGCGCAAAAGCATCATCACACAAATGGAAAAGACTTTCAAGGATTTTCTCCCTTCCTTTTAGAAAACTAAACACAAAGCGCAACTGAATGAAAGTACATTATCCAATTAGTTCCTGTGGGCCTGGTCCTCTGTCCTCACACCTCTGCCTGGGATTGGAGACCCCTGGTAATGACGAGACCCCGGTAATGACGATGAGGCAGGAGCACCTGTCAGAGGGTCCCCACGCTCTGGGAGAATGTCTGCCATTAAAAGTTGTCACTGACCCTAACGACACAGGCTTCTTGCGCTGTGAGAAAAGGAAGAGGTAGGCCTCTGCCCTTTGGAAATTCAGCGTGAACGTACCCTTTTCACACACAGTTTGGCATAGTGTCCACATGTGAATTGTCCATAAGTAACTGCCTGGATGAAGACCTTTTTCCCTCCAACCATCCCAAGCTGGTGTCAGGTCTCTGCATAAGAGCAAATCGAAGCATGTTTTCTATTCCCTGATAAGCCTAGGACAAAATTAACATAAAATATAATGAAGTTGTTTAACCCTTTTGATCTCACAGATTAAACAAATCCGTGAAGGCAATAGGACCGTCTCAGAATGCCCTGGTAGAGGAAAATCTGAAATCATCGACCAGAGGTCCACAAGACAGCTGTTCACAGTGACCTCGAAGCCAAGCTGCTTTCTCTGTCCATCCTCGAAGGAAAAGCGCTGAGGCCACACAGCCGACCAACCAGGAGAGAAGATCCGAAGCTGGAGTTCTGGCTGAGGCCCTGAGCAAGGTCCCGGAAGCCCCAGTCTACCTGACCATGGGCCACACGAGCTACTCACTGGCTCTGGGTCTCTGCAACAGCCTGATGTAGCCACCAGGGCCCAGAGATGGGAGCAGGCGCAGGGAGAGGAGGAGAATAAGGGCTGGCTGTGGTGAGTAAGTCACCGTCCAGCCCCGCCCCCACCCTTGACACGTCTCAGCAACCATGTCTGCTGATGAGCAAACAATGGTGGCGGAACACCTGGCTTTGCTGTAGCTTTGCAAACCTGCCACAGACACTGTGGACGCACAGCATCACATGCTAGGTAGAGGGTGGATAACCAGATGAAAATGTACCTATTCATCATAGCAAGGCAGGGGGAGTCAGGACATGGTCCCTAACATTTGGAAGAGCTGAGCTCAAACCCAAGTCTTCAGAAACGAAATGCCATTATATTCAAAGACGGAAGAGTGACAGGTGGCCCGATTAGAAAAGAATTCCACAAAGCTTCATTTCTGATAATTCCTTGGACACTGAAATACAACGATCTCATTTAGTCCATCAGCGAGAGTTGTCACAGTCTAGTAGAAAAAAGAAGGAACTTGCACTCCTTGGAAATTCAACGCGAACTTACCCTTTTCACACACTGTTTGGCATAGTGTCCACATGTTAATTGTCCGTAAGTAACTTTCGGGACAAAAATCCTCTTCCCTCCAAGTGTCGAAGCTGGTATCAGGTATCTGCCTAAGTGCAAATCAAAGCATGTTGTGTATTCCCTGATAAGCCTAGAACGAAATTAACACAAGACATAATGAAGTTGTTTAATTCCTCCTACGTTACAGATCAAATAAATCTAAGATTGAAAAAAGATCATCACAGAATACTCTGGTAGAGAAAAATCTTGAAGTAATTGTGTTTTCTGGCTAATGAGTACATATCTTTGGTATTAACATCATCCCATATATAACATGCGTATCATTTATATATGTATATGTAGTCATACATTTATGTTATAAAAATTATATCTATATATTTGGTTTCTACATATATAATAAAATATTAGAATTATTATATTCTTAAATATTCTAAAGTCAGATTTTTATAATTAATTTTTTTCTGGCTTGTTATCATTTACAAAATATATTTGGATAAGATTTTAATTCCTGTAATTTAATATTCCATCGGGCACCATCGAATTTCTAGCCCCATTTGGAATTAATGAGAAGACAAACGAGAATGATGAGTGAACACTATGTGCTTCCTACTGTTGATTTTTTTTTCTTGGTAGTGGGCAGTCTCTATTTTGAGGAGCTTCTTGTAGAAAGTTGGGTTCCCACCCCGCTGCCTTCCACCCTGACTTTCTAGATTGATCTGTGGACATTTTCCGAAAGCATAATAAGGCTTAGAGAAAGCACTATTTGAAAAATATTTAATGAAATTCCCTGAAGTTACTTGGCCAAATATGACTGAATCTTTATAACACGGAAAGAAAACAAAATTATTTACTCATTCAGTATTTATTAGTTTGGAAAGGGGACACATCACCTAGCGCACGACGAAGGACCGATGTTTGCTTTATCAAGGTACCTGCCTCCCGCTCCCTCAGAAGACAGGAAGAAGAGGCTTACGGTTCCCAAGCTAATGTTGACTCTTTGTTGCACAATTCCTTACGTTTTAGGGAACAATTAATTCTGATCATTGACGTCAGGACAACATGGGTCTTAAATGATTTATGAAAGTTTTATGCCTCAGTACAGGTGTCTCTAAGAGTATCCTCACCTATTGCTGCCATATCTTGTGGAACGACAGATCCAGGGGAGACCAGAAGGCAGGCAAAATAGGGAGCAGGCATGTCCTGTCTGAGCTTTGTGCCTGGGGCAGCTCAGGCTTGGGAGACAGCCCATGGTAAGCCTGGGTCACACCACCCTGAGTCATAAACCAGAGCTGTACATCAGACACTGGACAGGCCCAGATGGAGTTTCAGGTACAGGCTGAGAATAAGACCATGGCATTTGAAACGGGATCTCTGGGCTGTGGTCACCGGGTTCTGGGCTGTCTGTGTGAAGCGGGTGTCCATCCGCCTAAACGCCAACCCCACTGGCCATCGTTCCACTGCTCCTTGGGATTTTGAATGCTTTAGGATTTTCCTTTCGAAAGGCAAAGACCCTTAGCGCAGGTAGGGTTTTAGCTATTTATGAAGTAAGACCTAACCCAGAGTTAAATAATTAATTATGAGAATTACCAACGGGGCATGGGGTGGGGGAGGGGAGGAGGATGATGAAAGGGGCAGCTGATAAGGAAGGACAAGGGGATGAGTATTTATTAAACACCTACTATGTGCCAGGACTATGCTACGCCCTTTATATATTTGCCCCACAAGAACATTGAAAGATGGATAGAATTATCCCTGTTTACAGATGAGGAAACTGAGGCTTAAAGTGGGTAACTTGCCGGTCCCATCACTGGAAGTGGCAGTGGTGGCATTTCCACTTGGCATCACTTGACACAGTGCATGCTTCTCCCATGAGGATGCTCCAAAGATACACCTTGCATTCCCGCCTATGGTCCAGTCTGGGGTCCCCCTCCTTATCCCCAGTCTCCCTTGGAGGAGCCAGGTCTCGTGGTCCCATGGTGGAAAGGCTGTTGACTGGATCCAAGGAAGGTGTCCAGTGGTGGCCTCTAGGGAGGGGTTGGGTGCTTTCTTCCTTCCCTCAAGTCCCCACCCACCACTACAAAGCAACTCCATAGAGGTACAAGGTCAATAAAAGTAGCGTGAGCTCGCTAAGCAAGCATAGCCCCAGAGCAAGACCTTGAGTCAACTTCTAACCAGATCACAGACTCCGAGCCTCTTGTATGGAAAATGTGCAGCCTCCTTGGTTTTACTGTATGCTAACGTCTCTTAGATGAGTGCTCCCCATGAGCTGGAACTGTGTCTGCTCAACTTTGTGCTGCATCTCATATGCCCAATACCTGACTTATAATAATTTCCCAGTAACTACTGGAGAAATGAATGAATGAAAAAGAATCTGTGCCTCCTTCAGCTTTAAAGGGAGAAAGACTGAAATCACTCACTGCTGGGTTCTGGGGCTCTCCCCGCTATACTTCCCGTCCCCGAAGAGAGAAATGTCCTTGCAGCTCTCTGATTGCTTCTAGAGCATTCTGTACCCACCTGAGCCAAGCAAGGCCTGTGACATTCTTAGGACACCAGTGAGCTGTCAGGGCATGCCAAGTTTAATGCTCCTCCAGCAATAAAGGAGACAAGTACAGGCCCTAAGACAGTTGATGTCAAATGTACAAGTGAAAACTGAACTGCTGTTTCCTGGGACGTGGTGAGAGAGTTTCTCTCCCTTTCAAGGAAGGTCTGGGTAAAGGAGCTCAGAGAAGCCCCAGAGGCCTGAGACTGCAAAGGGGGCTGTCCATAATTTATCGCTTATCTGACTCAGAGCTGCGTTGGACAGACTGAAGTCATTAGCTGGGCAGGCTTAGGCGGGAGGAACTTCTAAGGTACCTGGCACAGCGAGCCCGGAAGGGGCAGGCACCAGCATGGTCAGCTCTAAATCTCTAGACTAAAATTGCTGGGGCAGGAAACCTCGGCACGTTCAGCGCTGTCTTCCCCTCCCACCTCCCAGAAGCAACATGTGCCCTTTAAAAAAAAAAAGAAAATGGCACAGATAAAAATCACATCCATTTACTGCAGTGTCTTTTCCATACTTGTAAAAAAAAAAAAAAAAAAAAGGCGCCTTTATCATCCCCTGAATTAGATCTGTGATTTTTTGAATGACATATATAATAATTAGACTGTGAAGATGTGCCGTTAATCCATTTAAAGGTGTAAAGAAGTCCATTTAATGAACATTATAGTCACATTAGACTTAGAAACATCCAACTCTTTTGTTGAATAAAAAGAAGTTCAATGAGATTAACTTCTCATAGTTGGTTTTAAAGAATAATCAAACACGTCTTCCTCTGATAGTGTACTGTGCCTTCTCGCATGGCTTCGGCATACCAATGTCTGCCAGCCCAGAACTGTAAGAATAAGGCCGCCGGACCTCGCATTTCAGTTAAATAATTACAAATTAAAGAGGATCGCTCCTACTCTCTATCCTCACTATAAAGTGATAAGGGGCCAAACTCCGTGAACTTATAATTATGTAATGCTAATCTTCTGGTCTGGGAGTCTCTCCTGCTGCATTAAATGTATTCTTACAATTATCAAGTTTACTACTTGACATATAGATATTTCTACTGGGAGACCTACTACTCGATCCTATCAGATTTGACCACAAATAAGGTAACGGATTCTGCTTTCAAATCTCATGCTCGGATTCTGCTTTCAAATCTCATGCTCTTCCACGTCTTCAGGTGAGGCCGCCCGTGATGCCTGATTGACCAGAGCAACTGTCCAACCCAGGCGCTCTCCGCTCCAACGTAGAGTGGGTCAGTCCAGATGGCCTCGCTAACTCCTGGGGCTATTTTAAAGAGCAAGATTTTAAAGCAGAAATGGAAGAATTCAAAATAAATTCCAGATTTAATTTTTAAAAAGATGCTAAATCTCAGTTGCTAGACTGGCTGGATCCCTCCTGGGAATTCCCACTGTGGACATAGAGTTTACTCAAGTCAAACCCAGAAGATAGGATTGATCAGATTGAATCTACTACTTAGCCTCTTGTCCCTCAGGCATCTGACTTACTACTCTCGTTTTTAGCTCAGAAAAGTATATTCTACCTCATATGTTGCCTCCCTCTCATCATCTCCAGTTGCCAAGAATTCGAAAACAAGCAAACGGCCGAGATATGCAACATACCGCATAAGATTTCAGAAGGCAACAAACAGGTAGAGATTTCTTTTAACCACGGAAAAGAAAGCTTCAGTAATAAGGAAGGACAAGCATAAAGAGCTGGTTTAAACGTGAACTTAGAGAGT
>NW_006442207.1:1194732-1203994 GCF_000325575.1 Pteropus alecto | reverse complement strand
TGTCAGCACAGCATCCTGTCTCCCCGCTTTGTGCCCAACGCCTCCTGCTAACCAGTGACAGTGATGGATGACTGTGGAGATCATCTAAGCCAAACTGTTAACCAGCAGTGTGTTAGATCTTTTTGTAGTTTAGGAAACAAAGCTGATAAGATCAAGAGTCAACATAATCCTAGCTAATGTAGTGTGATCTGTCTTGTATATCGTAATGGGGCATTATACAGCCATCATACCTTAAACCAGCCATGATATTTGTAGGAGTATAAAGGAAAACTCAGTGCCGTTTAAAAGAAGTTGGGTTTTTTGGTGGTTTCTTCATTGTGGTTGTTGTGGTTGTTGTTGTTGTTGTTTTGCTTGCTTTGTTTTAAATAATAATGCGATGGGCCTTCCAGAGGCTGTGGCAGTGTCTATGCCTGATCAGTTGAGACTAACTCAGGTATTAAGCCTGGACACCCAGCACCATCTAGTTTCACTTTTCATTTCTGTTTTGTTCTGGCTCATTGATGGTCCTCAGAGATGAACGTCCAAGAGGATGAAACAGGGAGAACTTGTTCCTAAGGGTCACAATTAGATCTTTGATTTTTACCAGCCTTCAAAGAGGACCAAGGGGAATAATAACGCCTTGAGCCTTCAAACGCCCTCGGACATGAGGTAGAAGAACATTATGTTTCATTATTTGTTGGTATCGCTTTATTTTCCCTGAGGTTATTTTCATTATGTGTTTATATCACATAAGAGATACACTAGTTAAGACCAAGGACAGTATGTTCAGTCCACAAGTAAGCTAAAATAACAAAAACAGAGGAAAACTTGGCATATGCGATTCTACATCGCATAGTCCGAGTGTTAAAGATGTCGGTCGTCTTTTTGGTACCTGTCTGTTTTTTTGTGTGTAGAAGCTGATTTAGAGGTCTAGGTGGTCCTGGTACATTCACCATGGGTAATGGTTGCTAATGTCACCAAAGTTTGAAGCTATTCTGTAACTGCTTTAATCAGCCTGAAATTTAAAATTACACTTCGGGGAAGAATATCTACGAGATCTTAAGGGGAATAAAGGGCACACACGGTAGTGTCTATTCATATGCAGAAAAAGTCAAATTGGTTTCATCTCAGATAGCTCTTAAGCAACGTGTCCTTGTCCCCTTTTTTCCCTGTAAGGATCATTTAAATGCGAATACATTTTTTTTTTTTTTTGGTTAGGTTATTAGATTTTCTTCAGATTGCACATGTAATTATAATAC
Organism: Pteropus alecto; assembly: GCF_000325575.1. NCBI lineage: Eukaryota > Metazoa > Chordata > Mammalia > Chiroptera > Pteropodidae > Pteropus > Pteropus alecto. The sequence goes on along the minus strand of NW_006442207.1, from coordinate 1,202,756 downwards.
TTGGGTCAGATTAGAAACTGCTCTGGATGTTCCTCTACGGGATAAAAATCTAGTGAAAATTTAACAACTGCAAAGGAGAGTAAAAATAGTCAATATGTTGCTCCAAACTCACCTAAAGATAATTATCATTGCTTATAAATAAATGTTTGAGGTTGGCGTGAATAAGTTTTTGTAAAAAAAAAAAAAAAAAAAAAAAAAGTTATTATCTTGAAAGGAACTAAGTAGCGCCTAGAAATCGCTATCATGGTCTGGAGCGAACTAATCACTTTATCCTCATCCCTGAACACATTTATCCACCTCCTAATTCTTCACCTAATTAGAGGGAAATGCAGAGCTGTCCTGGTCAGGGAGGTAGGGATTAGGGTTAAGAAAACACTTGTATTTGCAACCCCCTACCTCCCCTGGTCAGTGTGAAAGATTCTCAAAGAATCTCCCAGCCTCGCTAATCCATGACCCTCAGCAGGGAGGAAGTGTTAACAATTTAGTTTAAAACTCACACTCTCAGACAAATGCATCAAAAACGGCTTTTCTCCTTTGATTTGTAGGTATTAGTTGTTTTTCCAGGCCCCATTAAGGACTCTTCATCCTGTAAGGCAAGGGGGCATTAAGCCCTAGCAAGTTAAGGCTGTTCCCAGCTCTGCGTTTTTCAAAGGCAATTTACACTAATTATTCGAGTCCACAGCGTTACCCATATTAGCGGAATGAACCATCTCAGCAGGTAAAAGTACTTTTGAAATGTTAATTTATTACTAAGGTATAAAAATGTCCTTGAATTAAAATAACGTTTAAAAAATACAGCCCTTTTAAAGGATGGGACTCAGACGTTCTGTACCCCTTTTTTATTTGCACCAACTTCGTCATAATTACTTGTCTTTTAAAAACACGAGTTGTCAAGGCAAATGGCAACACATTCTCCGACGTTATGGTTAATAAAAAGATTGGTGCATTTTTCTACCTAGTTTGCCAAGGGAAGCCAAATGAATCCCCCAGCCCAGCTGCAATTCACAAGCAGCCATGTGATTTTACGCCTCACAAAACCTGCTCATGCATTTGGTTGCCGTTTCTCGGTCTTTGACGTGTTCAAAAGCCTCTTTTATATTCCACTGCTTGTTCCAGAACAGCTTCCCTGGTCTAGAAGAAGAAGCAAGGCAGCATCAACAATTTCCCCAGCAGTATTTGGCAGCACATCCAACAAAGATGGACTCACATGCCCAGAGCTCTCAGTCTGCATTTTTAAGGGTGTTCCAAGAACACACAAAAAAAATTACGTTATAAAGTTGGAGGCTCTGGTTTGCCTTCTGGCTCAGCCTCTCTCCCCTTCCCAGGTAGGTAGATGGGATTAGGAGTAGGAGAAGGAGGTAGCTGAGATTAGACTGTGCCATACTGGGAGAGAACCCACTGCTCAGAAAAGATCCAACAGCTAGGCTCTCCGCATTACAGGAAGTGCCGACAGCGACCCCTCCTGGTGACCTAAACGAGTCGCAGGGTCCTAGTAGTGTGGCTAGTTGGCAATGAAGACTGAGACTCACTTTATCCTTTCACTCATTCGTTCCACAAGCATTGATACACAAATGCATAAGAAACGATCTCTGCCCTCGAGCTGCTCAGAAGCCCCTAAGGGTGATAAACTTATAAAGCTGTAACAGAGATACAAAGGAGAGGCGGTAGGACCCACGGATAGGAAACGATCCACCTTGTCCAACTAATACAGGAAACTGTTCACAAAAGTAAAATAAAGGTTCACTAAGCCAGGACCGGGGTTTTCAAGGACACGATAGCATGGCATATTCAGAGACCCGAAGCTGGGTGGGTGATCCAGACTGTCCAGAGCTACAGGGAGCGAATGGGAAGGAGTGAGAGACCCAGCTGGCCGTCCTGGAAAATATGGCGCATCTTCCCATAGATTAGAGACCATCTAATGAAAAGGGATTTGATCACCCCCTGTGATATGTGTATTTATTATTAAATTACACACATGTACTGATTTTGAGCCATTATAAGAAGGACGAGTGATGCTTATTTTATTTCCTAGCTTTTTGATGAAAACATGTTAATAGAAGTTCCAGTATTTTCTTTCATCACCCTGATGGATTGCTGACAGTGTCAAATGCCTCAAAGTCAATGGGCCCATGGAAACCCAGGTCCGCCCCAGACTCTCCCTGTCCTTCTCAGTAAGGCATATGTGCTTCCATTTCCTACTGCAACCTGAAGCTTGATCATTTGCCAGGAGTTCTGACCGAATTCAGTCAGAAACAGGTGAAATGCGATCACAGCAGGCACCATAAGAGTCCTCGCCAGTGGATCAGCAGATGCGCCCTTAACATCCCACAAGGGCGAACTGGCCCTACCCCACTTAACATTTTTCCCCTCCTGTCTTGAAATAAATGCACTCCTGACCCATAAATCAGCACACCTAAGAGCACAAACTATAGTGTCTAGAGTCTAGAACACAGCCAAAAACACAATAAGAGCACCAATAGGTCAAGTCTATTAAAAATAATAATAACGAGACGAAGTCGTAGCATAAATAAAAGAATATTTAGGTCGCCATGGAACTAGAAGCTAACTTGTGCTTTCCAATTGTCTAGAAAGTGTGGTTTTTTATAGATTCCTGATGAATTTCCCCAACACACGCACACACACACACACACACACAAATACATCTTAACTTTAATTACTACCCAAGCAATTCTAGAGTGCTTACGATCTATATTAGATGACTACAAAATAGAGCAGCTACTGCTAGAAGCCATGAATTATAGTGACACGTTTCTCTGCAAAACTTTGCCCAAGGATTAGAATTTGTACCCAGGTCACTGGAAATAGTGGGCTCCTTCAGATTCTAGAAATGGCTGACAGAATCAGGGTGTCTCATGCTGCCCAATCCATCCATCCATTCATCCTACAGCTATTTGTTGTCACTGACTATCTATGGTGTGTCAAAGAGTCACACACAATATTTATAGTCGCAATTGGAAGGCAGACATTTTTCACCTAGTGTTTAAATGTTACATGCCAGACAATAGTAGGAGGTGGGACATCTAAAGTGATTGCACGAGATCGAAACCTAATTCCCGATCGTTGCTCTTTGCGCACTGGGTGTTCCAAATGTCTTTTTAAATCAAGTCGTCACATTCTATTCATTTCTGCTTAGAGAATATGGCAAAAATCTTTTTTATTTGAAAATGGTAATAAATCAGATTCTTCTGAACTCGCTCTCCCTTTTTTTCCTTTTTAGAAAGGCTTTTTATTTTATCGATAGTGTAAAGGAATAATGTATAAACAAGGAGGAAGGGAAGAAAAAGAATAAGTTGCTTCCAATGGTTTCATAATAGACCTTTGCTTGCAAAAAATGAATACGAAATCACAGATCAATTGATTGAATCATCAGGTATCCCAAAGACCTTTAGCACTGAAGGCCAGTTTTAACTATGGAACGTCTGTGGAAGTAAAAATAGTAGATTCCCATAAAAATTTCTATGATTCAAAGTATTCACTAGTTAAGCTGGCTGCCCCTTCCCCACTACCACCATGTAGCTCGAATTAATGAAGATGGATTCTCTAATGAAAGCCAAGAATTTTCTTCATTCTGATGAGACAATACGGTCATGGGGAGTAGCTCTCTAAAATAATTTCCACAGCATATGCTGAGAACCTGGAAATACTAAAGGTGGTGGCTTATGATCAGAAGGAGATGAAATTAAGTTAGAACTGAGAGGTTTTTTTTTTACTTTAAAAAGCATAAAGATGCAGCACTTTTTTCATATTGAAAGAAGTATTGAAAAATGTACTGTGAAATTAAAGTCCTGAAAATCTTTAAGGAATCTTTTTTATCTTCGGACCAATACAAAATTAGAAGCTTTGCATATGCAAGAATCAAAACACATGTACACAAAATACGTTTGTCGATAAAGGTTGTTTTTATAGCGCATATTTATATACATTATGCATATATGTATACTTTTTAAATGACCTTAATCGGTAACCACATAGAATTTCTATGAAACTATATAAAATGAGTTTACTGGCTGTCGTGTCTTGAAAGTTTACTAATATAGGGGAGCAACACGATTCAGTTGAAAAAGCACGAGGCTTGGAATCCAGCGCCTCAGACCCCCAGATGCAGCTCCACTCCTGACCACTAAGGTGACCACAGACAAGTTGTTTAGCCCTGCTGGGCCCTGTCAGTGCTAAAACTGTCAGACTCTTTACAGGAAACATTTGATATAACCATCAGAGAGGAAAATTAGATAGATTCTAAACATTTTCTGAGGAAATATAATTTTTCTTAGTAATACTCTGCATATAAATACACAACTTTGCTCAACTCACAAGTCTTTGCCCGTAGTGATCAGCCACGAAATGGAGAGTAATGTGTGTGGAAGCAAGTGTCTCTAAAAATAGACATACAAAGGATTTTTTTAAAATTTGAATTAGAGAGAGGAAGGCATAGTTTTGTTTAAAGCACATGGACACACACACGCACCCCTATATGGTGTACATTTTGTAAAACCCAGCAGTGTTTGCCCCAGTTGAATAAAATGTGACTTTGCAGGCATTCGGATCACATTGCATTTGTGCATTCTGCCAAGGCTATTGACTCTAGACCATCCTTAATTCTAATTAATACAAGTCCAGCTGAATCAGTGAGTGGAGGAAGAAAGACTAGAAATGAAGAAATGCCTATCACATTGTGAGTATCTATTCATCTGCATAATATTAATGATATCAAATATGCAAACAGATGTTTCTCTCATTAAATTGTATATGCAAATACTACTGTGAGGAGTGGTGAAGTCTTGGGGTTGAGAGATCGTTGAGGGTAATTAAAGGTTAATCCAGTTTTCAGTTCACAGTCTATACGACAAGAGTGGTTGTAAGAAAAATTGTCACTTAACCTTCAATTCATTACCAATGGCATACGGATTTTCTACGTAAATAACATAAACTTATATGTGCTAATCATTACTCTCCATTTCGTGGCTGATCGCTACTGGCAAAGACTTGTGAGTTGAGCAAAGTTGTGTATTTATATGCAGAGTATTACTAAGAAAAATTATATTTCCTCAGAAAATGTTTAGAATCCATCTAATTTTTAATAGAAAAATCTGAAGTACTTACATCATACTCCTTGAGTATAACTAAAAGCATCACTTAAAGATACTGAATGTGACATATTAGAGGCTGCGATGACTTGACCAACATTGCAATATGTCACTGTTTTCCTTTCTAGGTGAACTGAATAATGGTAAGTGGTTTGGAACATTTTTTGATGGAAAAATTTAACTCGCCAGCTGGGATATTTTCACTTCCTGTCTTGAGGAAGGGGAAAAAAAACCAGCAATTAAGGTCAGAAAAGTTCCAAATGGGCAGGTCTGGGAGAAGAAATGCAAAGTTAGTCTAAACTCTGTATTTTTAGAAAGAGTTGAAGAAAGGCAGAGGAAGAAGAGGTTTTCCTGCATCCCTGGAATAATCAAGAGGATTTATTTCCTGATCAATAGTTACAAAGAGCTTACTTTTGGTTTAGTGGGAATTGGGTTCTGAAAAGGTAATCTCTTCTGCCCCCTTTCCTTCTTTAGTTCTTGATTCTGCAAGAAGTGCACAGCTATTCAGGCGGTGTAAAGACCCCGGCAAAGCTAGCAAGCAGAATACCTGAAGTCTTCATGCTCCTGTAAATTAGAAGAGTGACTTCTGCTCTGAATATTCAGAGGTTCTAATCAAAATAAAATCAGAAGTTTTGAAGGGCAGACAGATCCCTAATATGTAATCCTCATTATGTACTGAGGATGCTTAGTTAAATTCAAATTTAATTTTAGTTCTCATGCCGCCAGAAAAACCAAAGCCCCTTTCAAGGTTGCAATTCTACATGAAATCTAAAGGAAATCTTGGATATAAATCTAAAGGTCTTTTTTCTCCCACTTTGTCATAGGAAAAAGTGCTTAAGATGCTAAAAATTGCCCTAGGAAAGAGCGTATTTCTCAAAAAAATGGCCTATGTTTAACTCACCCAAAATATCTCTTTCATAGAGTTTTAGTAAAACTTGCTGATTCGCAAACCGAAAACAGAAAGTAGCTGCCATAATTCCAGAGGGAAGAGGTAGATGTCTTACAACCCAGTTTATTTTTCTGTCTACACAATATTGAACAATTTAATTTGTCCTCCTCCCCACCCCCACAACTGCTTCGTTTATTGATTTTTTTCCCTTGTCACTTAATTCTTACCAAACCTCTCTTCGGTCTCCAACCAGACGTAGGTCGGCTGGGTTTGAGAGAAAGGCAGCTCATCTGCCACCGGCGCTAGTAACAGAAGAGACCTGATTAAATTCTCTTCTTAGTTGCCTTGCCCTCTCTTAGCAAAGAAAGAAGGACCAGGGTGTCTTCCAGGTCTGACTTAAAGTGAAAGGCCAAGGAATAGTTATGGCACTTGCCTGAGTTATTAGTGTATAATATATGCATTTTCCCCTGGGTGCACATTAAAAGATCTGATCGTCTGCCCTCTCCCAGCTAATTCTGAGTAACACTTGGAGATCTCCAGCCCTCGTCTCAAGAGGCTCTTTTGAAATAACATGGCCCTGTGCTTCTCTATTTGTTGAGTAATTGAGAGGTAATAGCAATTATTACATATTAAGAAGCAGCCAAATTCCCTCAATGCCAGTCAGCCCCCGTCAGTGGTGTGCTGCTCAGAATAACAGAGAGCGGATGTTGAGTTAGAAAACTTTAGACAGAGCCAGATGATTTATTTTGCTAAATGCAACAGAATCACAGAGTGAAGATGCTTGATTTTGAATGATTCCTGGCCTCTCTTCTCCAGTATCCTAAAATACAAGAGTTGCGTGTGGTTAATTTAGGCCGGATCAGTGACCTGAACCTTCTTCTGACTCATTCTCACTGACCATCTTTGGCCCTGGTTTGATAGGGTCTGATGAATCTGGTACATCTGGAGCTCAAGCCAAGCAGCATCATGAAGACAAGCAACGATGCTAGAACTACCCATTGAGGAAGGCCAGTTGGGATATGCCAGGCAAGTGGCGTGAGAAACAGCATGAGTAGGGGCCACTGAACCTTCAGGGAAGCCACTCAGCTGCTGTGAGCTTCAATATCTTCTTCTGCAAGACAGGAAAATAATAGCACCGACCCCATAAGAGAGTTGAGATGATTCGATATCATCTATATATGAAGCATGAGGTACCCAATACCAAGTAAGCTTAAACGATGATGGTAATTAAAATTAACATCATCTACCTGAAACAGTGGGCTTCCAGCCCCCGGGGGGCAAATCCAGTCAGAGGCCATTCCTGGTGTGGCTGCTGCTTAATCTCCACGGAACAGGGTTGGGTTTCCATCCACAGAGAAACATCAGGTTTTAGGAACAGCTCCGAAACATCTCTTTCTACAATGTCCAGGTAAGAGGTGCTTATCATCGCCTCCTCTGAGTGACTGAGTTGCAAGCAGAGGTGGGCCTATGCAGGTAAGTCAGGTCTGTAAGTGGAGCCATGGAACATCACCTTCAAGCCAGTCTTGAGGTGGGCTCTGGGCAGTTTGTAAAATAGGAACCCAAAAAGTATTGTGCATGCCCCAAACCCAAGCAAGTGTGTAACGTCATCAGAAAAACCAGTGCCCTCTGGGGTGAGGCGGGGGCCCTGGGGTGCTAAAACCCACATCTGAATGCCCTCTCCTAGCTCTGAATTGACACACCGCTTCACTTGTCTAGTCCTCAGTGTCTTCACCTGTAAAATGGCAGTTTTAGCCCCTGTGTCAAAGGATCGAATAACAATGCAGAGGAAACGCTTTGTCATGTGTCAAATAGCATCAGAAACAGAGGGGCTTGTAATGTTTAGTACACGCTCTCATTCTGGCATCCAGCACGGAGTCGAAGCACTGTGTGCCCACATCACACCACTATTCTTAACTGTAAGGGTTTGTTAATTTAACCTATCATGGGCTTGAAAGGATATTTAAAAACACAAACCAACGACTAGTTTTGGGGGGACCAAGGAATAAATGCAAGCATAATGTATCTCTTTC
>NW_006442207.1:1144254-1194722 GCF_000325575.1 Pteropus alecto | reverse complement strand
ACCATTTTGATGTGCTAATAACCCCTAGAGAAGGCAGTAATTTTCAGTTAAATAAAGCCACTAGTCCAAATGCAAACTCTCCACCAAGATGCAACCTGCCCTTCCCATGAGTCAGCCAGGAATAAACACTAATCCAATATCATTTGTAAATGAAGAACATAAAATAAAATAATATGTATAATATAAAATCTACTGTCAAAAATATGTGTAATGGAAAATGGAAAAAGTCCAAAAAAAAAAAAAAAACACAACAACAAAAAAGCACTGATTCAGGAGCCAGAAGACAAGGATTTGATGCCCGCCTCCGACACCCATTAGCTCTGTGAAATCAGAAAAAAATGTCAACACTATAAAACAGCTTATGTAGCAACCACAGCCGATCCTGCCTTCACTGATCCTCAAGTTTCGCATCTGTAAAATGGGGCAATGTTCCTTACTGACAATCTCACAGTACAGTGAGAAATGAGGTTTAATGCGAGTAAATTATAAAGTGCTATTTAAAATGTGACGGCCTTTGATTTTGATAAATTAATCTTTAGGGCGGCGACAGAGATTGATCTGGCTTCTATGACTGTCCAGGTAAATATGTGACCTCAAAAGAGAAGAGTGAATTGGATAAAGGTAAGTGTAAAGTGGGTCTGCTTCACACTGTTGTTTTTTTTTTTTAATTGCAGCAAAATACACATAACAACAAATTTACCATTTTAACCATTTTAAACTGCACAGTTGAGTTGCATTTAGTACACACACGATGTTGTGCAACCAGCATCACTATCTAGTTCTGGAACGTTTTCATCACCCCAGAAGGAAAGTCCGTCCTCCTCAAGCAATTGCCCCCCGACTCACCCGTCTCCGGGCCCTGGAAAACTTTAACCTGCTTTCTGCCTCTGTGGAATCGCCTATTCTGAACATTTCATACCGACGGAATCATTTAATATGTGGTCTTTGGGTCTGGCGTCTTTAACTCGGCGTAATGTTTTCAAGGCTCATAATGATTTTAAGTTTAGTATTCTCTAAGCTATATATGAAAAATACACAGCTAAGAAAAATGTCATTGAGCACTTACGATTTGCCAAGCATTGGCATGCATGATCTCACACAATCCTTATCAGATAAGCGATATTATTATCTTCATTTTGTAGATGAGGAAGCTAAGATTCAGAAAGGTTAAATACCTTGTCCACAGTCACCCAGCGATTAAATGGCTATGACTCAAACTCTGGTTCGTCAGATTCCAGAGCTCTTGCTTCTCATCGTTCATATTTGGTACTTATTTGCATAAGAAGACCAGGCCACAAAGAACTGGAGTATGGCCAGACGGCCAATTATGGGGACTCCAGCGAGCTCTGAGAAGGCCCACATAGGGAGACACCAAACAAAAAAATGTGAATCACTTCCCAGTCTTGCGAGCTCCATCCTGGCTGGCACCAACAACACTCTGGAAGCCCACCTGTTTGGCACAAATGCCCCCAGGCACAGTCTTGGGATTACCAGGCCCTCAACCTATATTCCTGTATTTGAATGTCCTCTCTTTAAATTAGGCATGGCAGAGAGCAGACACTGGACCATTTCAATGCTGTGGTCCTGTTTCCAGAGATGCACCTCTGAGTTCCAGGCTTGGCTGAACTAGTAACACCTTGGTCCTGGAAAAGTGTTCTGTCCTTGGCTAATTATCCTGTTAGCTTCATCTTTTGAGTTCTCCAGACACAAACACCAAAAACCTCAAGACTATAGAATTAGGCCTAATTATGTGACTTGAAAGAGTACATCAAAACCTAACAGTTGTGGGGATCTTAAGCGCTGCAAGTGGGGACTCAGTCAATGTTCACCAGGACTCTTGGGGTACGAAGAAAGAACGGATGCTTTGATCCAAAAGAAATTAACACTAAGTGTTCGTCATTAGAAAAATATCTGTGAACACCTTCCTTTTCATGTACTGGTACTGGATTCAGAGGAAAGATAGCCCTCATCTTCAGCCTTCATCTTGTTATTCTTTAACTGGCCCAACTTCGATTACTGTAAATGATATTGACAGAAACATAGAATGAAGTATAAAGAGCATGGAATTAGGAATAAAAGGATCCTGATTTAAATCCAGGCTCCACCATTAAGTTAATGTCGCAAGACCATGGATAACTCATTTACCTTCTTGCACATGCCTGACCTTCCAAACTGGCTTGAGGAAGGGGTTCATGACTGTATCCAGTGCCTATCTTCCAAGTCTGTCACAGCCAAGCTTTCAGTGAGGGTGCTCTGCTCCAATACCTCGCCCTGTGAGTGTCATGATCTGCTGTCAGGGAGGACAGTAGGATGCCTGGGAAGGCTCAGCGGTCCTCTACACACTTGCTTGTAGGTCCTCAACACGTTAGCTTCTTAACTTCCTGGAGATCCAATTTGTGCATCCACGAAACGGAAACTGTGATTCCTGTGTCCCACCCCGCACCCCACCCGAGCCATTGGGAAGACAGTGCCATAACTTAGCTGTGGGCACCAGTTTCTGTTAGCAGCAGAAGGAGGGGTCACTGGTGGAAATGTAGTTGGAAGAATGGGAAAAAGATGTTCCAGTTTCAGTGACATTTCAATAAATAAGTCAACTTGAAGTGGGGGAAAAAGACTTGAGTGGATAGCATGTTTAGCCTGTCTGATTATGGCTCACCTCTAGGGCTTATTTGTATCTAAGAGCATAATTGATTGAAGGATATTGATTTAGGGAAAACTGATGTCTGAATTCTGTGGGCATTAAACAAAAACTAAATGTTTAACGTTAAATCATGACGTTAATGTAATTATCTTCCATTGCGTATATCTATCTTTGAGTTGCAAGAGAGACACAGAATTCACTGGGGTTATAAATCAGCTTGAAGTTTGGTCACATGTCCAACTTTCATTCTCATTTCCAGGAAATCTGCAGGAAGTCAGGAGAACCTGGAGGAAAGAGGTTAGATCTGCAGTGAAACCATCTGGATGTGAATCCCGACTCCAACACTCACTTTCCGTGTGACCTGAGTAAATCACTTAACTGCTCTGAGCCTTAGTTTCTTTATCTGTAAAATGAGGCAATAACAATGCCTTCCAGGGTTATTTTAGGGCTGAAATGAGGGAAGAACTGTCCCAAGTTCTGAGTTTAAAGCAGCTTCCACCCCAAGGAGTTCCTGAGCCCACGCCCCATTTGGAGCCCAAGGCACTCTGCCAGGTACTGCCGGGGGCAGGGAGATTAGTAGGGAAGGGTAGCAAAAAGCAGAACTTGGCACAGGAGTTTTTCAATTGTCCAAAGATATAGTCTTTTCAGAATTGTTCTCCAGATATGGTATGTCGTGTGTGTGTGTGTGTGTGTGTGTGTGTGTGTGTGTGTGTGTGTGTTCTGAAGTGGATGAAATTTGTCAAAAAGTCTTAACTAAAAATGGAACTTTTGCACATCTAATTGCAGAATTTTGCAAAACAAAAGCAAAGATATCTTGCCTGCCTCCAGGCATATCCGAGGGGATTAATTTGTCACTCTTCACAAACAGCTCTGTGGAGGGATACCCTCTTTGATTCTCTATGCTCACATTAATTAGTAGTAAAAGAATGCAGCACACACTTGGTATAGGAGAAATCAATCCGCTGCCCCTCTCGAGAGGGAGAAATGGGGGAGCAGGAGAGTTGGGCACACAGCACAACCGACCCCTGCGGAGCTCAGGGCAAGCCTTTAGCGACCAGCCTCCCTTCCAATCTCTGCCAGGGCAATCAGCCATCAGCATCTGATAGAGAAGCTCTGTACAGCATTTAATACAAGCATTTCTTTTAGACCTACACCCCAGTGACAAATGCTCTTGAGAGTAAAACGGACACTTAGTTGACTAGTTTTTTTGTTTTTTGTTTGCATGTGTGGTTTTTTGGTTTGTTTTGTTTTATTTTGTTTTTTAATGATTATATAGGAAGTTGACTATCTTGGAACCACACCCCAAATCAGATACCAGAGTTCGAGATTATTGTGGAGGTCAAGCATCAAATACTAGCTGTACTTTGATAATTGCTGAATGATTTGTCCCCATCAAAGTCTTTATCAGAAAGCATCTTTGTTTCAGATTCATTGTTGATTGTGTGATGACATTTTATGGATTTTTTTTTGGAATAACGTTTAAATGTGCTCCTATCATTTTGTGTTGCTCAATACAATGTTTCTCTTTTAAAACATTTAACTACGTTCATCAATTTTCATCTTTCTAAAAAATCAAAGTAATAGTTAGTAGTTTTACTGACTGTAGAGAGCATTTCTGCCACTAAGTTGGGTACAGGCCACCTCGGCAAGGTGGGTGGGTCCCTCCTTCAGTCCCAAGTGAGCAGATCCGTGGAAGGCTGGGTGCAGACACCACATCCTGGTGTCACCCGCTTTTCTGGGGACCAGAGGCTCCAGAAGCAGTCAGTTCTCCCTTGCCCACTTATTTAAGTTAATTACAACATGTGTTTCTTCCCCGCTGGCTCTGCTGAGGCAGAAAATACTTCATCCTTTACTTCAGTCATGAGAATAAAGCAAAAAATCTGGAACATAAACACCACTTTTTCTTCGCATTCAAAGGCCGGGCTCAGGGTGAGTTTGTGAATAATAAACCAAAGTTGGCAATCACGCTAATAACTATGAAGTTGCCGGGGAGAGAACTCCCGCCGGGGCCTGGAGCGGGAGTGGGGACCGAGGTTTTTGTCCCCTTGTTGGTAAATAACAGCCCTTTATTTACATAGAGTTGTTTGAGTTTCAAAAGATATTGAAAGCCCGGCTAGTTTCTGCGGCCACTTTACATGGAAAGGGATATATTTGTGAATTTTTAAAGAGGTTTCACCCTAATTAAATCGATGCTGCTGGGAGAGAGTCGTAGGTTGCAGGGGAGAAAGGAGGCGCACGTGACCAGCAGGCAGGCCAGGGCCGGCATCGGGGCTCGATTCCCCCCCGTGAGTCTGCACCCGCAGCCCGGGCTCAGAGAAATCCCAGGCCGGATGCCTTTGGGGTTAAGAAGAGCACTTTGAACTCTCCATTTCAAAAACCGAATTTCTCCTCCGCGTGGCTGGGAAACGCATCTGACGTGCGGCATCTCCATTCAAACCCCGCAGACTTAAAACATTTCCCGTTTGGAGCTGTAGCAGTGAAAACCTCTGGTAATGAGTTCCCTAACCCCCCCACCCCCACCCCCCCGAAGTCCTGCATCCAATTTGTCCGCTGTCCTGGTGAAATGGTTTACAAGTCTGAGAGGGGAAAAATCTAAAAGAATGCTCTGGAGAAGGAATGAAGCCCTATCACTGAAATCTTTATTTATGGGAAGAGAAAGGGCTAAAACATTACCTCAGAATGCTAGATTACAACATCAGTCGGATATAAAGTAAATGTATTCTAGTGGTGAAACATCAGAAACCCATAATCCTTTCTCAAAGCCCTTTTGTTATTTTAATGTCCAACAAATTATGCTTTAAAAAAAAAAAAAGAAGGAAAACACTTAGATTTGAGAGGATTCTTTTGCTCCAGTAAAAGTAATTTCACTGGTTAAAAAGTTTTAATTTTCTATAACCCAGTCTTTACTGTGCTGCCCACAAGGCTAAGGTAATTTTTAGCTTCAATAGAATTGGACACAGTGACCACCAAGATCTGCTTCCAGTTGCTATAGCAACAGTGGTCCTAAAAAGTACTTGAGTTAAGCAGGGCATGTTTGGTTGCTAATTTGAAACTTTTGCCTTTATAGTTTTTTTTTTTTTTAAGTGAATGAGCATGGACGAGTACATTGCAAGACTTAGCTGTATTTTCTCTCTCTTTATGTCAGATTTCTAAATAACTTTATAAAGAATAGTAAGAAAAACAGAAATAGTGAAGAAAAGTGGGCGCATGGTAAAAAAAAAAAAAAGAAACCTCTTTCTCTGTAGAAGCTCTTTCATGGGACGTCCTCGAGGAAGTTCACGCGAGGAGGCCGGGCTGGAGAAGGGCTGTGGTTTTCACCTGCCGACCCTGGCTTGGTGCTGGAGGTAAAGATGAGCGAGACTGGGTCCACTCTCCAGGAATGGAAGTGACATGCATACTGACACGCTATCGTGTGACGAATGATGAGGATGAAAGCATCTATCAAACGCTCTATTTAAAAAATATGTTAACTACAATTTAAACTTTCCTTAATGACTCAGAGTCGGAGGTCAACCAACACATTTATTGAGCACCTACTACATGCTCGGGCCGCTGGCTCTGTCAGGGGGTGGGAAAAAACACCCTTGCACTCATGGAACTTATATTCTAGAGGCAGAAGTCCAACAAAAGCCATAAAAAATGATAGATAGATAATAGAGAGATAGATAGATGACAGGTGATATAGAGAGAGATGGATAAACAGATGACAAATAGTATGTCCGAAGGTGATAAGTACCATGAAAAAAAAAAAATGAAGGACGTGTTCCAAGAGCTGGGATGGGATATAATTGAGAACAGGGTGGCAGAGTGAGCCTCACTGAGGTTGGGGACATTTGAGCAGAAACCTGAAGCAGCAGAGATCTGGGCAAGCGTGTTCCAGGCAGAAGGAACAGCAAATATAAAGCCCTTGAAGCAGGAGGTCATTATGAATATTGGTTATTCATTACTCTATTGTACAACACAGCAAGCTTCGGGGGTCTATAATACTTATGAGGTTGTGCGCTCCTCCACGAGACCTCAGACGAATGTAGGCGAGAGAACTAAAGTGTTAAATCCAGCTACTTTCAGAGACTGCAATATACTCATCAGCTCAGCAGCCAGGCTACAGACACCTGCAGAACAAAGGAATATTTCTGCTGGGATTACTAACAACCCATTTCCCCACACCGTGAAGGGGAAACAGGAAAGACCGAGTCTTTAAGTGGCTGCCCTACACAAATAGAATCGTTTGTTCCCTATGGCTGAAACCATAGGGAACCTGTGGATTAAAGGCTGGGAACTGCCAGCAGGCCTTTCATGCTACATATTCTTACCTTGTCGTGCTACCTACTCTTCTCCTCCCTCACTGTATGTCCATATCAAAGGAAAAAGGTAACTAAAGTCTTTCAACTGTAACTCACAGGAACTAAAGAATGATACGTAAACTGAACCCCCTGAACACTGGGGGTCCCTCTCACTGCATTTACTGTCAGTGCCTTGACTCTGTCTCTCTCACTGTCCCCGTCTCTACTGTCTCTGTCCCTCTGGGTCTCCCTTAGGCTCTCTCGCTCTGCCTCTGAGAGGAGACCACGCTCTGTCTAGGGAGTGTTACCCCTTCTCGTAGAAACATTCCTTTTGACTCTCACTTTGGCGTGAGTGTTGAATTCTTTCTACACTCCCCACCCAAGAACGCTCTTCTTCTCTCAGTGCAGGGCTTGGCCTCCGCCCCCCGCCCCCACCCTGTCGGGGGAATTTGCCCCGTCCTGCATCAAGGCTTCAGTGCACAAATGCCTGACTCTTCATTTTCTTATCTCTTTCCTCCAAGTCAGCCCCTCTTCTTGATCAAGTCCATTTTCCTTGGCCCCAGAAATAGCCTCTGCCTCCTTCTCATCTATTAGTTCTGAAGTCAGGTGATTTTGGAAAACAGACGACCAAACCTGTTAGACTTGGGTCTAAAGAAGACTGCCGATGCCCGGGGTGAGCGTCTGTGCCATGAAAAATCCCATGACTTTAATACATCGTGCATTTATTGGTCTTTTATACTGCGGATCTCTTTAAGTCGGGGGCCGCATGGTCTCACATCTATGTTCTTCGGTCTCCAGCTTGCACCTGGCACACTGTGCAGCAAGATAAGTAGATGTCCCACACATGCATGAGTCAACTTTGAGGTATCTATTGTCTATTCAAATGCCTTTTCCCTTCCTTCATGGTTCTCATCACTTGTGGATGCCAGATAAGGAGTGAACACGAGCACGCATGTTTAGAGCAGTGTTTTCCAGCAGAGCATGTTCAAACCCATTACATCACTTGATGCTAACAACCCTCCGAAGTACACAGAGAAAGTGCGATCAGCCTCCACTTAGAGATGGGTCGGCAGATGGAAAGAAGTTCAGTGACCCACTCCACAGTGACAGGCAGACCCCATTAGGTCTAGGGGTTTGTCTCCAAGTTCACATGTGTCCAGAATGGACGGTGACAGCTGGGACAACAGAGGTTTGGAATTACTCCAGAAACATGTGAACTGGAGGACAACCTTAGGTGGCAAAGCCACAATCAAAATGTAAATTACAAGCATTAACTTAGAAGTTAACATCGTAAGTGTGGAATGTGTGAAAATATGCCTAGAAATGGGTGTGGAGGGCCACTGTGCTCAGGCCTTGGAGGTCTGGGGGTCTTGGCTCAGCTACCAGGCACAGCAGTTCCCTCTCTGAGCCTGTTTCTTCGGTGCTTAGAGGAAAGGACTGTCCTAACCCACCTTTCTCAGAGTGTGCGGAGCGGGCGGGCAAGGTGATTTCAGAACCCCTGAGAGAACACAGCACATTAGAGGCAAGTTCTGTGAGGGCGACTCTCTTTTCTGTTCTCACCCCTCTGCTCAGGCGCTGAGGGCAGCACCTAGCTAAAATCTAGTAACACTATTTTCACTGAATTTATTCTTATATTTTCCTTCTATTTATGGCGAATGATGCTGATCTTTCACCTTTAGTAGGAATATCAAGATTCATCTTTAAATTAATGTTTAACTAAATATAAGAAATTATTAAGAGAAAAATGTTAAGTAAGTAACATCAGAGCTGGGACACAGATGTTGCAAAGATTATGAAGGTGGCTTAGTAGTGAGTGACATTTCAGAAGTGCTAGGTCAGATGGGATCAAGAACCCTCCTGCTCTGAGAAGCAAGAGAGAATGGTGGTAATGAACATGGGCTCTGGAGCCAGATCGCCTGGCTCTGCCAGTTACACCTGGATAAACCTGGGCCGGTTAATCTCTGTGTCTCGCTTTCCTTGTCTGTATAATGGGAATCATAGTAAACCTGCCTTAGAAGATTGCTACACTTAGAAGAATGTCCGGCTCTGTGTAAGTGCTATATGAGTATTTCTTGTGACTATGACCTTCAAGGAGTCCTTGATTGGACCACAAGCCAAGGGCTTTTGGAAGAGGGAGGTGCGCCCCGGTAGCCATGCTCGCTCACCCTCGTGGCTACCCAGAGCCTACGTGCTCATACATACTGCGTCCTGTCCCTGAACACATAATCCCAGTGTCCCCCCCGCCTCCCTCTTCCTATTAGAAAGCAAGTGAAGCCTTGTTGTATAAGTAAAGCGGGTGGAGGAGAGAATCCGTCTGGCTCCATCCTCTCTACACAGGGTGGTATAAAGGCGCCCAGGTGTTCTTTGTCTTCCCATCGTTTTCTGAAGTCACTGCAAGAGTCAGCTGAGAGCCACATGTTAATTCATCTCCTGAGCCAAAAAGTAAAACAGAAAAGAAGGATTATGAGGTTATAGCAGCAAAAAGGGCAGTGTGTCCATTCTGTCCTCTCCGTACCTGCCATCCTGTCCCAAGTCATACTTTATGTTTCTTTGTGACAAACTCTGTTGTTTTCCCTCCTCAAAGGTTGGCAATGCAGCATCTTCCGAGACACCAAAACCTGACTGAGGCCCCAGAAGGAGACCTCACAAGTGACCTCATGCAGAACCTCAACTGCGTCTCAACCTGCAACAGGTCTACCCCAGGCCACCTCCGTGTTGGGGGCCACAGGGGCAGTCACAGGTTGTTTCTGGGAAATCCAGTTGCTTTCTCCGGGGGTCAAACATACAGGGAAGGATATCTTGAGCTGGTTAGATTTTCATTTATAATTTAATGCCCGACTAATGCTCTTCAAACAGAGGCAAGTGAGATGCTCCCCACTTGCCTGCACTCCTTGGCAGCAGAGAGCAGATAACTGTTAATAGACTGGCTTGGAAAGTTTATTTAAAGGGCACAGTTAATTATATTCTTTTCCAGGGAGGTATGGAGATGCTTAGGTAGCTTGGTTGGGGCATATACACGCCATCGGAAGGCATCCCGAGAATGTTCCTGTGCCGTGATGAGAACAGGGAGCCTGCTGTCACTGGCATGATGTGCAGAGAGGGTCGTTGTGTAGATCGTGATCTTTCCAGCGGAGCAGGAGCTTCTGGGATCTGGAGTCGCTATTCTTAGCACAGTAGCAAACAAAGCCCATCCTGCCTTCCTGGCTCCCTCTTATTCTTGATATTTTTTTAGCCCACTCCCACAAAACAACTGCAAACCAAGTCATAGTGGCAGAATGTAGTATGTCTAAGGGGCAGGAGAGCACAGTGCTTACAAGCGTGGCTTCTGAAGTCAGACCGCCTGAGTTGCGATCCTGGGTTTTCTACATACTAAGTGAATGACGTTGGACAGGTGACTTAAACTCTTAGTACCTCAGTTTCCTCGTCCATAAAATAAGGATACTACTACTTACGTCATCGGGTTGTTGGAAAGATTAAATGAGTTAATACATGTACAGCATTTTCAACATGTCTGCAACATAGCAAGTACAGGATAAATGTGGGCAACTATTGCTTACTGGAAAAATTCTTCCACGAGGCAAGTATCTCATACTCTGAAAGCAGTGGCCGTCCTCCAAGATGGACACCAATGGTTCTCCTCTCCTGGCTTTGGTATTCTTTATAGCTTCTTCCACATTGAATCAGGTTGACTGTGCAATCAATAGGACACTGAGGAAATGATGAAGGATGACCCCTGAGGGTAGGCCATAAAAGTCATTGCACCTTCGACCTCAAACTCTCTTCAGATAGCCATCTCTAAAAGACTGGGGGCGCCGCCTGCAAGGGGGCTCACTAACCCGGCTGGCAAAGTAATGCTGGCTGTTTCCAACCAGGAGGTCTCCGTGCCTTCCCAAGTGGCTCTCTCCATAGGGCTATTTGAGTGTCCTCACCAGATGGCAGCTGGCGAGTGACCCAAAGTAAATGATCCAAGAGAGTACTTATTGTTAATACTGCGTCTTATCTTACACTTGGTTTCTTATTCTTGAAAGTTCATATTTTCTTGATTTTTTTTTTTACAGATATTAAGCAGAAACTATCTAAAAGCTTTTTTGTTTCTTTGAGTAAATGTTTTTCAAAACAACGATCTATTCTGCACCTTAGGCTATGCTCTTCCTGTTTTTTAAGCTATAGACCCATCTTTCTTCCTTCAGACATATTCTCTCTCCTTTCCTTCCATCTTTTTTTTCTTTCTTCCCCTCTTTACCTTTCTTTCCTCTTTCTCTGCCTCTTTTCTAAACCAGGAATAAAGAAGGGTTATATCCACGTTTGCTGTTCGCTTCCAAACATAGCAAGTAGATTTTCCCTGGCCCCTTCATTGAACTATTTTTTGCTTTCTGAGAGACACTTTCTTCCAGAGCTTATAGGAGGTTGGTATCAGTTAGCTCTGCTGTGTAACAAACCACCCAAATCTCAGTGGCTTAAAATCTCAATGATTGATTAATGCTCACGTCTGTGTTTCTGCTGAGATTCAGCAGATCTAGGCTGGGCTCCACTGAGGGCTCTGCTGAAGGCGTCTCAGCAGCTCTCACTGCAGGTCTGTTGGTTGGGGAAGCTCTACTCCATATGTCTCTCTTCCTTCTTTGACTACCATCTTTGACCTCTCATACCTAACGTGGGCATGTTTTTCTTTCAGCGATGGTAAATGTACCAAACGACAAGTGGAAACACGAACTTAGGATCACAGCTGGCATACTATCATTTCACCTGTATATCATTAACCAAAACAAGTCACATGGCCAAGCCCAAATTCAAGTAGCTTTCTGCTCATGAAGATAATGGAAGAGCTCCAAAGTCACTGGAAAAGGATGACTATGAGGAGTGGCGAAGAACTGGGGTCAGTAATGCAATCACCCTTTGTGGTTCCAAGATAAACAAGAGATCTCTTGACTTGGAGTCTGCATTTAAGAATTCAAGGGTAAAAAACTAAAAAGAAATGGTCTGAGAGGAGGAAGGTTGTCAAGGAGAAAAGTCAAGACCTGAGTGTAAAGCAGCCCAGCCTAGTCCCACCAATCTCTCTACTTGCTCAAGGCTTCACTCAGTTCTCTCGGAAACTGCTCAAACCTGCTATCATCAGAGCCTTTCGGGGAGCCAGCCCAGTTCCAAGCTACCAATTCTCGCTTTCTCCTAGTCTCGCAAGGAAATATCACGCAAGGTCGATGATGTCCAACCACCCCAGATAGACCCCTCAGTCTGGATCAGCTCTTGCACAACTGTGCATGTGTCCACTGTGACTTCCTGGAAACGTCATCGTTTCGAATTGCAAGTACACGTTCACCAACTGATACACATGAGCAGCTCCCTCATGGGCTTCATTATGGTAATGAGCAGAACTTTTTGTACAGACTAAAAATAGTTTCCCGAAAGGACATTCTGTATTCTGAACACATTTCTGTATCCCAAGGACTTGGTCGGTCTCCATTCATCACTGCCCCCGAGAATAGCGCTCTCAGGGCCACACAGATTTTTTGCTGAGCTCTTCAAAGAAAACCACATTTTGTGCAAATTGTGTGTTCCACCTGATCAGAAAGTCATGGAGGTTTCATGATAGAAAGAAAATTAGAGGTTATCTACTAAACTTCTGTAAAGGACCAGATGGTACATGTTGTAGGTTTTGTGGGTCATACAGTCCTCGTTTCAACTGCCCAACTCCACCGTTGTAACACAAAAGCAGATACAGACAATATGACAAGAGTGTGGCTGTGCTTCAATAAAACTTGGTTTACAAAACAGCTGGCAGGCTGTAATTGGCTGACCTGTGCTCTAATCTAATCTCTTGTTTTACCTACATAGAAACTGAGAGCTTGAGCTTCTTTTCCTGTCACCACTGAGTCTTGCATACGTCTACACGGTGGCAATGGTCTTTGGTGTCACACTTCTGTGAGGGGCTGTACTCAGCTGAGATGCCCCAGTGTTAAGTCGAGTGGTTGGTGCCTCTCTGGCTGTTAAACAATTTAAATGTCACCCCTGCTCATTTTGTTTGTTTGTTTTTTAAATATTCAAGACTTCCTGTAAGACTCAGGGCAAACGAGATCGGAGACCTTGAGTCATTCATCTTGTAACCCTGGTGACTTCCCAGCTCAGCCCCTGGTGCATCGGAACGCACAGCTGAAATAAATGAATGAGGCCCAGAGAAGAGACGTGATTTGACCAACATAAAGTGCTGTAATTAGCAGCGGTGCAGGGACCAGAATCCAGGTCATGACGTCACAACCTCTCGGTTAATACAGTGTAATCTGCCACTGGTTAAACAGAAGGCTGGCTAAGGGGTTGGAGAACCACAGGCAGGCTGGTTAACCCATCAACAAGGACTTCCCAAAGCCCCTGCAAGCTGGGAGGCCCTGTGCAAAACGCCGCAGGAGGGCTTACCTTCAAGGAGGCTGTAGTCCACAGGGAGATAGATGGACGTGCAAAGAGCTCTAAGTCTGGCGGCTATCTCTATATCGGATAGATTCAGGAAATGTGCAAAACGCCGCAGGAGGGCTTACCTTCAAGGATGCTGTAGTCCACAGGGAGATGGACGTGCAAAGAGCTCTAAGCCTGGCGGCTATCTCTATATCAGATAGATTCAGGAAGAATATGGTTAACTTCTAATTTTTACTTCTCCCTGGCTTGGGTCTCCACTGCATGTATAATTATATACACACATATGCACACACACAACTAGATTGTCATTAGAATCTAGTGTCTAGTCCAGGGTTCTTACCTGAATTTCTTAGATCAACTCCTCCCCACACTCCAAGACCTTCTGGATTGCCCTTAAATTATATATACATTTATGTGCATCTTTCTAAAAAGGGGGTCCATAACATTTTTTTTCAGATTATTAAAGGAATCCATGATTCCCCAAAAGCTTAACCTTAAGGTGACTTATGGTACAGTCCGTGATTAAGGGTGCTGGTATGGCTGGGATCTGTTTTTACCCCACTATTATAGGCAACAAAATAGTGTATAAATCCCACAAGGGGGTTGGGGAGAAGCCCCTTCGCTCACGGTGTTTTCTGACCACTGCCAATTGAGCGTGCTTGTTTTACATCAACTCTTGGGCGTTTGGACTCTGACTTGGAGGCCTCTAGCCTGCTTCGGTCACACGGATTGAACACATCTGCAATGTGGTGGAGAAAGCATGAACTTGGACTCCAAACGGGCTGCGGGCTGATCCCACCTCCCCATTCCCAGTGGTTCTGTAACTTACTGAACCTCTCTTGGTCCCTTTCTCCGTAACATCTCAGTTCACCTATCTGTAAAACTGGGGTAAAAATACCTACCTCACAGACTTATTGCGAGCATCAAATAAATGATATATTTTTAAGTGTCTAAAATAGCACATGATAGGTGCTTAGCCAGCTTTGCACATAGTAGGTGTCTAGCAAATATGTCTTCTCTTTTCCCCGTCTCTCCCCTCCTAGATTTCTCTTATCGATCCCCAACCCCCTCTCCAGCCTCCAAGGGTGCTAAGCAGAGGCTATTTCCTCTGTGCAGAGCACTCTCCCACCCTCTCTTGTTCTGGTTCCCTCCGGCTTTTCAGAGCTGAGCTCCATTCTCATGTCCTCAGGGATGTCTCTGGTCACCTTAGTATAGTCCCTCCTGGAACTGGTAACTCCCTTATACCATTTACCCCAGGTCTACTTTTTATCTATCTGGATGACTCTTGGATAAAGGAAGTCTTTCTCCTGCACTGGCTGTAAGTTACAAGAGGGGAAGTGACCGCAAGAGACAAAGCTGCATTCTTTTCTTTTCCTTTATTTTTTTAAAATAAATACTTTACATTTTTAGAGCAGTTTTAGGTTTACAACAAAACTGAGAGGAAGGTACGGAGAGTCCCCATATACTTCCTACCCCCACAGGTGTACAGCCTCCCCCGTTATCGACATCCCCCCTGCCAGTTGTAACATGTGTTACAATTGATGATACATCATAATCACCCCGAGTCCACAGTTCACATAATGGTTCACTGTTGGTGTTGTGCATTCTATGGATTTGGACAAGTATATAATGACATATATCCATCATTAGACTATCATACTATCAATTATTCTTTCATGGTTGATGCCTGGTGTTGTACTGAAAAGGCTTCACCATACCCAAGGTCACCTAGGTTTTCTTTTGTTATCTTCCAGGAATTTATAGTTTTGCATTTTACATTTGGGTCTATGATCCATTTTTAGTTAATTTTTGTGAAAGGTATAAGGTCTATATCTAGATTTTTTTTCTTTTTTTGCACGTGATGTCTAGTTGTTCCAGCACCATTTGTTGACAAGGCTACTTTTGCTCCTTTCAAAGACCAGATAACTATTTTGATGGGGGTTTATTTCTGGGCTCTCTATTCTGTTCCATTGATCTATTTGTCTCTTTTTTCACCAATACCACTACTACTACTACGCTTTATAGTAAATCTTGAAGTGGGGTAGCATCAGTCTTCCAACTCTGTTCTCCCTTCAACGTTGTGTTGGCTGGGTTTTTGCCTCTCCATATAAACCAGAATCAGTTTATCAATACACGTAACATAACTTGTCTGGGATTGTACAGTCTCTGGCACATACTGGAACAGTACTAGTATTGGAGGTGGTGGTAATAGCAACAATAAAGTAATGGTAATAATGTTAACCACGACTTACCGTTCATTATATTGTTCGATTCTCATAAGAGCCCTGACAAAGTACTCATTCTTACCCTCACTTACAGATAATGAATACTGAAAAGTTGCCCGAGGTTATATAACTAGTGAGCAGGAGAACCAGGCTTGGGACCCAGTTACTTGCATATTTCCTTCTCCCAGGTCATACACCCACTTCCATCCCTGGGGCGTGTGGAGGTGAGAGAGCTAACTTTATACGTGTGGCTTTAAGTGTTTGATTCCCCAGTCCATGGAATCGATCCATCTTTCTTCCCTGAATCTCTTCCTGAACAGGTCCTTAAACCAGACAGCAACCCCACTGGGATTTTTAAAAGCACAGTGAATGCATGATACATCACAGACTAGCAGTAACTCTGTCCTAATCCTGACTTTACACCCTCTTGCTGGGTACCTCCTCATCCTCTTGTTGTAAAAGTCATAAACGTATCTCTAAAACTTGAATGCAAATGGGTTTCTGAATAAAGACTCATATTTTCTCCTTCCAAGTACTCTCCATTTTTATGTCCCAGAAAGTGTTCCTTAAACAGGTGTGATTCCCATGTGCTATGCTCACGTCTGTAAACCACACGTTTTTAGCTGCCTGCAAAGCTATCAGAAGCAGAATGCCATTTCCCCACCTCTGACAACCATTCTTTGCTGAGAGAGAAACTTGCTTTAAAACAAGATCTAGCTTGGGGTAGGTCATAGCAGAGCGCTGAGAATATTATTCAAGCTGGATCGATGTAGAAATCCCAGCCTCAAGTTTTATAATGTCCAGAGGTTATCATTATGTCTTCAGCGTTATTATTTTTGGCATGAAGAAACATGAGGTCAAGTGATGAAATATTTCAGACGAGGTTTCAGTCAACTATCTTTAACATCCCACCCAAGAGTGATCTAACATTTGCTAAAGCCTTCACCCCAAATGCATTTTTATTGTTAGGTCGCACAGATAATTCTTTGTTGCGTTACCTTTCCTGTTTAAAAAATAAATTAAAACAATCTAAGGAGGCAGATAATGTTTAATGGAAAAGGGCAGCGATGGTCTAATGGTTGCCTAGCAACCACTAGACATTGTTTTGCTGCTTCACTCTAGCGAAGCCAAAATGGCGGCTATAATCCTTCTATAGCCCCCTGGACAGTGTATGTGTGAGTGACAGTTCCCTCTGGGTCCAAATCATTTTCTTCTTTGTCTTGGGCAGCGGATCATTCTTTTTTTAGCTACCAAATGGAGAAAACTCAGTGCCTAATTCTTGAATACTCTAATGCCTACCTACACGTTCATCTTCTCGGAAAATCTATAGCTGAACTTTTCAGGATCTTCCTTTGGGCAGCTCCACTTAGGTGCTTTCATACGGTCCCCATTTCTTCCTTTGAGTTCCCCTGTCAATCAGTTACCAACCCTGGTTAAGTATTTTTTGAGGTCAAGCGAAGCACTTGACACGATTTAGTTTTAGGTCTTCTGTTGTCTTATCCTCCTTCCTGCTTCCAGAAGGGTCTTGACTGCTCAGTTCCCTAGGGACCCAGAAAAGCTTGGTAATACTTTAACCACTGGGTTTTCTCACAACTAGAGAACAGAGGGGGAGGAGAAATATGCTTATAGAAACTGTGTTTTCAGGATTATACACATGAGCAGTAAGACTGAATGAACCTATTTTTACAAATAACATTTCCACTAACTTATCTCAAAAAACCACAAGTCAAATGTAAGGAACCCAAAACACCTAAATAGTTTTATCTTTTGCTACCCCTAAATCACAAGTAGATTGGAAGTAGGTCTTGTGTGGCCTTGGCTAGAGGGACAAATAGCCACTGTGTTGTCAATTGTCCACATAGCTTGCTGATTTGGAACAGACAGGTGCAACGTGATTTCCTGGCCTTCATATCTTAGTGGGCTGTGTTCTCTAGAAAGGAAGCATTTAAGCAGGGTCCACTGGATGGGAAGGGTTTAGGGGGTGTGTGAACTGCTGGAATCATGTCAAAATGTGGTATGTAGGCTCACATGCGTATCTTTTCAGACAGAGGATCTGTCTGTAGCCTTCAGAAGGTTAAAAGCCAGTGGCAGAGATGGAGATCAGGAAACAAGGAGCTTATCAAGAATCTTTTGGTTTCAGAAAAATATACTGAGGACACAGTAGAGCAGAAATGTCTCTAAAGAATCAATGAAGGAAATAAGAACTAATTAGTAGGTGCTTTTGTTCATGCAGTCAAAATTTTTATTAAACACCTACTGTGTACCAGTCATTGTGAAAGGCCCCAGGGAAAGCCATGTAAAAGGAACGGTCCATTAAATCATGGTGTTGCAGCTTAGGAGACTGAATAACATTGGTTGAACTCATTATGCGCTAGAAGTTTATATACATTAATAAAATCTTCACAACCACATAAACTTCAAATTATATCATATTAAGCCTCAAGTTACATGTGAATGGAGACCTCTCACTGCCAGTAGGAATTGTAGAACCTCGAGCAGATTCCTAAATTTCTCTGTATTTTAGTTCTGAAGCAATGGAGATGATAGAGCTGTGAAGATTTCTGTTCAGTGCCGTATCCTCAGCACTTAAACAAGTACCTGTCCCAGAGCAAACCCTCAGCACGTATTGAAACAATGAGGAAGGAAAATGGGGCAAGTCCATTGCTTGCAGATTGTTACCTGCCTTCAACTTTGGAGAATGCTTTCGTGCCACCCTCAAGTGCTCCCTATGACCCCTAGGCTGGAGCTGTGCTACTTACAAAGCTTTTGACCTCAAGAATTGTTGGAGCTGGAGCCACTTCTGGTAATACATGAATTTCATAAAAATGCCTTCCAAGGTACAGAGAAACATCTGAGGACTTTAATTAAGCCCTCTGCCATGGGGAATGGAACTTTCATGCACATGGACTGGATTTTCTCTCTTTTTCATTTTTGAGCACTGCTGGCAAGGAAGCAAATACCGAACGAGGATTCCAATTGAGTTCTTTGACACGGAACCTTTCTTTTCTAGGTTTTTTTTTTTTTTTTTAAATGAAAGTGGTTGACTGAGTAGAGCCAGCCTGTTTGGGGACCTGAGCATTTATATTAATGGAATTAGACTCAGTATTTATTCTACATGGAACACCTCCCTCCCTATGGCTTGTGATAAGGCGTGCATGTTTTGCTGGCTTGTTTCTCTCCTTCCCATTCCAGCATCCCCATGTAGAAAGGAGATGCTGCTCCCAGACAATGATGCTTCAACATTATTATGCATCAATCAGAGGACCTTATTAAATTGCAGAGTCCCAGGCCCCTCCCCAGAGAGGAAAACTGAAGTTTACATTTTTCACAAGTGATTCTTCTGCCTCTAGGTAGTGCCTGGATCACACTTTGAGAACTCCAGGAATAGGGAGAAAGAACAAAGGCCTGGCCTGGGTTCTAATCCTCTTTTATGCAAAATATATTGCTTCAGAGTTCTCTCTTTATTCTCCCAGCATCTGTTTCTTCATCTACAAAACATGTATTGGTTCAACGTGTGTGATGTGTATTGGTTTCCTGAGAGGGATGCTTTCAAGAGCGTTGTACGAGAAGTGTAATGAAAGCATTTAGCTTTTCAACCTGTAAACTCTTCTATGACGTATGTAGAATTAAGGTGTCTCGTTAAGGCAAGAGCATATGCAACACTGAATTATCAAAGTATAATTCTTCAGTAGAACAGTAAGTTACAAGGCTTATATTCTCACTCAGTCATGAATACTGAATGAGGACATCAAGACAAGACCTCAAATGGTTTAACTGGAAGGACCAGGTATATATCCACCCACTCATCCACCCTATCCACTCATCCACCCATCCATCCATCCGCCCATCATCCATGTAAAATGTTGGCCTGTAATTCTGAGCCAGGATAGCCGAAGGAGAATCGCCTGAAAAGCTTAGAACAAAACCATTCCAGACCACGTGTTCAGATATTCAGTTGGTCTGGGTTGGACTCAGAAATCTATATAATATAAGGGTTCAGAGGATGTGATTTCCATGCCCTGAGGGCAGATGTTAAAGAAAACTAGGGAGTATGAGGATTTAAGATGAGTCTCAAATGAAGGATGGATTCAGCTAGATGGGGGGAGGGGGAGGGCGGGGGCAGGGCATTCGGCACTAACACAGAAGGGGGTATGCACGGAGGCCCTTCCTACACGGGTTCTGGGAGCAAGAGGTGTCAGTCTCAAATGTGGCTATTCCACAGGTATTGTACAGTTAAATTTGTGTTTCCCAGAGTGTTGTGACTAAGTATGTGGATTGTTAATAAATGGTAGGTTGAAAAAAATAAAAATGATCCTACTGTTAAACAAATTTGAGAAGCATTGTGATGAACAGAGACAAGTTTGTTTACTGACTTCTCAGAGCCCTTGATGTGCTGATGACGTGCAGTCAACGTCCCATGGTGATAACATGCAGAGTTTTTCGACCACAGAAGCCTGCTTTTCTTAACGAGATGAGGTTCCATGGAACTTCTTTTGGAAGCTATTCCTCTCTATGTTTCTATCTACATTTAAGTATAGATGTAGATATATGTATTTACTTATCTACATACTTAAGCATATATCCTACGGTAGTAGGTGGTTTTAATTTTTACCCCTTTTCTAGCATCCAAACCCTTGTTCAACATCTGCTGTATGCAGTTGTAGGTGCCTGTGAGTTTTTTCAAAATCTGTAAACAGCTCATTAGTTTTCATACTATCACAGGGAGGGTTATCAAAAGGTTCCATTTATTCTTGGAATCAACTGCCATAAAACTTATGATTTCAAATCCAGCAGGCTCTCGTCTAGCGCTATCAGCCATATCTATTTCTCATTTCATCATGACATCAAGCAAGGCGTGGATTACTTAAGCCCTTCCGACTTCAAGTCCAGTGCCCGACACTGCTCATCCAAATAACTTCCCCGGACAGCTCTGGGCCCAACAGCCTGCGCCGTGCCTGCACACATCCGCACTGCCCGTGTCCCCCTTTCACGGAGCATAGGTCAGCGCACTATCCTCCAGCTGCTGGGACGTGGTGCCCTTCCGCCCAGGGGGAACCCCCGGCCAACGGTCTGACCGAGATGAGGCTCGAAGAGGCTGGCCCCTTTGCTGCAAGGCGGGTTCACAGAGCCAAGACTTTGCCTTGCTAGGCTCCTTTGTTGGCTTCACTCCCCCCCTTACAGGATTTTCCAGAAGTGTACGACTCTATAAATCATTTCACAAGTCGTCTGAGACATTGCTCCTAGGAAACCTGACCTAGGACACCATCTATTGTGATCATGACTTGAATCTTCCATTTGGCCAAGATGACCAGGGCCCTCTGATGCTAACTCTTCTCAGCTGTCTTCCGACTGTTACCCTGCTTGACGGCTCAACAGAATTTGCTGCTGTTGACATTCCACCTTTAAAACCCCTCTCCTCCACCTGTCTTCTACAACAACCCTTCCTTCCAACCTCCAGATCTCTATGTACAGTGTCCGGAAGTTAATTCCACAGGTTCCTGGACATGGAATGTCTTAATATGCCCCATGTTGCTAATACGGCATCACTAAATGTCTGATTTGACATGACCAAATACGACTAAATTAGCAAACATGACCCACGTTACCTGCCCTCTACTGTCCACACCCCACTTTGCCATCTGTCAGCGCCCTCCCCACACCCTCCCTGGCCCTCGTGTGAACAGTCACCAAGTCCTGTCAGACCTCCCACCCGAACACCTCCGGACTCACGCTCCCCTCTCCACTCTCACAGCCTTGGCTTAGTTCTCATCGGTCCTTCCCCAGGCGAGATAACCCAACCAGGCTGTCATGCTTTGCCTTTCTGCCCGCCCTTCCTCACATGCCAATGGGCACGTCACTGTCCCCAGTCCAAACTCCCCAGCACGTCTCGTAAAGCTGTGTGCAAATGGATTCCAGCCACCTTCTCATCATCATCCTGTCGCCCGGAACACCTCACTGCGACGCTCCCTGCTGCCTCCAGTGTCATGCTGCTCCTCTGCCTGGGACACTCTTGCTTCAACAGGTCTCCCAGGAAGTCCCGATTCTCCTTTATGACTTACACGAAGCAGCACCTCTGCCACGAAGCCTCGTCTGACTTTCCGCAGGTGACAACTACCTTCCCATTTGGGCCTCACTGAGCATATAATTCTATTTCAGCGCTTATCATACACTGCAGATTCTTGGACCTCTACCATGCACATTTCTTAGCTGTTTTGATCAGCTCTGTCAACACATCCAAGGAAAAATACCTACATCAAATCATGAACAGCGCTGTGTGCTAGTCAACATCATGCCTCAGTAATACCCAGTTATTACTTCAAGGTCACATGAGACTGAGGCAACGTAGCAGGCAATGCTAGCTATTTCCTAAAATTTATTTCCTGTTCTTCCTGGAAACACAGCCAGTACTTCCCAGCCTCCCTCGCAGTCAGGTGCGGTGAAGTAATGAAGTTCTAGCCAGTGCAAAGCAAGCACAAGTAATGTCTTCCACTTCTAGGCCAGGCCTACAATTCACCATGAGCGCTCATCCACATGCCTTTCCCTTCCAGCTGACCAGCTGGTGACGCCCAGGGCTACCAAAGAAAGAAGGTGAAAGCGGCTGTCAGCTGGGTCTCAGTGACTGAAGGGAGCAGAGCCCCCTGTTGCCAAGAACATCGTCCTTCATCCCATGACAAGAAGTAAACGTCCACTGTTTGAGTCATTATAGTCATTATGCCGGGGGTGGGGCGGGGGGAGGGCATATTTCCCACAGTAGTTAACGCGACCCTAACACGGGAAGGCACTGTGACATGGTCATTCTAACATAAGGGACATGTTGATACAGTCTGAGATCAACTGTAGCTTAAAATTACCAAGAATGTGCAAAACAGTCGCATTCATTCCTGAGTCTCACCCCCTCGATGACCCTCGCCTCTGCAGTGAGCCTAAGAAATAAGGTGGGAGTCCGGGTGTCAGACCGGGTGTCAGTCGCCCTCACTGTGAGGTGAGCACATGTGGATCAGCTGCAAGGCACTAGCAACTGCAGCCAGACACCTACCTAGGAAAAACGCATCCTGGAGTGAAGGTAAACCCATGCAAGCAAAATGTTTAAGTCTGGGTTACTTCCTTTATTACATGTAGGATTATTTCTTTGCTTTTAGCAAAGAAAGTCACTGCTTTTCTAACAGCCCACCTAAAAATCAAGCTATCCCAACATGATTCATACTTATTTCCCATCAGACCATGCCCATTCATCACTGCATCCACAAGTTTCCTTAGTGTCTGACATGGAGTAGGTATTTAGTAAATGTTTCTCAAATATAATGTAGAAAGTAATTCGAAAACATGCAAGGCTTCATTGTTTCGCTATTCCTGTGACATTCATAAATACTTCTCCCAGTATCACCCACATTACAAATGAAAACAGTTTTTATTCCGGGTAGTCATAACTGTGTATTATCCATCAAACAATAAAATATTATTAGCTGAGACACATTCGGCCTGAAGAAGTGACACATTAACTTCTTGATCAAATGCCAGGACTTGCAGATGAATGTGAAACAGACATCAATAATTACAGCTTGTACTCCAGCTGCTGGTTTCTAAACCTTTAAGTTCAATGAACAAGTAATAACTGGACAGACACACCCTTTAGAAATTAGAGGTGGGAAAAGATTACCTCATTCCATACCTGTCACACAGCAGGCCCCCTGCAGCAATTCAGCAAGAGGCAGCTCACGGGCCCCAGGGGAGGTGGCTGGGGCTTCTAGGAGGATGCCACAGAGCCGGGAGCCTGGCACAGCAGGAAACTTGGCACTGGAGAACCCAGGAGTGGGGGCTTCTCTCGGGTACCCTCTCCCTCCCCCTTTCAATCCCTTTCTGTGCTTCCTTAAGAAACCTGGTCTGAATATAAGACGCATATATCTAATTTAAAAATTGCAGGCTTTTTCTACTTAAATCTAAAAAAGAGGTTACTAATACTAATAAAAATATAATTATCCCTCAGCTAATTCTTGATTTTACAAGCACATCTTAAAACACAGCATACTGCACGGCAATTAATGGACTGTCCCACCAAAAGCCTGTAGTTACGTTCCAGGGACGAAGATCACAAAAGCCAGTGTGGTGGGAAGCTAATCTGACACCACCACCGGATCTGAAGAAATTCTAGCGAAATGAACACACATCTCCAGAACACTCACCAGAGCACAGGGGGAGGTACTGCTGAAGAGGCCACGTACCTCCCTTCTACACGAGCGCACTGGTTTGGCCCCTTCCTCAGTCTCCTCATGGCAGTCACGCTGCCTGCCGTGACCTCGCCTGGAGTCCAGACTCCCTTCCCCAGTCAGTCTCTGTGTAGGTTACAACTACACCACCAAGAAGATGTGGCGTTTACTTTTCTTATAAGGTGGGTCGTGTCGGGGGAGGATAAAATAATAAAGACTAAAGAAGGCAGTTCTGCTCATTTTACCACAATCTACAGAGCACCCCAATCTCGAACGTGGAAAATGGGTCTTCTTGTCTCAGCAAGGCACAGAGGTCAAGGCTAGATCTATAGGAACAAAATAATCTTTAGACAGTTCATGGAAATTTACGTGAACACAGGTTCTACTTCCAGCAGAAGGTCTCACTGATTTAAATCGGAACCTAGAAGGTGCTCTGATTACTTCACAATACAAAGTAATTCCTTGAAATGCGAAGTCCTGGGCTTATAGCGCCTCAGGCTTTTCAAAAGTACTTTCCGATCCATCACCACGTTAGAAGGCACTGATGCCACAAATACCAATCTACATTTGGTTTTGGAAAAAGATTTTCGTGTACATATTTTGTCCAAATATTACTATTTGTTTCATGAAAGTCAGAGCTAAGACTTTAGCAGAGTGTAAATTTTAAGCCAATGAATAAACAGTTAGTTGGCTTGAAAAAATATTAAACTGACACGAAAAGCATTTATTGCTCTGCCAGATACTAAAAATAAAAGCAACTTCTGCCAACATGGAAAAACTTGAATTGTTTCAGTTGGTTCTGAATTTGACTAGTAGGTTTCATTATGTTATTTTTCCAAAATGGAGCCTGACATAACATTATCTTGTTTTCCTAAACGTTATTTCTTAAAAAAATAATACACAATTGGGATCTTATTTAAGTATCAACATGATACAATATTTTTTATAGTTTAGCAGGACATACATTTTTTAAAAAGCGGTATCTTTACCTAACACACAGAAATTTGGATAGTTTGAAAATTAATCTTCATATTTTAAGGATTCGAATTTGTCTTAGAGTTAATAATAAGCTAAGTTAATAATAATAAGCTAAGTTATTAAAATATTTAAAAGATAACATTCTGGACAAAAAGCATCAGGGAAATCAGGAGATTTTAAATGTGAGGTGCTAAGCTGTTAGTCGAAGTTCAGGTAACATTCTACTCCTGTCCTTGGCCTGCCCCTCCCTTAGCTGTCTCTCTAAAAAAAATAAGAGTGTGTAAAATATGGAGTTTGAGATTTATGACCAGTTGCAGAAACCTGTTTAACTACTGATTTATAGTTTTGGCCAAGGTATTTAACTCTGTCATCAGAACTAATTATAGCAAACCTGAGATTACATACTCAAACTCTCCTTTTGGTGAAAGAAATAGAATGTTCTGTTGAAAATCAGAAACATCCTGAGGGCTCCCACACAAGAATGCACGACCAACTCCACTTCCCCGAACCAGTGCTGCGAAGCGCACAATTACCGTTCTTTACTAAGTTGTACTAGCCTGAAGTACTTAATAAATCAGATACATTAATGCCACACTGATGGCTTGAAACATGTTAATCTCAGTTAACAGTAACTGACACTGACATCACTATTCTAATTCGGGCGTTCTGGGGGTAGTAAACGCCACGTTAAAGCTCCAGGAACTGAAGTTATGACCGATCCTAATGCTGTGAGCAGAGGGAGAGGACAAATGACTACACTTTTTAGGCAACATGGGCACTCTAAGAATAATGTTCCCATTTTATTGCTTTAACAAGTAAAATGTCTAATTCAAATTACGGCTGATAAAACTGGTTCCAAACGACATGCCAGCAGGGGAAAACCAAGACAACCAGTCCCTTCCTCTGTTCAAATCCTCTCTGCCACCACCTTCTCCTGTGCCATGTTTCGAACTTTTCACAGCTCAGGTCCCCAATGAGTGGGGATCTAATGAGACATGGCTCCCCTTACCGTGCGTCCCCTGCTACACTTCATTCGGCCATAATCCCTTCTCCTCAGTTAAAATGCTCCCGCCTACACCGGACAGCAGGGCAGCGTGGGCCATCGCGGGCACTGGAGCAGCTGAACAACGGCCTCCATGGCTGGACTTTGGGTCAGAGGCTCACAAAACAGCCAGACCTAAAGGTGGTTGCTCTGGCAAGACCTCAGCATGAGCCGAGCAGTGAGGCATGCCTGCAGGGGTCACTAAATGCTCTAAAGTGGATTCGGGAAAGAAAAACAAGGCAGAGGCTGCCTTGGGGCCCATGTGTGAATTCTGCATTACCTGCCTGCTCAAAGATAATACTTCTAATGTTTCAGACAAAACCACTGAATTGTGTGGTGGATTTTTTAGAAGAAAGGTCCCTGTAAGTTTCCATTCGCGCATTAGGATTTTAAAATGAGATGTTGCAGGTAAGCGGTAAACTGTATCTACAAAACACAACAGGGGACAGTAAATCACGAAATATAAGATTTTCCAATATTTAGTCTGGGGACCTTTTCATGATGAATTCTATAGCAGATAAACAATCTCCTAAAATCTTGCCTTCTCTATATTGGCTTTTCTCACCTAAGTGGAAGCAAGATATAATTTTTGTTTTCTTAAATACCAACTTAGCTACTCACTTATTCCAGAACATAGGTAAAATACCAAATATGCCACCATAAATTAGTAAAGTTTTGTTAGCATTGTAAGTCTAAAAGCAACAAAATAACAGAATTATAATCATGACTCATTTTCTATGTTCCTGACTTTATATTATCAAACCACAGAAAATTCACACCAGGTAGCTGGAAATCCTCTGATAAAGGTGGAAGAATGAAGATAAACTGATGAAAACCACAGTAAGCAGTTCTTTACCTCTTTGAGCACCAAGCAGGGAGGTAAAGACACCAAAGGCCTGCCAGAAACCGAAAATATACAGCTGTGGTCCTCTGACTGGCTGGTTATGTGATTTCTCAAAACCTCTCTAGTTAGTTAGTTGCGTGACACACACATCCAATGACAATGAAGTCCCATGGCACCAATCCTCTCTTTAGCTTCATTAATTCATTCAATCTTTTAAGGAGTATGAGAAAGAGGAACAAAAACAATCAGACCATGTTCTTAGAAGGTTCAAAGTTATATTGTCTTGAGTTAACAACATTCTAATATAATATCATTTTCTTTTCTAAGAATCATCTCAAAATTTTAAAAAATGATATGGCTGAAAGAAATATTTAGGAAGACAGTTCCAGGCAGAGCTGAATTTAAATCATCCTCCAAACACTACATTCTGTCTCTTTTTTAAAATTATAATGTTTTATCTGAAGGTACATAAAAATTAATCAATCGCTTTTATTTTGAGACTGTGAAGTATCAACTCTACTGCTTCCAATAAAGAACCAATAATTACTTTTATAACATTAAGATAAAGTTATCTGTAAAGACAACAGCAATTGAGACTTTCTTGCACTTATGACTAATCCATTATAAACAAATGCCAATCTTAAAAACACAATTCCAGAATAAGTGCAGTTATACTAAGTACAGATAAGAAAGTACAAGGAGCTCATTGGCTATGCTACACCAAATGGATGAAAAGTAAAATTGATTTTATACTGCAGGTCTATAGAAATAAATAAAATTCTATTTTTTCCCCCTCTACATATGCTCAGATTCCTTGTACAAATAACAGAATACTCAATTCCATTCACTTCAATAGGATGAACTTGTTAGAAAAGATTGAAAAGATCTGATAATCAACTCCCAAATTTTATGCATCTTTTTTCTACTTCTGTCAATTTCCTAACATATATTATTAACACAAGCAGGAAAATCTTTTCACTAAATTGAGCAATGGAAGACTCAAGTGGGAACTCAAGTAATGACGCAATGTCTTGAAGAAGTCTGGCAAGTTACATATATCCCATGTTGCTTTTAGTTTCCCATCTTTTCTTTGCTTCAAATCTAAAATAAAAAACATAAAAACCTCAATTTACTTCTAAAATACTTTACTAAAGTAACATATTTACTAAATGCCAAAGAAAAATTAAAAATTTTTCACATACTCCATTGATTAAAAGATAAACATCAAACAGGATGAAGAAATGCCTCCTTATTTACAATCTGACATTCAGCACAGATACAAAGCATAAAAGGAATAACAATTACACACAAGCTGGATTCATAAAATATCACAGGATTTCTGTAGTTTCTATGAAATTAGAAGAATTACTACCAAAAGTCTTAAACTTACCCCCATGCAAGTTTCTTCTTTTTTCGAGCGACCTGTGAATTTTCAGCTTCCTTTTTGGCTTTTACAAAGTTGTGGCAGGCAATTGCTTTGGCAATTTTTACACCAAGCTAAGAATGAGAAAGGAGAAAAAGAGGAAAAAAGAGAAAATAAATTCCCACTAACACGAGAACACACACACTTGAGAATCTGTGGGTAAGAAAGCTATGTCTAGAAATGAGAAACTCTTATGCTTAGGCCCCTTGTACGATCAAAGCATAGGGGCTACGCAGATGTGGCCCATGTTCCCTTACCCTCCCAGGTCCCTGAGCCTACCCGTTCCAGTCTCCCGGATGGAAACCCTTCCCAAACTGAGGACCCTCGAGGGCCCCAAAGGTTGCGATAAAGATCTGCGCGCTATTTCATTTCGGTGTGCCCAACAGGAATTCACCCCGATAAGACTGCACAGACTGACAGAGACATCAAGTTTCTTTGCTCTGGGCTAGAATTACAGCAGATCAGTACGGTCACACCAGTTATCTCAGGCCGATCAGAAGCTCTGATTGGCAGTCGGAGATGTGATTAATAAAACATGGGAAAGCTAATTACGACTTTGTAAACGCACTTTGTATGATGGGCAACAGCTTTTAATTCACTGACAAAGAAAGAATGCAAGGAGTGCTAAGAGGAGAAAAGGCTGGGCACCAGGGCCACAGGACCTGCCTCCCCTCCGCTGGTCCCTCTGTTCACATGAGCTCCTCCTCACACCCATCGGCCAGCCCTACAAGGTCCAACCCAACTAAGCCTCCTCCTCTCCACTTCCAGTCTCCTCTAACTCACCCCGACAGTCTCCGTTTCTGTCTCTCCAGCCCTTCAGCTTCTACGCCGTAACCTGCACTCGCACACCCTGCTTTACCCACCCACCTCTCTGGCTGCAGAGCTGTTCCTCAGCACCTGTCTCCAGGACAGTGGTAATCGGGTTTTAGCGGGCTCTGAATTTAACATTTGTTAAGAACCCAGGTTAAACAACAAAGGCTGAAAATCTCTTTCTAGTGTTTCTTACTTTTTCTGTCCTTGCACTCAACCTCATGCAAACCAGTGGATGGCAGGCTTGTGGAAGAGAAGAAAGGACCTGGACGCCACTTAAAGTCAACGTGTCAAAGCCCAGGTTTTAGGGATCTGTTTGCCAAGAGCGCCACACGGCAGGGGGTTAAGAGCCCACATGTGAGGAGAGGAGCCGGGTTAGGAAAGTGAGGGTGGCTGCCCATTTCTCCAGCTTATCTTGGAGAACAGTTTCCTTTGAGATGAAACAAATGAGTAGTAATCAAGCACTGACTGGGATTTCTAAATAAGAGCAAAAACAGCCCTAATTTTTCAGTCCAGGAAAGAGGACATATAAAGAATGAAAGAACCTGACAGTCAAACCAAGGTGCTGAGCCGGTCAACACCAACGGGAAAGCCACTGAAGAAAGGATGACCAATTGTGACTGGAGAGCCCACTCGAGAAAGCAGACCGATCTGTGTCTCCTCAAAACCCAAACCAGTATCAGCAGCCCTACTACTGTCATTGTCTTTTGTCACAAGGATAACATTCATTCGACAAATATTATATGAGCACAAATGTATAATATTGACAGGTGTGTTCCAGGCACCAGAGACAGAGCACTGAACAAAAGGGCTCATTTTCAAATTGTGGGGCTGGGGAGAAAGGGTGGCCAGTGACATTTCACTGCTTTAAGACTTGTTCTCTTGGTTCTCTTTTCATTTCCAGTTCTTTAGCAGAGAAAAGTTCATCTGTCAACTAAAAAAGATCTAGGACACAAAGGGCTGTAGCATCATCATCCAAAGAGAAAATCATCTCCGGAAAGATGCTGTGGTATGATGTGTCAGTAGGATGGATTTCCTAGCCACTGAAAAACTCTCTGTTGTCATTAGCATAAAAAATCAGGTTAGCACCTGGCAGGTTAGGCTAGTCAAAACTGCGGTATCAAACCGATCCCCAGATCTCTTTGGCTGAACTTTTACTTCTTGTTTCACTTAAAGTCAGCTGTGGACTGGCAGGGGTCTCCGCCACCTCGTAGTGACAGCATCTCAACGTGTGGCTTCCAAGTTCACTGTGGCGGAGGAAGAGATGGCTGGAGGGTCTCCACATTGGCTTCTAAAAGCCTTAGTCCAGGAGTGACACACATCATTCCTGCCCACGGCCCTCTGGTCAGAAGTACAAGCACGGTTCCACCTAACTGCCAGGCGGCTGGGGACATGGGGTACCGTGCGATACTAGGGCGTTAAGTGCACCCTAATACTGTGTACTATCATAAAACGCAGCTTGCTACCTGTGTTTAAGTTGTACGCTAGGTCTCTCCACATTCATGTAGGATATTTGGTCTCTTCCCTGACTTCAATTCCAAAAGGTAAAACAAAAAATTCTGTATTTTCCTACTTAACGATATTCCTATATATTATGTATCACATCTATATATTATGTATCACATGCAAATTTTGCCAAGTCAGCTCCCCAACAAAAGTACCACTCCAGCTAGTTTGTCTCGTTTTTAAATTGAGCCTACGCTTCGAGTATGAAACAAAAATGACCTGAAACATATTTGCCATGTCCTATTGACTATGTAACAAAGTTATTTTCTAAAACTATTGTAAATGAAGACGTATCTTACATTTCTAGCTCACTGAAATGTCCCAGCATGGGTTCTCTGGATTTGGGAGAGACAGGTCAAAGAGCATCTCGTGTGTGGACACGTGGTCCATTTGATCATTGAAATGGGCTCTTCATCTCAACAAGGTCACATACTCTATGAATGTAAAAGCTTAGTTTTTTAGTAATGTTAAGGCCAATTCCGGCACAATCCCCAACACAGTAAAGATTGAGAGCATGTGTTCCATAAGACACAGTATAAATTTGTTAAAAATAATTCATTATAATGTATGAACCGTGTGTTATTCATGAGAGGGTTCCATCATTTTTTGTACTAAATAACTGGGTGCACAGGCAACGCGTTCAAACAGACCTGTCCATGTAAAAGGTATATTTTCTATCTGTATTTTGCCTTAGGTTAGGTTAAAAGGCACATTGTTCAATTACTAAACATTAAAGAAACCTGGTCTCTGTATTTTATAGAAAGAATCTTTTAAGCTTGTAATAATGATGAAAAGTCGTTATCAATTTTGTGTCCTTCGCATGCTTAAAATAAATGTGTTTCACTTATTCCTGTGGAGAATTAAAAAAGTGGACATATTTGGAGATGTGAAAGGGTAATACTTCTATGGAAAAGCCAGGTGAGAGGAAACACATTTTCCCAGGCAAGATGATTAACCCGAGTTCCAGAAGATAAAAGAATATCGTGCTACGTTTCAGTATTACAAACAAATAATATAGGCCAACAGGAATCCCTCTTCACTTCCGTAAAAAGAAAAATGCATCTTCATGCCCAAGTAAACATCACAAAAGCTTGGTCAATGGTTTTATATTTAAAAACTGTTTCGGGTCATCAGATAACTATAGCAACACAATGCGGGAAGAAATTTTTTTAAATGAATAAAAACATATACAGAATTTCTTGTATGTGTAACCAAAGTATCAGCATTTTCCATATAGAACATCCAATATTTTGCTGCATTTTAATTAAGGTGTCTAAACATTATCACAAAGAACTGCAAATTGGTCAGAGCAAGCGGTAAGGAAAATTAAGCTCTAAAGGCTTTTTATCACCATATTTCAGGAACCAAGGGTGTAAAATGTTCTAATTTGGGATATATTAAAAGCCATAAAAGGTCTTTCAAAAAGATTAATGGTACTTTGCTTGGATTTAAGATAAGGGCTTTAGCTGGTTGGAAAAGCAGGGCCCTGGCTGGACCCTTGAGGCATTCATCTTTACAGCCACTTGGAAGATTTGTAAAAGCGTCTGCATAACCTCAAGCAAATGCTCAGCGACATTTTTTTAATTCCTTTCAATTTTACAGGTTTAGCATGTGTAAATCATACTGGGTTGTAAAACAGATATAATGGCACATCTTGTAACATAGTAGAGATTTTTAAAAGACAAACTTTTAAAATCAAGTTAGTTTTTCTGGCTAAACCTTGCCATTCTAAAGTTTGCTGATAATCATTTGCTCATCTCATTCAAACAGCTTAATCTAGTCCAACTGTAACTTCTCCATTTCATAAAATATTTTACTCATCTCAAAATTACTAGCTTGTAACAGATTTATGAAGTTTTCCTCCCTTTCGAATACTTTCAAGGCACTTATTTAAAAATACCAATTATCATACTTTAACTTTTTATGGAATAATAGGTCTCTATGAAAAATAT
This sequence comes from Pteropus alecto, assembly GCF_000325575.1. Taxonomy (NCBI): domain Eukaryota; kingdom Metazoa; phylum Chordata; class Mammalia; order Chiroptera; family Pteropodidae; genus Pteropus; species Pteropus alecto. The sequence goes on along the minus strand of NW_006442207.1, from coordinate 1,162,412 downwards.
TTATGCCATTCTCTTTTGTTCTTTAATTAAATGAAAACAGATGTTTTCTGAAGTAAAGCGGAACCATTACTGGAGTACTTAAAGTGTTAAGGTCTTTAATTTTTATATCAGTTTGGTCGACAATTCCTGATTGTCTTTACTCAAGCTCAACATTAATGTCAAGCAAGTTACCTAGGAGACGAAAGAGATCAAAGAGACAAAAACCCCTCCAATGTCTGATTAATCAAGCCTGCAAACAGCTTATTTCTTTTAGCCTGCATGCAAGTATGAAAATGAGATTCTGGGAGCCGAACATTGTGCAGATTTGTTCATTCTTATCAGAACAAAGCCAGCGGCAGCTTATTTCATGGATCATTGGCACTGTCATCAGTGCTACACAGAACGGGTGACAGCTCCTCATTTTGAGGCTTGAACAAAATTAGCAAAAAGTCGGCACAAATTAGCCTCTCATCTTTTTGGTAATATGACATTATTCATTTACTTTTTATCCAATTTTTAATTTTTTCCTTGTCAGCTATCCCTTTCTAGTGTCTCTTCCATGGCATCATAAAATGCCTTCTTAAAAACAAGCAAAGAAATAGCCAAAGTTGAAATAACATGCAAAGTTCAAAAAGCAAATAAGAAAAAAAAGCATTTCCAATGACTAATAATGCTTTATTTTTTCTAACTTCGAAAACTTTGCTCAGAACACCATGCGGTAAAAGAGTTTTATAAAACTGGTAATTTATTTCAATAAAGCATATGATCTGGCTAATGTGTTTCACTCAAACCACAATTTAATATGGTATGTGCTTTGGTAAATTCGGGATGCCTACATCTGGACTGCTACCTTTTTCTCCATGGTCATTCCTGAGATGCTCAAGCTCATGACAGCAAACAAGCTATGCCATATCCAGTCATTTACATCAAATCATTTTCTATTACAGAAAACAGCCTAAAATGTGCATGCATAGGTTTGCATGTTTGTGTACTACACATATCCCCGATGTAAAATTGCACAAACATCTGTTTATTTTTATACCTACAACGTCCTATCAGTTAAACCCAAATGGTTTTTATTTCAAAATATAACCCAATAAATCCTGCTTCTAAAGCACATCATAAAGATCTACTTATTATACACAAATATAAATCGTGTATATATATATATATATATGATTCACCTTGCAATGTATTTAACAAAATGTATTTGCAGTTAAACCCAAATGGTTATTTCAAAATATAACCCAATAAATCCTGCTTCTAAAGCACATCATAAAGATCTACTTATTATACACAAATATATATCGTGTATATATATATATATATGATTCACCTTGCAATGTATTTAACAAAATGTATTTGGTCTATGAGGTATGAGAAGACATACTTTGATTCATATAATCAATTTTGATTCCATAGAGCAATAGTTTATACAACACCTGTTTTTAATGATGACTATTAAGGCTTCAAATTATATGCAGATTATAGTACTCCAAAGGAGGGAGAAAAGATGTTATACTGTTGAAATTACTCCTGGATATAGGCATTTATATTCAAGCAACTTATTCCATTCATAAGGGGGAAAAAAGCATTAAAAAATTAACCATAAGCTGTTAGATGCTTTACACAGTCCCCATAAGAAAGACAGTTTTTTTTAAAAGAACTGTAGTACTGTTTTCAGCAATTTCTTTATCTCTGTTCTTCTAAGTAAGAAAGCTTATTAACAAGCTTTGAACTTAAAATCACATTTACAATAATGTGCCATCAACAGTTTTATAAGCTAATTAGAAAAAGATTAATTAATGACTGGCTGCTAATAAAATGGCAATCATGAAGAAAGAAACCAAGGGTGCTAAGCTTCAACTACCACCAATTAAGAGCTAATTACAAACAAATTATATATGTGTTTTGCTGTGGGCTTTAATTTACTAAAATGGTTTTAATTAAAAGAGAAAACATGCTGATTAATTGAACTGCAGAAAAAATCTACAGTATAAACTGTGCTTTGTCTGTCTCTTTAATTAGACTTGTAACATCTGAAATCTTTTTTTAAGGTTTGTTAAAAGCACAGATAAACATAATTAAAAGAAAGCATAAGGAACAGCATTCTAGGTGATCATCCACTCATGCCCCAAAGGTTAAAAGGAAACATGCTCAACGAAATGAGATCTAAGTAAGCACACCGAATGACCCGAGAGAAAAACCCATCACTCGGTACCATTTTTATTTTTCTCATGTTAAAATGCTCCAATTTCAAGGCTGCACATAATTTTTTATAGGAACGAACATTATCCTGAACCTCGCTGTAAAGAAATATCGTGAGGCCTTCCCTTACCTGGATAGCATAGCTTATTTTCCATGCAGGCATTGTGCTAATTGTTCGTCTATATGAAATAAATGAATTCTAAGAACTAAAGAGAACAAGGCTTCAACGAATTAAAATCACCATTTAAAAGACCCCCGGACTATGCGCAAACAACAAAATACACAGAGGAACATTTAAATTAAAAAAGCACTAAGAAGTGACCAAAGTTAATGAGAATGAGTCAGCGAGAGATGATCCTTAACAGACCACACACCCCTCAGGTGGCAGAGATGCCCAACTTGTCCAGGTAGCTGGTCAAGCAGCTGAGTAGCAAGAGCCTGTTGAGTGAGGGCGTTTCTCTCCCCAGTGTCCTATATTCCTTCCCATTGCTAATCAGTGAAATTTACTACAAAGAAAATGATCCTAAATGCTACTGTCTAACTGGAAAGAAAAAAAAAATAAAGAAAAAGTAAAGGACAGAAGGCAGAGTGGTAAAATTTCAAAGAACACAAAATGTATTTTGCCAGAGACTTTGCAGGCATTAGAGACTATGTATGAAAAAATGTATTCTTCGTCTACACCCCTGGTACTATATTAACAAAGTAATCTCTTTTCTATAAAATAAAATGTTGAAATGGAAATATTTCATGTAAAATTCTTAATATATAAAAATGAGTAATATTTAATGCATTTTTACTTTGTTTACCCAATCTTCGGTGGCTAGAAATCACAAAAATTAAGAAAATGAAAAGTACCTGCCATCCTGCATAAGGTCACAGGTTCCAAGGAAAAATTCTTGTAATAGCTAATTGGAATCTACGTACAGCTTCGTATCTGAATGAATCATTTCACCTTGAAAACATGGGTAAGGTATTTCTACCCAAAGAAAGTATTTGCGAAAATAGAAAAATAATTCTGCTCTCTGGATTACAGAAAAAAAAGGGTTTAAAACCACAAGACTTCATTCACTATATATAACAAGTCTTTCAATTCAGCTTTTTTCTGTATGTGATGCAAGCACCTTTCCTAAAATATTAGAGCTTTGAAAGCAGCACTGATGAGAAGCAATTTTAAACTTACCAAGTTTGACAGCACCGCTATTTCAAAAATTTAAACAAATGTTTCAATTATGAACTCTAGTTGTGATAATGCTCCAGATACTTTGAAAGGAAAACCTGATAAAATTGTATTTTTTGGAAAGGTTTTGGAGAGGAAGTACTTCAAACTCTTATTCCATGAAGACAACCAGCATGTACGTCAACATAAAACTAACAACCAAAATAAAAAGGGTAAACTGTAGCCAGAATCCTCTCAAGGAAACTAAAGACTAACAATAAACCATACTGGAAAAACTGTGAAAGGAGAATAAGCACTGCTAACACCCGAAGCATTTCTCAGAAAGGGTGTTCTCAGATGTTAACATAAAATGCAGAAACTATCTCTTCAAATGTATATACACCTCTTCAAATGTTCTAGAAAATTGCTCTAAAAACAGTTTATACTACAAATAAATAAGTTGCCCAATTTTAGACAACACTTTAGTTAGCTAGGAAAGACTATAACTTGACCAATTCCAACACTGGTTTTTCTTTTTTTTTTAAATAGGCCATTCCTACCTTTGTTATTTAAATATTAAGTACTATTTCAAGATTTTTTGCATATAAATGCAAAAAAACTTACATTGTATTTAATAAATTTAATACAATTAAAATTCTTGGTTTAATTTATACCCCCAATGTAATATTTATACGATAAAAAGATTAATAGTAAAATGGGATACTATTTTATCACTTATACTTGTGATACCTTAATAGTTTCTAAATAAATACTATGCTCAGCAGCACTAAAGGTGGAAGTCATTGCCTTCGACCTGCATTCATAAACTCGAACAAAGAGCTTTAAAATATAAAAACATTTTATATCATTACTCCAAACTGAAGGTTTTGGGCCTTAGCAAAGATGGCAGCCGATTATAAACTAAAATACCTCGGGTGTGACTATTAATACCTTGCAAATTGTAAAAAATACTATGACTACTCTTTCTAGGTTACACAAAATGATTATAATGTTACAACATGAAGTACTGATGTTCTCAAGGAATTAAGTTTAGTTGATGTCGTCAAAGATCATCCGATTTGAGTCACTTATAAAAAAATTAATCTTTTAGGGCATGAGCTATACAAAGCTCAAATAAAATTCAGAGGCAACTTCTTTTTCCCATTTGTTTCAGCCCTGACACTGCGCAGGCATAACTGAATTCAACCAGAATGATGTATACAGTTAACATAGGTGGGACTCACTTATTGGCAGAAATTCACTGTCTGCTGCCAAAGCTGGTATTTATCTACAGCAGGCTAACATGAAGATGCCTAGAGAAAAATTCTCTTTCCAAACTGTGAGCTTCAATCTAAGTGCTGACTACTTAATTAAATCTAAGCTTTAGCACTTAATTTTAAAATACTAGTTTTTACTAATTTCCATAAATTGGTATGATCTGGATCATAACGAAGATAATGTGTTAGAAAAGGCCAGTACCAGAGGATGGCATTTTCAAAGGATCACTATCAATGAATGGAATGTACTCAGTCCAGTTCAGGACTGAGGTTATTTAACAAGCCACAAATATGCTCGAGTACTTATGTGTGTGTAAATAGTATTTTTTAAAAAACCTTTTTTTTTAACAGTTTCATCAGTATGACACAAATCCAAGTATATTTTTTCACTTTTCTCTCCTCCAAGATTATTAACAACAAAGAAGTATTTCTTCAATCAACAGGAGGGACAGTCCCAAAGCAATCACATTACCACATGGCAAAACCAAAGATGAGAATACAATCCAGGCTTCAAACATGTGAACGAGAGCCACCCCCAACTCAAACCAGCTTACATACATCTTTAATGTCATTGTTAATTTAAAGGAATATGGTTCTGGAAACATGTGTACCTGCTGTGTCACGATAGTGTACTGACACCCTATTTTGGCATACCTCTTTTTTTGAGGAACTGTTTTCAAGGCCTATCCTAGAACATGATTCTACTTTTGGCTTCCTTTTTCTCAATACTAATGCTGCCCTATTGGTTTCACAGGCTTATAAATGTTAAACATCAAAAATTAGTTTCACTTATTATGGTTAGAAAAAGCTTTAAGAACTCTGGGATCTGTGCCTCTGAGCAAAGGCTTTATCAGCTGGTCCCAGTCACTGCTTCTTAAAAAAAAAAAAACAAAAAAAAAACCAGTACTGATTAAAAACCAATATACCTGATTTCCAAAAGGACACCTACCATGCATATGTACATTTAATTCATAAAGAGTTTCTGCCCCAAACTCACAATTAGTTACTTCTCAAAATCCCATCTCTCATTTCCACAGTGACTGGCACCAAAGGGATAAATATGAAAAATTAAATCTCAAACTAAACTATTTATTCAAGAATTCCATCTTGATTACTTTAGTTAGTCTTCATGGATGCTTAATTAACATGGCATCAGTATCTTTCCAACGTCTGTCTGAACAGCAAAAACTTTCCAGATGTTTTTCCACTTATACAAGGACAAGAATAGAACCCAAATTATTGTTTTCCTTTTAATCAGAATTCTTTAACTCCACACTAAATAAATTTAATTTATTGTACTAGAACAAAACATTACATTTGTATGGAAGTAAAAAGAACACAAGAAATGTTTGCTATCCTTACAAGGGCTGAAAATATGTATTTTTAAAGCAATCTCATTTGTCATAAAGTGTGACAGAAAATAAGAACCCTTAAAATGGAAAAGACCTAGTCAGTATTATACAATTCCCATTTCGAAAACAGCAGTATGACAAAGCAAAACACAAAACAGAAAACTAATCTCCTCAAAGGAAACACACATCTGAGGCCTCAAAGGCACTACATCTGTACATTCTCACAAGCAGCTTCGAAGGGCAGAGAAAGGAAAGCTCACGAGTGAAGACGAGTGAGGCAGACAAGGTGAGAGTCACTATGCAACCACTGGTGGACACGAGGCCACTGGTGACTCATCTCCTCCCAGTACATCATTTCAGCTGAAGGAAAAATAACATAATTTCTGAATCCCTAAGCTTCACTTCTAGACTTGTTTCTTCCGACATCTGATGATGAAAGAGTCTAACAGTATTTCCATAGAAGAATTGATTGAAATAGTGATTTTATCGTAGTCTTAGAAAAAACCTTCACCTGCAGGTGAGTAGGAAAGAATAGTACACATGGCCAACGGTTTACACAGAGGACTAAAGATATTTTGTATGTAATCAGACACCATGGAGTAGTTATAACTTAGGAATGAAATGCAAGTAGAGTGATGCTAAAAATGAAAGCTATAGTAGAGCTTTCACCCTAGAGAGAATAAAAAAGAATCACAAAACAACAACAACAAAACATATGCCAACGTGAACTCTATGTGTGACTGCCTAGCGACACCTAGCAGTGATTCCCAATTAGAGGAATATTCTCCTCAGAAGGTACAAATCAGAACCTTCTGGAAGCCTTGTATACTTGGAAAAGGAATATTTAACATAGCTACTAACTTGATACTATAGACTATAGGTAAAAATTGCCAAGACTGGAGATTCTTTAGGGCTGAGGGAAATGTGCAGAATAGGAAGAAAGCATCTGGGGGAGCAAGGGTTAGGGTTGAGATGTGACATTAGGATGTGCAGAGCCCTCAGGGAGAGTTAAACTGAGTTAAAGACGCAAACAGAAAAAGAAAGCTAGCCTTTTAATCACAACTGCCAAAACGCTCTCTGAACTTGGTGAAACCTAGGGTTGCATATCAATCATGGATTATTTCTACCACGAGTTTTAAAATAATTTAAAAACATTTAAGACAAAAATAAAACCTAGCATTTCGAAATAAATGGAAGAATAAGAGGGAAGAAAATGGATGGAAAGAAAAATCTTAGGTCAAATATCGAATACTGAATTTATGATTATAAAAAGAATGTACATTCATTTTAGAAAATTTGGAAATAGAGAAAATGTGCCATCACTTACCTCTCGGGTAGCTAGCTGGTTGCTGAGTTCCTCAGCCTTCTCAATATTCCACTCTTCCACTGCCTGGTCTATGCTCTTTTCAAGGCCCGACTAAGAAGAAAAAAAATGGAAAACTTAAAGGCAAGAAAGAAAGGCCATAATAATAAACATTTGCTAGCCACAACTCTGGCTCTGGACTATACCAAATATATTATGTACTCAAACCACCTGATTCTCATGATGACCCCATGTGGTGGCTGGTACCACTCTCATTTACTGACAAGGAGAAGGCCACTCAGAGACATTAAATGGTTTATTCGAGGTCATGTAACTTCTTGAACTAAAAAAAAAGGAGATGCAAATCCAGATTTTTGTGACTCCAAGGCCTATCCTTTCTCTTAATAACAATAATAAATAACATTGATAATAGCTAGAAATTATGACATGCTTATTATGTGATAGACCCCTGGCTCAGTACTATAAAAAGCTCATTTCATCCTTACGACAACTCTATAAAATAATACTGTTATCCTGTTTTGAAGGTAAGGAAACAGAGGCTTAGACTAACTTGGCCAAGGTCACAGTTTCTGTAAGTGGTAAGGTCATGATATGAATCAAGGTTTGCCCAGAGTCTGTATTCTCAATCGCAATTTTCCTCTGCCTCTCTTCTCTACTGCCTATTCCTGTAGCTTGAGACTTCATTCAACAGCCTCTCCTTTTTGACTATGGTATTAAGTTGGATATTAAACATGGGAAGAAAATTATATATAAGAATGATTTTATTTTCTTATAGACATGTTTATACTTGATAATTTAGGAAATCATAACTAAAATTTTCATGGGATTACCAAACACATAAGACTCATCATATATATTTATGGAAAGATGTTGAGGCTTAAATAATTGAGTTTCAGCTTGTGGAAATAATTACTACAGAAAATACAAAATTTTTAAAATGGTCTAATATATGCATCTTACAAGATTTTATCCTAACCGTGGCTTATCTAGTGTATCCTTTAACATTTTCAGTTAAGCAACTTCTCCTCTCTGATCTAATAAAAGAAGTCCTGGGAATGCTTCTTCCATCACTGTGTTGCTTGAACATACCCATCAACTAAGCGAAGTGTTGTTCTTATGTACTGTTGAAGTGAGATTTTAAAAATAGCCACGCATTCAAAACAGAAACAAACTCATAGACACAGAATAAACTCATGGTCGCCAGATGGAAAGGGGGTTGTGGAGGAATGGGTGAAAAAGGTGAAGGAATTAAGAAGTACAAATTGCCAGTTACAAAAATAGTCATGAGATGTAAAGTACAGCATACGGAATACAGTCGACGATACTGTTATAACTGTGTATGGCGTCTGATGGGACCAGACTTACTGGGGTGATCAGTTCCTAAGTTACGTAAATGTCTAATCACTATGTTGTACACCTGACATTACTACAATATTGTACATCAACTGTAACTGAAAAACAAATGTTAAAAAAAAGTACTATTACTTCAGTCTAAGAGAAGCTGTTCATTTCCAGATCACAAACTTTCCCCTAGAATTTAATTTATAATTCTATCACAGGTAAATATGAGGTTTTTTCCCCTTAGATTGACTACTTGTGGCAAAAACTGAATAAAGTTTATACTTCTAAATTAAAAAGAAAATATTCACACATAATTTGCCTAAAAAAATTATGGAAAGCTTGAAAGCTTCTTTCAAGTGCTCCTTGGAGTCTCTGACCCTAGGCCTTGTGGCACTACTATCCTTTTCACACTCTAGTCCTGCAATCATCTACCAGTGTCCAGAAATTTCCTTTTCTTGGATGTCTGCAGAACACCTCTCCAGCTGGTCTTAAACACCCTGGACGCACTTTTCCACATTCTTCATCTTCAGGGACTTCTAACTCCAACCTCCCTCAGTAGGCTACATCTTAGGACAGTGCCACTCCAAGTGTGGTCTGGGCACCAGTTCTGGTCTGCAAATAGTGCCACTGCATGAATGGAGCTTATGCCAGATGCAAATCAACGACATGACTATGCAAGTTTTATTTAGCTGACTTTTTTTTTAGGGAAGGAGAGGTAACGGAGGACAACAAGACTTTCTCAAAGAAGGAAACAGTCCCCTGAGTTACATTCGGGTATGAGTTCATTATCTCTTGGAAGACCAATAATTTGAGTTGGCTTGCTCTAGGCCATGTAACAGAGATCACCTGAAAGCTCCAATCTGGAATTCTCTCAAGCACAAGTGTCTGTCCTTCCACTTATCTCACATCTCTGCAGCTAGCAAACCTGCCTGCCTCGTCTTCATTCAGAACCCCACACTCTGGCACCACCACTCATTCTCACTGCCCTTCAGTCCCCTTCCTGCATTCTCTTTTCCTGCCTCTCTGGCCTGCAACCATGATTAACCCTTTCTAACTAGACGTTAAGCCAGCAGCTCTCCAAGTCTGAGTCTGGACCAAAAGCATCATCGGCATTACCTGGGAACTTGTTAGAAATGCAAGTTTTCTGAATCAGAAACTCTGAGGGTGAAGCCCAACGATCTAAGCATGATAAAGTCTGAGAACCGCCAACCTAAGCAATATCTTCAACTTCCCTCAACACCTTACCACATTTTGGCTATTCCCAACCATTTCTTTCTACTACTTTAAGATCTGTGCCTCAGCAATGCCACAGAAAATCACTCAATTCACTGGCTTCGCCAAAAGCTGTTTTTCAAACTCAGCTGGGTGGGTTCTCAATTCTGCCCTTGAAAGTTTTCACGTTCCTCTAAGAAACTTATATTTCTTTTCCATTTTCCCAAATACCCTCAACCCTACCGCCTTCCTTTTCAGCAGATCATAACTCCGCCCCCTACTTCATGGGAGGCAGAGGTGGGAGAAGGGAAGTAAGAAAAGAACCAAGGACATGTATGTCCTTTCTACACTCTTCTTCTCATCTGCATTTATTCTGCTCCTCCATCCTGTTCCCATTCGCCTCCAAGAAAGACTCAGCTCCCTTGCCAAGTCTAACTCCACTACCTGTGCTCATCACAATGCCACCTGCTTACATGCTATCTAGAACTCTGCTCTTTAAATTTTCTTTTCGTCATCTTTCTCTCACTCTACAAACGAGCTCGTCCTCCTCGTTCTGGACCAGGGCCGAGATGGGATGACTCGGCCCTCTTTCCTCAAACTCATCTCTCTTCTAAACACTCTATCGGTTGCCCTCATGTCCCCTCCCTTTCGATCTTCTATTCCTTTTGTCCTCACCGTTCTGAAACTGCTCCCTCTACAATCATGGGTGACACCATCCGTCCTCCTCCTATTTGATCTTTTGTTAACTAAACCCAGATTCTTAAAACTGTCTCCTCAAACATCTATCTCCAATCTCCTTTGAAGCCCCTCATCTCCTCTTGTTGCCCCTTAATTACAGCAGTCCTCCAGATTCGGAGATTGACCCCCTTTTCTTCTTACTCTTCAATCGCCCAGTAACTCAATCCCAGGGCTTCAACTGATTTTTATAAGCTGCTTTGTATCTCTAAATAATTCAAAACATCTGACTTCTCATCTGTACCAAGATCTACATCTCTAGCTACTTGCTATTTTCAGGTTGAAGGCAGGGACTTCAATTTTTACTATGTCTAAAAACAAGCCCATCGCTTCCTGCCCTGCTTCTCCTTCAGCGCTGACCACCCACTTAGTCACCCCTCATGGAATCCTCAGTTACCATCAATGCCTCCAATCCTGTGCTCTTATTTTAACTCTCTTTTTGTACTATTTCTCATTTATCCCTTCTGTGCTTCTTCAGGGCCTCGTTATTATTGGTAGTCTATCTTTCTAAAACAGATACCATGTCATTACCCAGTCTAAAACAACAAAATCATTTCTTTACTCCTTTTCAATAGCATCCAAATCCCTTCACGAGGGCCCCCAAATCCATTCTCAGCCCCATCTTGGGCAATGCTGCACTCCCTAATCTCGGGCCACATCTACCATTCTGAACGTTCCCTGTGCCTCTGATGTGTTTCCATTTGAAAATCTCTGGTCGTCCTGGTAATTCTCAAGTCAAATGTTACCTTCTCTATCTATGCAGGTGCCCTCATCCCTAAATACCCACTGACCCTGCCACACCCCTCCCGATGCCCAGGACCCAGCTGCTCCTCTGTGCTGTCCCTGTACTTCACGTCTCTCCTCAGCACTGCTGATCTGATACGCTACAGTGAGTTGTGCGTCTGTCTCCCCTCCTGGGTTCTGCACTAAGAACAACACATGTGTTACTGGCTTGGTGTGTCCCAGCTTCTAGCCCAGTTTCTCACACAGGAGGCAACTCTGTTTCCCTCCAATTACCCAGGTTTCCTGAGAATACATAAGATCTGGGCGCTGCATTTCCTTACGCTAGAACCTAGAATCATCATATGTCAGTGAGCAAAAAGGAATACAATACACCCTAGTTTTTCCACCAGTGCCCATGAATAAACCAGGGGTCTGCTTAGCAAGTCCTTTTGCCGCATTAACTTGCTAACTTCCTTCCCTTTGGCTACCATGGAGCTACACACTGCAAGTTAATGTCCCAAAGAGGAAAACAAGAATATTCCCCTTTTCTAGAAACTTATATGAACTGCTGAGCTTATAAAGCATGATTTTCACTTAAAAATAAATCATCTCTTATAAATTTATCTCTTCATCATCAACCAACTTCCCATTCCCCAGCCATTCGGAGCAGCCTCTAAGAGAGATGGCATAATACAGGAGAAAGAGCACTGGACTAAAAGTCAGAAAATGTGGTCACAGCTCTGGGTAAATAAGATACTTAATTCCAAAATGTCAGTGTCCTCAAAGAAAATGTGAGTATTGGCTTGGATGACCAAACTCTCTCCTAAAAATAAAATCCTAGAATTCCACTTGTATGTTCAACTTTGTTTATAGGTCTTTAAAAAAATTTTTTTTTTTTTTTAAATTTCAACCAAGTTTCACTAGATATAACTTTATATTTTTACCCTCCCTTTTCTTTCTTTTTTGGCAATTTACTTAAGTAAAATATAATAGTACCTTTAGGCTATGAAAAATTTCTGGTTCCATGTGTATACTTAATCTTCCTGCTTCTATAAGAAGACATTAACATTCCAAATGCCTACATTAGTACAAAACCAACCTCAGGTAAAACATTTCCAATGCCTTAACACCATAAGTTAATTGCAGTTTACAAAGAGCATGGCTGGTGAGGTCAGACCTGGGTTCCTATTCCAGCTCCTCTACTTACTAGCCAAGAGACCCTGGGTGAGTGCCTAACCTCTACAGCTTATAATTATGCCACCTATAAAATGAGAATACCATATTCTTTGCAAGGTTATAAGGGTCAAAAAAAAATATGTAAAATACTTGGCAAAGTTTTTAAAATATAGTAGTCACTCAATAAATAAGTTGTTCATATTATTGTATCTAAATATTAGGACACCACTGAAACAAAGAGAAGGCTTAGCTCTATACAGCTACAGACCTCATCATAGTTCTTCAAGGGCTTAGACCCAAGCACAAGACCCAGGAATTCAGCTTTGAGTCAGCAAGTAGTCTCATAAATAAGATGAGTATTAAGGCTTTGAAAATGCTTTAAGTTGGACCTAAGAGTAACCTTCACTGGAATCATCCAGCATGTGTTTCATACCACAGGAGTGGCAGGAGGCACGGGACACTCCTCAGGGCCCAGTGTGCTTTTAAGATGCCTTTTGGCAGGTGACAGAAAGAAATCTAACTATGGGCAGTGAACACACAATGCAATATATGTATGACATACTGTTGAACTGTACACTTGAAACATTGGATTTTGTTGATCAATGACATCTAAATAATTTTAAATAACAACAACAACAACACCAACACCAACAACAACAATAATAAAGCAGTGAAAGATAGACCAGCATTATGTAACAAAGGTGAGACACAGGGGTGGGTTGATGTCGGGCTTGTTAGACACATCAAGGATGAAAATTTTCTAAAGAGAGCAATAGGAAACCATAGAAAGTTGTTAAGTAAGGCGAGGTTATGATCAGATTTTTATTTAAGATCACTGGATAATGCAGAGTAAATAGATTGGAGGGGAGCAAGAGTGGATGGGGGTAGACAAGATATGAGATTATTGAGAGTGACCTGGGCAAGGGATGATGATAGTTTAAACTAGGGTGGTGGCAGCCTGAATGGAGCCATGAGGACGGACTGGAAAGATATCCAAGAAGACTAAATGGCTGGTCTTGGTGATGAGTTGAATGTATGGGTAGAATGGTGAGGAGAAAGAGCTAAATGGAATTGTGCTAATATTGTGAAAACAGACCACCTCTTGCACTTATGGTTGATATAAAAAAAAGAGCCCAGATTAATCTACATATTGTACTTTGTTTCCTCCCTCTTTAAAAAAATTTTTTTTTTTTTTTAAATTTCAACCAAGTTTCACTAGATATAACTTTATATTTTTACCCTCCCTTTTCTTTCTTTTTTGGCAATTTACTTAAGTAAAATATAATAGTACCTTTAGGCTATGAAAAATTTCTGGTTCCATGTGTATACTTAATCTTCCTGCTTCTATAAGAAGACATTAACATTCCAAATGCCTACATTAGTACAAAACCAACCTCAGGTAAAACATTTCCAATGCCTTAACACCATAAGTTAATTGCAGTTTACAAAGAGCATGGCTGGTGAGGTCAGACCTGGGTTCCTATTCCAGCTCCTCTACTTACTAGCCAAGAGACCCTGGGTGAGTGCCTAACCTCTACAGCTTATAATTATGCCACCTATAAAATGAGAATACCATATTCTTTGCAAGGTTATAAGGGTCAAAAAAAAAATATGTAAAATACTTGGCAAAGTTTTTAAAATATAGCAGTCACTCAATAAATAAGTTGTTCATATTATTGTATCTAAATATTAGGACACCACTGAAACAAAGAGAAGGCTTAGCTCTATACAGCTACAGACCTCATCATAGTTCTTCAAGGGCTTAGACCCAAGCACAAGACCCAGGAATTCAGCTTTGAGTCAGCAAGTAGTCTCATAAATAAGATGAGTATTAAGGCTTTGAAAATGCTTTAAGTTGGACCTAAGAGTAACCTTCACTGGAATCATCCAGCATGTGTTTCATACCACAGGAGTGGCAGGAGGCACGGGACACTCCTCAGGGCCCAGTGTGCTTTTAAGATGCCTTTTGGCAGGTGACAGAAAGAAATCTAACTATGGGCAGTGAACACACAATGCAATATATGTATGACATACTGTTGAACTGTACACTTGAAACATTGGATTTTGTTGATCAATGACACCCTAATAATTTTTAATAAAAAAAAAAAAAAAGATGCCTCTTGGCAGGAATCAGAATTTAGCTTAAGGTATATCTTAATACAAACTTAGGGAATAACGATTTGGCCACAGGTGAAAATGATCTATGGTCAACCTCTACCTTGTTTCCATGAGGGAATAAGTAACCTCTAATTAACCGTTTTGCTGCAGCTGCCAGGGAGGCAATACTACGAATATCTAAAAGTATGTGAACATTAGGTTCAACATTAAGATCAACCACCCATACGTGCACACGCGGACTACCTTTCAACATGCAATGAAAGCTCTTTACGTCAAACTGCACCACAATATAGTTCCACAGAAATTTGCCACTAAATATTTATTTACTTGGCTATGTAATATATTCAATTTTTAAAGCTTAATACAAGTGAATTATCCACTGAAGTTTACTGTGCTATGATTAGACCTAAATATCTAGAAAAAAAATTAGGTAATCTCTCCATAAAGAAAACGGCGGTAGGGGTTAGAGGGGTGTGGTGCTAAGAATTAATGTTGTTACCTTTATATGTATATCTAGCCTATCCACTTAAATTATCTGAGTCCGGTAAATAAAAACTAAGTTGGGCTTTACTTCATAAAAATCTAGATTTGGGACCAAATGACCTGGGTTAAAGTTTCATTTTACTTCTCACCTGTTCTGTTTGTTTTCTTCTTGGACAAATCATGCTGAGCTTGTTTACTCATCTATATTGAGAAAAATACTAGCCCTTCTAACTTATCCCATAGGAGTCACACAGGGATCAAAAGAGAATGCTTTGTAATCGGTACCAGGGAAAAATCATGGTACCACTATGACCCTACCCCCACTCCCACACCTTCCACAATCCTACCCTCCTCCCTGACCCTCACAGCAGCCAGACTTTGATCTGATCTGTATACTGTAGTTCCATTAAGATTCTGGTTGGAAAAAGCATTGTGCTAAAAAAATACGTTTGAAAAAAGCTATACTATACAATAGCAAATTCTTTTCACAGACAACTAAAAAAAAAGTCATCGAAGACATTGAGCAACTACTCTAAAAATAAAAGTATCTTGGTTTTTCATGCCAAAAAGTATCCATTAAGTATACATAAAACTACTTCAGTGACTGCTGAGTAATCAAAGTGATCCAACTAAAGAATATTTGAGACATTTATAATGAATTTGAGTGAAATTTATTCTACAGAAATTCCCACATAGACTCAAAAAAACTAATGTCATGATTACAGAATTATTATTGTCTCAGAACTGCTGCCAGAAACACAAGTATAGTTATATTTAAGACAAAGAACACTTTAAAACAGCTTTGGATATTAGAAAGATTACATTTAAAAATATAAGCCTCCCTGCATTGTTGTGGGAACAGGTGACAGCAGTGTTGTAAATACACATCCGTGATCGAGTTTTAGCTTGGCAGTGTTCCAAAAAAGAAAAAGTTAAAAAAAAAAAAAAAAGAGAGAGACACTGCAAGACTGTCTTGTTTTACCACTCTTGGGGGCAAGCGAATATAGAATAAAAGAGCCCTCTGAGGGTAAGAGACCAGTCTCTGCTCCAGGGAAATATTGAACCAGAAATCTATGCTCGTTTGTCCATTATCTGCTCTAGATTTTCTGGGTGGCAGCTATCATCTGCTGGACTTACATTTATTCTTAGCTTGGCGCCTCCACTATGGACCTTCTTTAATGGCTACTTACTCTGCTGGATTTACAGTAGAGACTAGCATGACAGCAAAAGCGGTGCGTGTGAAACAGTGATCCCAAACCAAAGAATGAGTATGAACCCGCTGGCATGCAATTATGCTGAACTACCAAGAGAAAGCGAAATAATTCTGCTTCACTGAATACATCCTTTTCTTTTATGCTTAAATTTATAGAATATTTAGTGGTGGCAAAATTCTGGGCATATATAAGCCTGCCCAGCATCAGTTTCCTTGTTAAAAAGATTGTCATAACTTTCTTAGTCAGATGTCATTCGTATAGTAGAATGTCTACCCTTAAGAAAATCCTAAAATAGATCAATGGGTGATTACAAAAAAATTTATAGCAGTCTTCCCTTAAACAGAAATCTCATTTGCAAAAGGGTGTTTGACTTGTAATATTTTTCTAGACTACATCTAATGCATAATGTGAAAAAGAACACTAGTTCCTAAAACTGAGCTGTCTAAAACTTTTGCACAAGGAATCCTAGTATCCTTTATTAAAGTTACTCTATACAAATTACAAATTTTAGACAATGCGTAAGTGACCCATATCCGACCAGTATCACGAAGGTACAGTTTCATGTATGTAGAATAATAATAAAATTCTAAAACAGACTGTAAAAATACTCTCAAAATTTCTATTTAAGAATAGCTAAAAATTTAATTTCATAGCTTTAACTTCACTAAGAAACAATTTAGACACTCAAGTCAACACGATTAGGAAAAAACATAACAAATAGTGTAAAGAACTGAAGATCAAAGAGCATCTAATTCGCAAGTAAAACTTTAAAAAATATTTCCCTATGAGAACCAACATTTAACCATTTCTTCCCTCAAAAGAACAATCTGGTCAGAGGTTAGGACTCTAAAGCAGGTATGACAGAGCTGGCCCACGGACACTGCTGTCAGCACCACCATTCCCCTGACGCTTTAGAACAGGTTTGGTCCAGTTAAGAGCATGACTCCTCCTCCCAGACCACCAGAGTCAAAAGGGTCAAGTGCATGGCAATTACACTTTACAATGCCAACCAGCCTCTTCTGCAGTGAAGCTAGGGAACTGAGAATGGTGTAATAAAGACTGGGTTTTAGTTTCGACTCTACCAGTAATCTTTCTTTTTAAGAAACTTAGTATTTCTGCACCTTTTTAAGAAACTTAGTATTTCTGCACCTCTTTTTTACAAATTTGTAAAAAAGAGATTGCTCAGTAACAGTAATTTAGTCATGGCAGAAAGTGATCCTGGTTCCAGTTCCCCAGTGTTCTAGACATTAAATGACAAGGATACTTGGCAAAGTTGGAATGAAAAGGTTCACATGCAAAATTCTGTTGTGTCGGTTCCTTAATGCACATGCCCTGCACGACGCAACGCCACCCAACGATGGCTTCAAAATCAGAAGTTTTTCATGAGAAATACTGATTAATCAGAAAATGGCAATGGTCTCTATACACAGCAGTCTACAGCAATGACCCATGAAGTGGGCATCAGTCCACACCAGCAAGGTACAATATACTTGGTCTTCAACCAGGCAGGCCCCTGTGCCTCTAGACCTTCCATTCAGGGGTCAATTTCACTCTCTTGGAGTCTGACCATACTCACCTATGTGAATATGTAAGTCGCTCATTCATTCGAGCCTCGACTCAGAATTACTATCATCTACACACTGACGACTCTCAAATATGTTTCTCAAGCTCAGGCTCTCCTCCAAGCCCCTGCCTCGTTTTACCAGCAGTCTGTTCTACCCCTGCTTGCCAACAGCACCCATGATCCAAACTAACTCCGGAAAGGCCCTACTCTAAATCTCCCCTCCCAAGCTTTCCCATCTGTGTAGCCAACATCACTATTCACATCACTGCTTAAGGTAAAACTCTGAGGCTCTTTCC
>NW_006442207.1:1141021-1144215 GCF_000325575.1 Pteropus alecto | reverse complement strand
ACTACGCCCCACCACTTCCGAAGCAATCCAGAGGCAAATGACATCAGTTTCATTTCTACAGTGTACCTCAAATCCTTCCACTTTTCTCCATCTTCAGCAGCACCATTCTGGTTCAAGCTGCCATTACTTCATGTCTGGAAGAGTCTCCTAACCGTTCTCTTCCCATCTACAGTCCCCACAGTCTTACCCCACAGTCTGTTCTCCATGTAATAGTAGTCTTTTGAACTTAATTTAGATCATGTCACTTCCTTAACTTAAAACCCTCGAAGGTCTCTCAACTGCACTGTGACTAAAACCCAACTCCTTACTATGCCCCTAAAGTTTGGCCCCTGCCCGCCTGCCTAGCCAATCTTCTCCTGGGCCACCCTCCTCCTCGCTGACTACACTCCAGCCCGGGGAACCTTCTTAGTGACTCAAATGTCCCACGATGACTCTTTCTCCCCCAGGGCCTTTACCCAGGTTATTATCTCACTAGCATTCTTTATATAGATGGTTCCTTCCCATCCTTCCAGTCTTGATGCAATGGCATCTTCTAAGAAAGCCCTACCCTGACCACACAAGCTAACATGGAGCCTCCATTGAATTTTCTGACAATACTTTGCTCGTTTCCTTAACAGTTTTTCTCAACGATTTGTATTTACTGTATATTTGTTTATATAGCATCTTGTTTGGCACATGGTAGGCCAAACTTTTTCACTGAATTAATGAATGAGGAGAAATGCCTTAGGCAAGGCTAATTACAAACACTTCCTACTGGGTAATATGCAATAAAAAAAAAATCTTACCTTGTCAATTTTTTTCTTTTTAACAGGGGGTTCAAACCTATCATTGACTCCAAAATACTGAGTAAGTTCCTTCCACTGTGTTTGACTTGAAGTCTGTTCTCTACAAGCAGACAGACAAAATTTTATACAAAATATACTCATCTTTATTTTTACTGTTTTTAATTGCTTACTACAATTATAACAACCAGTTCTTTGGTAGGTTTCAGAGGTAAGTAGTTCAATTACTTGTACAAATTTTACAATACTGTTTAAAATAGACAAATATTTTTAATTCTACCTACCTATGAGATTCTTCTTCATTCTTCAATTTACCTGGAAAGAATTCACAGTGTTTATACCTAAGTATTTGGTTATTTCAAAATTATGTTTATTAAAAATTATTGAGCTCAATTAGTCACAGTTTAACATTAGCACTATTGACAATTAACATGAATGAAAACAAAACACCTTTTTTAGAGCGTTTTCTTTTTTTCCTGAATCTTGAAGATGAGATTTTCTGTTCAGAATGTTTTTTATGCAATTCTTGAAATTTCTATACAAAAAAAAAAAGCAAATATATTTTGAAGCAAAGCATACACTCAACATGTTAATAAAAAAAATATTCTAGCATTTATAAACATATAAATTTAATGAAAATAGTTCAGTTCTTGAGATGCTGTTCAAGACTCTTTCACAACCTGAGGTCTTTATTTCTAAATAAGTCAATCTAATAATCTGAGAATAAAATTCAAGGACTCGTACAGATAAAAAAAAAAGCTAAAATTAAGATAAAAACTTCTCCTGTGTCAGGATAAGCAAAGTAGTTAATCTTACTAAATGTTTTCCTCTTTTATTAAAAAAAAAAAAAGAAAAAGAAAAGAAAGCAAGTCTCTGAGTGGCCAATAGATTGACCACAGATCTACAGATTAATAAAAGAATTCTGAGCCAATTTTTCCTACCTATCACCTTCCAAGAACATATACATTCTTACACGGCACAGAGGCACAGGAGCATGTACAAACAACAGGCTTTAATAAGAACACATTGGAGAAAACCTACATTCCACATATGTAAGGGAATTCCAGAAGGACACTCTTCATACGCATTTAAATTTGACTCTGCTTCAGTTTTTGGTCCATCTTTAGGGAAATCTGAGAGCTCTGTTTTTGTAATGGTCCCATCTTCTTTATCTTCCTTTAAGTCAAGTCCATTGTTCTCCAATATGTCTTCATCTTCAGAATTCAACTCAACATCACTTTCATTTAGGCCAGGAGGTAGCAGCCCACTCCACATCTTTTCTTCTAAAGAAGGATGAATTTACACTTAAAATAGACATGCAAAGAATTTTAAAACCATTAAAAGATACCCCAGGAGTCTAATAATTATACCAATGGTTTGGGAACAGTCCAACTAAACTTAAAAAATCTATGTTAAAATAATTAAAATCTTTGCCTTTATAAATTAAAAAAGTGTAAAGTAGTTTAAGCAAGTTTGTTACCAGACAGACCTACAGATGAATGACTTAAATAGGACCTTGATTCTCTATTATATGCATAATTTTGCCTAAGAAGAAGAAAATCCAGTAAAAGCGTTCATTGTTCAAGAATGTTAAGAGGCTAACAGTATACAATGCAGGCAATTTAAGAATTACAATACTATATTTCAAGCTATAATAATTAGAGAAGAAAACAAAATAGGATGTTTCAACTGTGCTTGAATGTATAAAACTTTCAAGGGACTTACTATCTAAGGAGCAGGAAAACAATTATTGAAAAGAAAATTTTAAAGCTGTACAGTTTGAGGAAAGTATAGTGGTAAAAGGATGCCCCTCTCCCCTCAATAAAAAGAAGAAAAAGATGTCCTAGTTTAAAATTTTATACTGTTTGCTAAAATAATGCTAAATGGAATATAATCCTAACATTTTAACAAAAATATATAGCTCTTTTGAATAACAATACTATATTTGGGAAACTAATGTTAAAATTCGGAATAACATTTAGTATCAGCTATACTGCCCACTGGTAGAGAGAACCATTAACTACTGTTAAGTTTAACAAAAATTATTTTTAAAAATTAGAGTTGTCATTTGCTAAAACTATGATAACTGAGTACATTTTCATTATTAATCTCCATGGCACAATCTATTTTAGCATAAATATTGAGCCCAAACCAGTATGTTCAAAAGATGCCTAAAACAGAGAAGCTGGCTGCTCTGCTCATGATTTATTATCCATGTGAAGGAATACAATGGAAAGATGGAAATTTTTGCTGAGTTTTCTGCCCCTGTTGTGACTAGCCCAGTAAGAAAACCACCCCATTGTCTCTGAGACAAAGGTATCATGGGCTTTCCCATAACTCTCAATAATGGATTCCTGGTAAATGTAAGGACCTTCTCTCAAGTCCAAAGGATCAGATCTTTGCCGATTCCTG
>NW_006442207.1:1132911-1141003 GCF_000325575.1 Pteropus alecto | reverse complement strand
GCTTTTTACCAGTTGTTAGCTCTCTGAAACCAAAATATTCTCTTAGCATTTCAGGAGGAAGGATTCTGACATCTAACTGCTCCAACGTAATCCTGACTCTACCATACACTAGTGGTATGTGGGAATCATTTTTAACCTCTCTGACCCTCAGTTTTCCATCTGTAATATGGGGATAATTATAATCATATGGGGGTTATTCTGATTAAATAAGGCATGAAAACACTCAACACAGAGTTTGGGAGGTTTTAGGGGCTCAATAATTGCTAAGTTCTTTTCACTGTTATTATTTTTGTGGCCATGTACATTTTTATAATATCTCTTATGGCTGGCAGCATTCATAAGGTAGTTTCTAATGTTTGAAATGTATTCACTTAACAATTGATGCAAATTGTTCAGTGAATTTCCACAGTCTGACATAAAGTTTCTATAAAAAATGCTGGTGTCTGGTCTTCTGAATAGAGCAACAAACCCCGAAGCAAATTACCAGGAAGATAATGGAGCTTAAGCTTCAAGGCTCCTCATTTGAACAGGTCCTTCCAAAACACAATACCTAATTTTCTATTTAGAATTTGTTTTTTTCTTTTTTTTTTTTAAGAGATCAAAAATTATAAAAACTCCAAGCCCCATAAAACCTGCATCCATTCCTAAACCTGGTCTGAGGATTTTAAAAGTCGGAATGCAGGTCATCTTGAGATACTTTGTTGGCAAAAAGGACATCATGTTAAATATGCCAATATTGAAAAACAGATGAGATACTATTAATAAAAATACTTCTACTATCCTCAGGAGCAAGGGGAGGGGAGCAAACTTAAGCTCCAACATGACTTTGACTCTGGTGTATAACATACCTTTAGGCTCATTATCTATTTCAGGACTTAAGGATGGTGACAAATATCAGATTTAGTTTCTTAGCATAACTGGACAGTTTCTTTTCTCTGTCCACAGCATCTTCTGCATGCCCACTGTGCCAGGCACATTTTAAGAGATTAGATCAGCAGTATACAAATCAGGCAAAAATACCTAACCTCATGGACCCGACCTTCTATACACATGACAAGCTTCTGTCCATCAGCAGCCAAGTACCACTCGGCCCATACTTCAATTGTGGCTGCTCAGGAAGGCACATTCCTCTCAGGTGCAGTGCTTCCGTGGACCACCATTTCAGCACCTCTACGGGGGAAAGCGGGAGTGTCTGTGCTGTGGGCACCCAAATGTGTCCCTCAGTTGCCCTGGAGAGGGCATGCCGTTCATCAGCCCTCAAGCAGTGATCTATCTTTGAACACTTATTGGACTTTCTCAAAATCATCTGCTTTTAGCTTTTGCTGATGTGGCATTAAGATCTGGTTTCAATTTCATAAACTATATAAATGTCTACCCAATGTACTGTATACCTGAAACTAATATAAGTAAATCAATCAATTAATTAATTAATTAATAAGAATTGTCTTCAGTGTGGCATTGGCTGGTACAATTTCTTGTGCGTGGCCACAGAAAAAAGAAAAATTAAAATAACTTTTTAAAAGTGGACTCCATGTCCAAATTCATAAAATAAGGCAAAATTCAAAAAAAGTATGTTTCAGAACTCAATTCTAGAACATCTTTAAAGTAATGTGCCATTCTCCTGTAACTGTAAAAAAAAAAAATACAAGTGTAACTCAGTGGCCACTGATAAACACAGATAAGTAACTGAGGAGGTGACCAAGTGAAGCTGTCCACATGAGCAGCAGCAGCTTGACTGTAAATCAGCTACTATAGAGTGGCTGCTTTGTGACATGATTTGGGCTCATGTTTGAAGACACTGTCTTCCTATCCACAGTCACACA
Source organism: Pteropus alecto (assembly GCF_000325575.1). Lineage (NCBI taxonomy): Eukaryota > Metazoa > Chordata > Mammalia > Chiroptera > Pteropodidae > Pteropus > Pteropus alecto. Next base: position 1,139,180 of record NW_006442207.1, on the reverse strand, counting down.
TTTCCAATTGTACTATGGTACCAAGTGGAACAATGTTGGGCTACTCTGGAGGATGATTTTCTATTTCTTTGAAGTCTCTCTCACCCCACACCTTTCAGAGTATATTCCTTTATTTTAAAGCAGATCACTCCAAATTATGCTTTATATGTGAAAATTACTCAGCCATTCTCAAGAGATGTGATATACCAGAGAACTAGAAACCTAAGCTTTTTTTAGCGTAGTTTCTAGCCAGTTCTACACAACAGCCCATGTATTAATACATAACCTTCATTTTTAGCCTGTAACTCAATTTTAATTTAATCATTTTAGCCCCAAAGGAGAGAATGATTCAGCATCCTTTTCTTCTCTATGGTTTGGAATATCACCTTCTTCATTTCATAACTCTCTACTTCTAAAGTTAAGATTTTTTTTCCCATTCCATAATTATTCTTTTAAAAAATTCTGTGTATACTACACAGAACACATCTTTAGTCCTGGGCTGACACAATTTACTATGAACTGAAAACATTTACGTATCATTCTAGTCTGAATGGCTGGATTTTCTTTTGCCCTTGAAAACCAACCACAGTCACTATTTATTTAGCACACTTGGTCAGATCGCAATGCATGACGAATAACACAGTTCAGCAATTCCTAATTGAAGGTGTTTACAAAGTTTTACGAAGATAGTAAATGGAGTTCTCTAAGCTTATTTCAATATTCGAAAAGCCCAACATATTTTTTCCCCTCAATATTGTCTACCTTTAGGTGAGGAGACTTAAATTCAATGAAGCATTATTCTTCACCACATATTCATTCATCAGAGGCTCTGACTGGTAGCTATAGACCTGATTTTTATTTTTAAAAGAACTAATGAATATACTTTAGTAGACACAATATTTCAAAATATGGCACCCACGGAGATATCAAATTATAATAAAAAAATGTTTTAGGTTGTGAAAGGATTGGGAACGGCTGGTATAGCAGGAAAAAAACATGGTTTTGAAGGTCAGAGGACAGGTTTCTAGCCCTGAGCAACATAATTGTGGACAAGCCACTGCATTTTTTTCTGGGCCTCCATTCTTAAGCTATAAAATGAAGGTCTGACCAGATGATCTCAGAGATGTCTTGCAGCTCTAAAATGTTTCCTTATGGATCTTTATATTATATGTGCCCAAATACCCACAGTCACCTCATTCTTTGCTTAACACTCCATTCTCTCCCAGTCAGATGCAATTAAACCCCAATACCCTGGTAGATAAGGTTCTCTCCCCAACCTAGCTGTTAACGGCCAAGATTGCTAGTTTTCAGTTAGACTCTGCACTTCACACAGGACACCTGAAAGATGCTCTGGAGAAAGGAAAGGAAACCCCAGTTGTGACAGAAGAAACAGAACCAGAAAAAGGAAACAAAGCAGGTCATTTGCTATACATGGTAAACAAACAATGTGACAGCCACTGACTTACCATTAATCTCACAACCAACCTTTGACAAATAAGGTAACTGACTTGCTTAATGCACTGTGATCCACTTATTTCACAAAAATGGAATGCTATGGCTTCAAATCATAAACTTTGAGGACAGAGTTTTAAGTAGCAATATATTCTTGGATACAAAGATTTGAAAGTAAGTCTGAAGAATGATTGGCCTATAATCCTAGACTTGTTAAAATTTAAGAAAAAACTTTTCTCACTAAAATTTTTAAGTGCAGAAAGTGATCTAAGATGCTATATACTGAATGGCATATATGAAAGTTACATTTAGGTAACATTGTCACATTTTCTGTACAACCAGGCAGCTGCTCATAATTAAAACCTAAAAAATATAATCTGAGCAGTTTAATGAGTACAAGTGTCCTGTCTCTAATATTCCAGAATTTCGATTCCATTTTCACCAACTGAAGCTGTCTTATTTCCCATATTTGGGATTCAATTAGAAATAATCACAGAAATCTGAACCCTTTCTGATATGAATTTAATCCTACTTGTATAATATTCATCAATCTGAAGATCGTGTTAAATAATTTACGATAATCAGTTTCTGTGACTTGGAATTAGTTTTAACTAAAACACTTTTAACATGAATCAACATTATTGTAAATATTCTACTTACTTTCATGAAACAGACGTGTTCCCTCTTCTCAAAAAGGCAGAGAAAGTACAACTGAATCACAGACCAACCAATCCGATTATCCAGATAGACTATTTACGTATTTAGCAGGATTTTGCATGTGTGTATGTTTTAATTAAACAGAGTATCTGTTTAGTTAGTCAAGGCCTGGAAAACACTGTCTCAGGTCCAAGAAAGATTTACAGTTAACCAATAACATGTCCAGGATCATTTTAAACCGGAAGCCGCTGTGACAATACTTACGACGTTCAAGACTGCAAAAATGTGTCTCTAGAAAGGTACAGCTTTCCCTGCTTCGTTACACAACCCGGACTCTCTGGCAGCAGTGTCACACTCCGATTCCCAAACGGGAGGCATCCCGTCCCGGGCAAAGAATTAAGCGCCGAAGGTTCTGGTGCAGGATGTCTAACCTGCTGACATTCCCTTGAACTGCAGCTCTTTCCCGGGACACGGCAATTGTAAACAAATTGTAAAGTTTCCCTGATCGAAAGCCTCTGCAAGCCCCGCACTTTGCCCAGGGTGGGCAGGAGAACCTCTCGCCCACCCACAAGCTGGGGCAGACGCGGCGACGCCCCTTCGGAACAAACCGGAGGCCGGCCCGGCCGACGCTCCCGGGGGCCGGGGCCTTTGTTGGCCCGCGGCGGGGCGGCTCGGTTCAAAGTCTGTGAGGCCGCCCACAATGGCTCCCCGGCTCCCCGCACCGGCCTTCCCCGACCCCTCACGTCGGAGCCCCAGCCTGAGGGGAGCCTGCCCCGCAATCAGCCCTACTCACCGGTTAGAAACGGGTCGCCCGGCAGCCATCTTAAGACCTACCAACATCGCGCCTTCTCATTGGCTCTCGCATCTCAGCCAATGGGGTGGGTCCGTTCTGGCCGCTGCGTCGTCATGACAACCGGCCGCGCTCAGCTCTGCTTCTAAATTGGCTGAAGAGAAATGGTTCGTTTCTTCCTACTTGTTTTCTCTCACCGTTTTCGCCTTTCTTCTGGTCGTTTCTTAAGGCTTTGTTGTTTCTCCATTCCCTGCCATACGCCGGTGCTGACCTAGACCTTGACCTGAGTTCGTTCCACGGGGAGGCAGAATCGCTGCAGAAGCTCTCTAGGCCCTTCTGGAAATGTTTCCATTCGTTCATCTTTTCCTCCCTCCCTTCCTTTTTTTCTTTCTGCACATATTTATTAAGCAGGCATCCGGCCCGGTTCTGTTTAGCAGAAAATGGTCCGACTCCTGCTCTCGTGGAGCTTCCCATCTGGTTATCGTCCAAGCTGCTTCGCTGGCCAGCTGTGTGGCCTTGGCCAAAAGCCTGTTTATTGAACTCCTTTTCCGTGGCAGCCAGTATTTTAGGCCCTGAGGAGGGGCTTGGGGAAAGCATAGAAAATAAGCAAGGAAAAAACAACAAAGAAAAAAAAGTGCTATGAATAAGAGAATAACGTGATCATGATGAGAGTGGAGCTATTTTAGAAAGGCTTCCATTTTCTAAAATAGCATTCTGTAATAATAAGAGTATTTCCTATTTTCTAGTGTCATAACGATTATATAAGAAAATACACATAAAGCCTTTAACCTATTACCTGGCACACAGTAATTTTCAGTCTTAGCTATTTGTTGTTATTAACATTATCGATAATGCCTTTCTGTGAAACATTATAAAAATGTATAAAACTTTTTCATGGCACTCAATACCATACACGATTTAGTATAGACACATCTTTAACCTTAATACTTAACTATCCACTGCCTCACTCCCAGTGTCTTCCAGAAGGTGTGCCAAGTTTATGGAATAGTTTTCTGTAATCCCAGAATCATAGTAAAACCTAAATTGACAAGTTGGGGTGACTAGTCCTTTTAACATGCTCACATTCTCTGATTCTACAATAGAAGCAGAGCTGAGCGACTCAAAGATCAGTATGAAATTCTCCTGGCCAAATATGCCCAGTTTTTCAATGAAGTTTTCTCTGAATCCAAATCCTTAAAAAGTTAAGCAGTTAAAGCGTGTGTATGAAAGTGCTGTTGTAGCTGTGGAATTGGGCCTCTTAATTGCTGTATTAGTCAGCTTGGGCTGCCGTAAGAGAATACCACAGACTGGGCTCCTTAAGCAACAGAAATTGCTCCCAGTTCTAGAGTGGGAAGTCCAAGATCAAGATACCAGCAAAATAGGTTTCTTTCTGAGGCCTCTTCTCTTGGCTTGTAAGGCAGCAACCATCTTTCTGTGTGCTCACATGATCTCTTCTTTGTTACATGTATGTTTATAAAGGAGAAAGAGGGAGACAGAAGGGGAGAAAAAAGGAGAGAGGGAGAAAGGGGGGGAGAGGGAGCGAGAGAGCAAGAGAGGGCACTTAGGAGGAGATTAATGCTATCAGGGCCCCACCCTTATGAGCTCATGTAACCTTAATTGATTCCTAGAGTCCCCATCTCCAAATACAGCCACACTGGGGAATAGGGTTTCAACATGAATTTTAGGGATACACAAACATCAGTCCATGAAAATGCTTATGGTGGGAGTATGACCAGAATGGGGAAAGAGAGCAGAGCGGGGAAGAACTGAAACATGGAGCGGGAGGGAAGTAATGTTGACCCATTTAAGAACTCTCTAGACTGTTTCTATGTGTATTCCATCAAAGAACACTCATTTTTTAGTACACACAAATGTTCAAAAAAACTATGTAAGTACTCCAAAGATTTACAAACACCAAGTTTCACATCAAAGTTTTTGGTAAGTCCTTACTCCAAAATATGTATTTTAAAATTTTCTCGATGTAGAGAATTCTCCAATATCTGATTATTTACTCTACGACATTATTGGATTCCTATAATAAATGTAAATAGCTCAGACTTTTCTTTGACTCTGGTTGTGAGACTTTCACTCTCTGAATATTATTGTTTTGCCAGTTTTCTAGGGGAAATGTCAGTCATTTGATTTATTTTAATCAATAAATTTACCTTCCCTTTAGCAAATTCCTGCCCTGGAAATCTGCCAAAACATGCATTTTGTGAATGAAATACTTGTATTTGTGAGATTTTTATGAAACATAGAATTATTGAATACCTTTTACTAAATCATAGTGAATGTGATGCAACTATTGAATTGAGCTTGAATTGTGTTGCATCTGGCACTAATTTCAAACATGTAAGTTTCATTTAAATTATCAAACATATCACAAAAATCAGAAAGCAGTTTTTCTTTGCCAAGAAATATTATAGTTTATGAATAGCTTTCCCTTATATTTTGTAATTTTTTTCTCAGTGTACAGATTACCAGTCACACTCATGTTATAAAAGATTAATTGTGGAGTTCTTTTTGGTGGCTGCTAAATCTCTGATTGATGAAAATTTCCCCAAATGTGAATTCCTTTAAATATTTTCAGTTGGAAAAAGTGAATATGACCTTGTTGAACATATAATAAATCTGTTTCTTGCTGAAACTGAGAAATAGAATAATTAATTTCCATCTGTACAAAATTTCTTATTTTCTGCATTGAAGAAAAAGTGGTCTAGTGACTTACACGAAAGAACAGAAACAAAAGAGTTTTGAATTTTAGGAATTGTGTGACAATTTCTCTATCAGGATTTGTTTTTAAATTTGCAAACCAATGCATCTATAAACGATTGTAGTCTTCCAGGCGTATGCTGAACAACTAACGCAATGACATCGGCAAGAGTGAACATTTGAGGAAACAACATTTCTGTAATACAGGATGTTGCCAAAGAAACGCAATTTTTTTAATTGGTCATGTCTAGTGCTTTCAAAATCTTCTGGTCCAATAGGCTGTGCATTGGAAGAGAAAGAGAACATGAGAGGAAAGCTTACTGAACTTTCCTATATGCTAGGTATTTTGCATCTAATATCATATAATCTTATGAAATAGGTATTATTGTACCCATTTTACAGATAAGGAAATTAAGGCTTCAGGAGTTTAAGAAACTTGCCTAACTTCACACAGCTAGTAACAAGCAAATCTGGGTGGAGAAGTTTCCCTGGACCCTAAAGCTCATGCTCTTTCCACTGTCACTCACTGTCCCTTTTAAGATAAAGTTCCCAGCACAGTACAGTCAATAAAGTATAGACATTATTACTGCCCAGTGGGAGCTCATAGAAAGAGAGGCTTCAGGAGCAAAATGTATCTTCCCTCTCCAATCCCCTCAGGACCTAGTGAGTGATCAAATCC
>NW_006442207.1:1096553-1132883 GCF_000325575.1 Pteropus alecto | reverse complement strand
AACTATGTCAGTCTCCCTTTTCCTAATACCTTCATCTTCCAAACAGCCCAAAGCCTGATTAATCTCTTTAAAGGAATACATGTAAAGTTTTTAACACAGACCCTGGCATTTATTGACTACTGGTCAATAAATATTAATTTCCTTCCTTTACACATTAAAACTAAGGAGAGTGTATGTGTGTGGGGGGTGCGGAGATTGAACAGGTAGAACACAGAGGATTTTGGGGGCAGTGGAAATACTCTGCATGGTAACCACAATGATAAGAGTCATGCCATTGCACATTTGTCTAAGCTCGTAGAATATACACCCCCTAAGGTAAACTATGGACTTCAGGTGACTGTGATGTGTCAATGTGAGTTCCAGACTACCTTGGTGGGAGATATTGATAAGGGAGGGGCTATGCATATGCGGGAGCAGTGAGTGTATAGAAAAATCTCTGCATCTTCCCATCTATTTTGCTGTGAACCTAAAACTGCTCTAAAGAAAAAGTCTCTTTAAAAAATCTAAAGAACAATAATTTATTACATGTGAAAATTATATGAAATCTAAACTTTAGTGTCCATAAATAAAGTTCTATCAGAGCACATAGACAGTATAAACTAAGGAGTACATAAACACTGATAGATTATCAGATTAATATGTCAACATTTTTGCGGTCCTTACCATGTGCCCAATTCTCAGCACTTTGTTAAGGTTAAAGGAGAATGCACATGACATGTATGAACTGGCTCTTCAAGAAGTGTGTAATCTAAGACATGTAATATGGTTATGATACATTTATGCATTTATACCATAAGTACTAAAATTTTGAGGTCCATGATGTAAATACAAACTATGGATCCTAAGCATGGAAGAGCAAGCTAGACAGAATTTAGCACATGCTCTTTCTTTCCTTTGCCTGGAATACCTTTTTCTTTTAAACCTTTGAACTTCTTTTCATCCTTTAAAACCTAGATCAAATATTACCTCCTGAGTTAAACCCTTCCTGATTCATACAGTTCATGCCTTTCTTCTGCATACCTTCATAATAGTTGACACATAGCTACTGAAGTACAATTAATTGTCATGGATCAGTCTATGCTGACCAATACATTGTGAGCTCCTTCGAAGCCGCAGATTTTAGATCTCTGATTCTTTCTGAGTTAAGTATGTATCATGCAAAGTATAAGTCAAGGTTTATTTTGGGGCAATTTGTTGAAACTCTTTCATTCCTTAAATTGCATTTGCACCTTTGTTGAAAATCTGATTAACCATATATGTTAAGTCTATGTTCTCGACCCTTAGTTCTGTTCCTTTGGTCTATGTGTATATCCTTTCTCAAATAACACACTGTCTTAATTACAGTGGCTTTGTAGTAAGTTTTGAAATCAGGTAGTATGAGGCTTTCAGCCACCTTCTTTTTTCCTGCCAAAATTGTTTTGACTGTTCTAGTTTGCTTGCTTTTTCATACAAATTAGAATCACTTTGTCAATTTCTACAAAAAAAATACTGCTGAGATTTTAATTGGCAATATATTGAATCTATAGATCAATCTGGAGAGAACCAACATCTTAACATTATTGAGTCTTTTAATCCATGAACAGTTTATCTCCTAATTTCTTTAGGTCTTTCATTTCTCTCACGAATATTTTAGGATTTTCAGCATAGGTCATGCACATATTTTAAATTTTTTCCTAAGTATTTCATGGGTTTTGTGCTATATTGCACATGGTACTGTTTTTAATTTCAATTTCCAACTGTTTAATGCTATTAAATAGAAATACAATTTTTAAATTTCGATCATGCACTCGAAAAGAATGTGGATTTTGCCGCTGTTGTATGGATTGTTCAGTAAACATCAATTAGATCAAGTGGTGGATAGTGTTGTTCAGGTTTTCTATTTCTCTCCTGATTTTCTGTCTACTTGTTCAATTGATTACTGAAGAGGAATGTTGAAATCTCCAATTTTTATTGTGGATATGTCTACCGCTCCTTTCATTTATATCAGTTTGCTTATGGTATTTGAAGCTGGTGTTAGGTGCACATGTATTTGAATTTTATGAGTTTTTTTGTGAGTCGACCCTGTTATTATGTAATAACCATCATTATCCTTGATGCTTTGTTATGAAGTCTCCTTTGCTTAATATTAATACAGCCACTTTAGTTTTTTTAAATTAGTATTTGCATGACATTTTCCCCCATTTTTTATTCTTAACATAACAATACATACTTGGGTCTTGCTTTTTTATCTTGTCAATCTCTGTCTTTTAATTATTGTATCAGGAGTATTTACATTTAATGTAATTAGTCACATGGTCAGACTTAAATCTACTATCTTTCTAGTTATTTTCCATATCTTCCTCCTTTCTGTGCTTTTCTCAGGCGAGCCAGGGCTCTCATGTTATCTCTCCCTGATGGGGTCTGTCATTCTTTGGAGTTTTAGCTGCTTGTTATCCCCGTGAATTTAGCGTTCTGACAGATTCAAAGAAAGTCATAATTATGTCCTTCGTATAGCACTGTCTTATTTTTAGAGTATGAACACTGATATTTTCAGCTTTCTACATCCTAGATGGAAGTGGAACTCATTTTCATTTTTTTAAAGGATATTTTTGCTGGATATAGAATTCTAGGTTGATGGTTTTCTTCTTTTATTATTTTAAAGCTGCTGTTCCACTGTCTTTTAGCCTCTGTTGTTTCGGATGAGATGTTAGAAATTCCTCAAATATTGTTCCCCATATGAAATGTCTCATTTTTCTCTGGCTACTAGCAAGATTGTCTCTTTATCTTTGATTTTTGGCAGTTTGACTAATGTTTCTAGATATGCAGCTTATATTTTATATATTTTGCTTGGAGCTTGCTGAACTTCTTGAACTAGAAAATTTGAGTCTTCAACCAAATTTGGAGAATTTTCAGTCATATTTTTTCTAATTTTGGGGGGGCCCATTTTCTCATTCCATTCCTCAGATAGTAGACATTTTGATATTGGTCTACTGGACCCTGGGGCTCTGATTATTTATTACGATTTTTTCCTCTGTTCTTCAGACTACATTGTTTATAATGGTGTATCTTCAAGTTCTCTGATTCCCTTTTTTTCATATTCATGCTGTTGTTAAGCCATGCAGTAAATTTTTATTTTATGTATTTTATATTTCTATAACATCTATTGAGTTCTTTTTATAGTTTATATGTCTTGTCTGAGATTTCCTATGTTGTTATTCATTATATTTTTCTTTTAGTATTTAAGTATAACTATTTTAAAATCCTTATCTTTCAATTCCAACATCAAGGTCATTTCAGGGTTAATCTCCATTGATTTTTTTTTTTCTCTTGCAAATAGTTTATGTTTTCCTGTATCTTTTCATGTGACAAGAAACTTTGGCTTTCATCCCAGAAATTATGAATGATATGTTGTAGAGACTCTAGATTCTATTATATTCTTTCAAAGAACATTCACTTTTTTAAAAAAGAAAAAGCAGGAGTTAATTGCCTGAGCCCAAGGTACTGGGCTTGTGATAAGTGGCAGCTCAAATCCAAGTTCAGCTATTTTAGTATTAGCTAGGCTGCTTGGAGTCTGTTCTTCAATTGCATAGTTCAAGGGTCATCAAGAGATTAGGACATAGTTTATATGTAGAATTTTAACCCTTGTTTTGTATATGAGTGAACTATCAAAAAAAAAAAAAAAAAAAACTAGAATGAGTTGTCTCATGGACCAGGAATGGAACCTAAATTTTTCACATGGCATTCAACAATCTACAACTAAAATATCCCTAACTACTTAAAACTTGGGACTAAGTCACATAATTTGATGCTCCCTGGGAATGTTTACCTGGTGTCAAAGTATTTTTTCACCTAATTTTATCCCAGTCAAAAATGAAAATAATCCTGGGAGGAAAACACAAGAAGCTCTATTAGCTAACTACACTTCATTGTGACTAAATAAGCAACTGGCTTCAGGACCCGGGACTTTAGCAAGGAGAAGGAGAAGTAGGAGGCTACAGGGCACCCAGGAACAAGAGACAGGGCCAGGTTGGGAGGAGGAAGGGAGAATGGTTGAGGCACAGAAAACCAGCCTCACCTACTTCATGCTTTTCTAGGTTTTGTCTTGCTAGACCAAATTCTCATTTGAAAATCATAAATTGAAAATGAGATAATTAGGTGAACACACTGTGTTCCAAAGCAGAAGCTGAATTAAAGTACATTTGGTTTTTCTTCACCAAAGAACACATCAGACTTTCTGTGAGAGTAGATGTTAAGAGCTGTACATCTGGCTCTGCCAAATATTAACTCAGGTTAATTACAGGTGATGATCTCAGATTTTAAAATGATAGATTAAATTGTTCCTCTAGGTTGATGTTTCTCCAAGACGATATGTCACATGTCATATGCCATCCTAACTACTTGAGTGTGTAATGCCATCAGTGACCCTGCAGCAAAAAAAGCAGCAGGGTCACCAATGGCATTACACAGTGGGGAAGGGCTTAGGTTGGGTCCTAATAATGCTACATCCAAATGTCATATTGAATTAAGTTAATCTGTGGGTATTTTCTTAACTGTAAACTGAAAAATCTCATTTGCAAGAAGTTGTTTTGACTTTTAAGCAGAAGATACTATAAAAGGTAGACTATTATAAACTCTCCTGAAGCAAAATATTTGCTTTATGTAAATAGCCTTCTCAAGTAATAAATAATTAAAGAACCTCAAAATAAAATAATGTATGAAGCTCTGAATTTCTAACCAAAAAAATTTCCAAAGATTTGTCTTTGAAAATGATCTCTTTTTAAGGAGAAATACTGAAAACACACGAAGTGCCCTAAGTTCCAAAGTCATAAGTGACAATTAAGGGCAAGAATTAAAATGAAGAGCACTTGGTTCTAAGAGTTACAAAGACTTAGGTACAAATTTTTTTCTTCCAGGCGGGTTACTTAACCTTGGACCTTGTATGTTTTCATTACCCACTCTGTTTTCACGGTGGTTGTGAAGGTCAAGTGCAGAGGCAGTAATGGATGTGAAATGGCACCCATACCAATGAGACGCTCGTGTATAGAAGGTACGGAGAAGTCTGGCACAAGGACCCAGCCTTCAGGCTGTGCCTGACACCCTTGTGCCTTGCTCTGCTATTTATGACAGGTTATTTTGGAAGGTGGGAATTACAGAGAACATTAGAGCTAAAGTGGGGTGAGAACTTGTTTGAATGTGCTCTTGAGGAAAGAGGAGAGGAAGGAGCAAAGGGCCCAGCACCTGAAACTCTGGGGATCACTCAACTCTACAGGAAAACAGCAAATAACTTTCTTAAAATTGGTTAAGTTGGAGTGTCAGATAGGGCAGGCACCCTGTCCTAAAAACATGTGTTAAAGAGAGACATGATAAGACTAGTGATTTTGTTGACATCTTAAGAGGGTATGTAAGTAGAAAATTCGTTTGTAAAAATTGATACTAGATGCTAGCAGTGACTATCACTGGGTGGTGGAAGTAATTGGTAAGAATATGTATGATTTTTATTCTTTTTGTTTCTATTTTCTAATTTTTCCACAATAAGAATATTATTTCCACAATAAAAATGTTAGATAAATAAAAAGTAAATACCGATTTTAAATTTCATATTAAATGTGGGAAAGAAAACCTAATTTTTTTTTCTCAGTTACCGGACATATTACTTTATAGGTAGCTTCTTTTAAGATAGAAGATGTGCTGCTTGATCATCAGCAATCCTTTACGGTGACCAGTCCCTCAACTCTCACTTGGTAGTCATACGGCCCTACTATCTCACATGGGGGCCTGTTCTGCTGAGAAGGGATTGGTTGTGTGAAGGGGTGTGGCAAAAATAACCCTTAGGAATATAGGCCACAGAGCTAATGAAGTGCCCCAAGAAAAGGAAGTCTTACCTATGGGCTATGAATTCTCTCCCCCCATGCCAGAGACCTGAGGGCATGTGACCTAGGAATGTGCATCCCAAGATAATACTACTTTCAGAGAACTCTCCTTATAGGTAAGTAACTCTCCTTTATAGGAGGTATCTTTGTGTGGCAGACTGTTTATGGGAGCAATTTGAATTGAACTTTAAATGAAAAAGGCATATCTCTGTAAGTGGTAATAATTTTAGTCATCTCGCTGTGGCTAGGGGTTGTGGAATTCATTAGCACAGATTAACATATAAAGTGGGTGAGATATCTAATAGCAAACGGAGAGGTTTAGGGGCCTTAATTCATCACTGAATGAACAGCGTGTACAGTATTAGGGACTATGAAATTTTTAATTTACACAAAGTGTCCAAGAATATAGGGAATAAATTTAAACCCAAAACAGATAATGGAGCTATGCCCTGCCTGGCTGGCAAGTTGAATTGTTTTTACACTGAGTGAAGAAAGCTAATTATCCCAAGCACAAGGAGACTGCTAAAAATAATAAGATTATAAGGAATAATTTGCTGATATAATTACAACAAAATTGGGTACACACAATCGTCAGATACATGTATTGCTTGACCTGGGTGAGAAAGTGAAATAAATCCTTCTTCTATAGCCTTCGTAAATTTGTTTTTATCATCTCCAAGTGGTGTTTGCACAGGCAGCACAATTTGCATGTGTAATGTGGCTGTACAAATTGACAACAAGTAAATTATTCAAGGAAATAGGCTGGTCGCGGGTCTGAACTATCTCACAAAGCCTATTCATTTTGAAGAATCACTGAGACGTGAAGCTCATACATCAACCGTTTTCTGACAATCCTCAGACTTATTGTCTCCTAAAATGTCATTATGGCTATTATTTATGAAGCTAATTCATTTATTAATATATATTTAACTCTGACTTGTCATGCACCTTAGCAGACATTCTGTGCACTGCATATTTTTGAATAGATGAAAGACTTTTGCATGCTTTAATGATTACTGTAAGCTGCTATAGATTTATAGAATGCAGCTTTATTATCTACTTGCATTAATACCTTTTTATAACTTTTTTTTTTTTGCTTAAGGCCACCAAATATAAATGGCAAATGACATATTCAAAAGATTGTATGGAATAAGATTTTCCAAGAGTTTGTTGAATTTTAGAACAAAATGGGTTATCTGTCAGTTAAGGCCTAATTCACCTAGAAAGATGGGTATATACCAATTATGTTGAATTTTCCTGCAAAATATAGGCTGCAATTTTTCACAGAAAAAAGGAAAAGATGTATGATTCATTGAGCTCTCTTTCTCTGAGAAGATGGCCCATCCTTTCATGTGCTGAGGTTGGACAACAGTTCTCAGGGAAGCTGAATTTTAGGTGTTCATCTTTACTTGGGACCTGTGCCATTTACATTGTCTCTAATCAATAAATAGGTGTTGCATGAATGAGTAAATAGATGAATGACCTTCAGGTTTTCTGATAATCTGTGAATAAAATCAGTATAAATAAGCAGTGACCTAGAATACTATTTTATACATTTCTCTTTTCTGCTTCAGCATTTCCAACCACTAGAGAATGTTCTGTGACCCCCACTATGATTTAGAATAAACCATACATATATGCAATCAAAAAACACAACATGTTATTTTTATAATGTGCATAAGAATATATCACTACTGGATATGTACTGCTGCTTCTGGTTGTCCCTGTATAAGTCTGCTTACTAGCATCTTCCACCATATGTGACCATGGCTACTGTGTGTGCGCGTGCACGCACATGTTTGCATGCACGCACATGTTCGCGTGTGTGTGTGTGTATGTGTGTGTCTTTATGTATTGGTAAGGCAGGAGTAACTGGAGAACGAAAAGGAGAAACAGTACAGTTGCTTGAGATAGTCTGCTCTGAGAGTGCTTCATTCTAACCGTTTAAGTAGTCACCATTCTTCTAACTCAATATTTCTGCTTTTGTATAGATGTAGACATAGAACTCTTACAGTAATAACCAAGTAGTAGGTCAGCACAGGCAAACGTAATATCACTGAAATCTACCAATGGATTTGAAACTCTGGCAAACCAGATGCTTTGTTTTTAAAGATAAAAATAAGATAAAGAAAAATGCCATCACCTGAGTATTGTATTAAATGTATTAGCTTTAATAATGTCATTAATCACTAACATATTTAAATAAAATATGTTTTAAAAAATACTATGTCAGGGAGACAAAATAGATTAGTGGTTGCCTAGGGTTGGATAGGCAGAGAGGATAGGGAGTGACCGCTAATGGCACGGGGTTTCTTTGGGGGGTGACAAAATTGTTTTAAAATTAGATTGTGGCGATGATTGCACAGTTCTGTGAATAAACTAAAAACCATTGAATTGTGCACTTCAAATGGGTGAACTGTGTAGTATGTGAATTATATCTCAATGAACTGTTTAAAAAGTACTACTTGATATATGCTAAAATTAAATATTTTACTGTAAAGGACCAACATAATGAATTATGAATAGTAGCATAAGGAAATAACTACTTAGGAAACTAGCTTATGAATAAAACTAGATTAAAATGTAAAATAGGTAATCTATCCACAAAAAGGAAGGAGGCCTATTTTTTGAAAATTCAGCCTTCAACAAGAATGGTGTTTATGTCTCATGATCTGACAAGAGAAAACAAATCCCTGCATTTCAAACACTGACATAAGCCACCAAATGTAGTCAGGAAAAATCTTTAGTAAATGTGTAAGGAGATACTATTTTTTGTTTAGAATACTTGTATAAGACCAACAAAGCATCAAGAATCTATTTTTAAAAGTAATTTTCTTATATCAAGCATTCTCTCAAAATGTCCCATTAGATATGGAAAGCAAACCACACACACACACACACACAGAGTGTCTTTCTAACTGCATAACCATGGCAGGGAAGGCTGATGACATTTTTATTAGTAATATTAATCACATGCTTAAAGGGAAAAATGTCTCACTTTTCCAGGAACCATAATATTTACCTATTTACACCTTTTAAAATTTCAGTAACTCCAACTTAGAACCTTTAACCCCCATAACCTTCAAAAAAGAAGTAAAATGAAAATTAATAAATGTTCCCTAGTGTGCTATGAGCCATTAATTGTACAGCCTGAAAAGCTTTAGCCTAATAAGAAACATGCCTTCAGCAGAAATGTGAAAGTCATCTGTGATGCTCATGATTTAATGATAAAAATGTGCAGTCAATTTTCAATGAAGTTAAGACCTATAACCCAGGAATATTTTAACTAACAAATTTTTGCAGATACTGGAGGAACTTTGAAAAGCAAACAACTTGAAGAACTGAAATATTCTCAGCATGAATTAAATGATTCATCTCTAAAGGGTCTTAAGATAGAAGCACTAGAATTTCTAGCAATAACACCTGATCAGAGATGGGTTTGTCCCACATGCCAAGAAAGTATGGGCATTTCATAAATCTAGCAACAAAACAATTTTATTAGTAAATTGTTAAAGAAGTGTTATATTAGGAATAAAGACATGTTAATAACATCAATGACCATAAATATCACATTAGTTTTGAAAATCAGCTCTAGATTTAGCTATAAAAGTCCTAAGCATAATTTATTTGTTCAAATAAATACTCACTTCTCACTGTGAACCAAGCCTGGGGTAGACATTCTGGAACTAAAGTGGGGAGATTCCTGAGGGATATAAAGATGAATAAAACACAGTCCCTGTCCCTAAGGAACTTAAAATCTTGAGAGCAGTGTGATGTGTTTGCAAAAATATTGCCATTATTGTTTGAGTTATTTACAATGACAATGTTTTATTTTTGTAATCAGAACTAAGAGCATTAAGATGGATTTCTTTTAAAGCACTTAAGTGCTGTCGAATGAGGTGCAAAGTTTTATAGGCATTCATTAGAGAGATCCCCGCCAAGAAAAATATTCAAGGAAGCATTAGCGTGTGAGCTAGGCTTGGAAGGATGGCCAGCAATATGATAGACTGAATTGGAGAAGGCATTCCAGGTGGAAGAGATTGAGTAAGCTAAAGCTAGAAATAAAAGTAATGTAATATGTAATGTACTATGCAATATGGCTGCAGATTAGGGTATATGTAGAAGAGAAAATACTAGAACCTTATGTTGAGGATGAATCACCAGAGGTCTACACTGTCACACTTGGGAATTCAGATTTAATTCATGAGGCCATAACTGTAAGGTACTTAGCACACAGTTCTAGGTACATTGTAAGTGCTCAGTATATATGAGCCATCATTATTATTGTCCAAGGTTTCAGAAAGAGCTGAAGCAAGGCTAATGGTTGAATTTAGTGTCTTTTCTATCCCATAGGTAGACTCTGGATGAGTGCTCCCCAATAGGTAGGTCCGTATTGAGGTACAACCTACTTTTAGCTGGCCCCTGATCCATCTCCACATTGCACTCCTCATATCCCTCAGAGGCAGGCAGTAACCAGTAACCATGAAAGTTCCTTCATGCAAAGGCCATGTCCTCTTCCCGATCTTTGTTCCTAGGCTTTAGCACACGTTGGATGTCCCAGAAATGCTTGTTGAACCAACTTCTCTCCTCCATTAGCTGTGAGTACTTCCATATAAATGAATAAGTTGATACTCCAGCCTATGCATCAGAGCATATGGCCTATCAATTTAGTAGTTGAGTTTGTCATCATAGGACATACTAATGATATCTCATTTCTGGACCTGCCAAGTTCCCAAGAGAGGCTCGGGCCTGCAACCCTCCGGATATTGAACCCTATCAGTTCTCCTCCTCCACCCCCCAAATACCACACTTACCCACACAGGAGTATTGTGAGTGAAATAAGACACATCAGATGCCTAGCATTGCACCTGATGCATGCTAACATTCACCAAGTGTTTTTTTAAACAGCAGAATTTCCGACTTATCCACCCATTGGCTCTGATTGATACATCCTTTAGAGTACTGTTTTGGAAGTAAAAGAAATAGGAGAAGCCTCATTCACAATTTTCATCTGCATGTCTCCTTTAGACAGATCCAGCCACTCATGTGGACAGTGACCCACTCTCTTTTTATACGACTGCCTGCAGCGCCTTGTGTCTGAGATCAGTTCCTATAAACCCAGTATTACAGATTTCAGAGCTGCAGCGTAAGTCAAGTTTTCCTGTTCTCATAAGGAACTAACGGAAAGAGGCATAGAGTAGCCAAGGACCAAAAGATAAACACTGTTTTGCAGTGGAAAAGCATAAGAGTTTTCAGTTTTGATCTGAATCTGTTATCACAAAGGCCATGGAGCCTGGTGGATAAGAGTAGGGATAAGTAAACTGCGGCCCATGTGCAAAATCCTGCCCGCCACCTATTTTTATAAAGTTTTATTGGAAGAGAGCCATACCCATCATTTACATGTTGTCTCTGGCTGATTTCACACTACAACAGCACAGTTGAGCAGATGCAACAGAGACTTCATGGCCCACAAAGCCGGAAATATTTACTGTCTGTCCCTTTACAGAAAAACAGTTTGCTGATCCTGGTTCAAAATAATGGCTTTCTCAGTCAAAACTGAGTTTAAATCCTTGTTCCAACTTGGGCAAGTTAACCTCTATACATCTCAGTTTCCTTACCTATAAAATGGGGGTAATGGCAGTATCTACTTCGCAGGGTTATTGTGAGCATTAAATACCCCAGAATACCAAGCACAGTAACTGTAACTTGGTAAGCTTATTAAATGCGAGCAGTGATGATGATGATGATGGTGAACATATAGGTAAAATTACTGTGCAGGGAACACCATACCTTAAAAGGGGTTTGAAAGTGGCTGTTGAAGGACCCCAATCGAGCAGAATACACACACACACACACACACACACACACACACATGCATACACACATACATATATGTATAATGTACACACATACTGATACACACATAATAAATATGAAAAAGATATAATAGATACTAATGCAAGTAGAACACACACATACACATATATATTACATAATACATCTATGAAAAAATGAAAAAGGTCTTAACAAAAATAGAATGCATATATGTAAACACACATACATATATATAAACACACACACAAAAATTCCTGTAGTGAGCAGAACAGAAATTTTGGTCTAGTTCTCCCCCCGCCCCCAAAAAAAAAAAGGTACTTTCTCGGTTTCTGGGGACAAAACCACTCTGATGAAATTACCTGATTGTGCGATCTTTGCACTAGAAATGGAAGAGAGGTCACATGGAGAATTGAGATTAGGCTGAATTTTGCATTACTCGAACAATAGTTTTTCCTTTGCTGTCTATCCCTTTGCAATGTTTAGCTCCCTCCCTTTTTTTCCCACCCAGTGGTGACATTCAGTCACTGCAGCAACTGCAACCAAGTGTTTTGTTTTTTCCCTTCAGGACTCACTGCCTATTTCTTAGTTCTGGGAACACAACTCAGACAAGTCGGTGAAGTTAAATGAAGATGTTGGAATGATTGTGATTCCAAAGAGCCAAACTGCTGAATGAGAATGAAGGTGGCCAATTACCACCTTCTAACATACTGTAATGCTTATTTATTATGACTATCGTTCATTGCCTTTGTCCTTCTTCATAATGTTACTTCCCCAAAGGCAGGGGTATTTGACTTCTTTGTTTATCGATGTATCCAAAAGGCCTAAAACAAAGCCTTGCGCCTTGTAGACACTCAGTAAATATTTGCCGACTTGAATAAATAGCTGCAGGTCTATCAGACTATGCTGCTTTGAAGAACATGCTGAAGTGTGGTCTAAGACAAGGTCATTAACATCCTCATCCCATCTGGCCCCTTGGACTTTATTTGGGCCTTTGTGATTAGAAAGATAAGGTCTGTTGGAACTGTTTCAGGGAGATTCTGGGAAACAAAATAGCTGCCCAGGGGCCTGGGAGGAGAAAAGTGATAAATAATAAAGAAGAAGAAGAAAAAAAAAACATGAGATACAAACAAACTCGAAAAAGAAATGGAATGGGCTTCAGGTAATCCTCCTACACGTAACAGCTATAAATTCTGAACATAATATAAAAAGCAGCTGTCCAAAGATACTGAAGAACAACTGAACAGGCAAATGCAGGAGTGGAGTCTCCATTTGGAAGAAGGGAATGGCAATGGGCAAGTTTCCTATGATTAGTGCTCTTTGCTGTAAAGCAGGACCCAAGTCATGCCAAATAGGAGTGACTAAAACCTGTATAAAAAACCTGTAGTCTTCCTGGCATGAAGCGCCGGGAGTCAGAGTTCAAAGTGCTTACAGTAATTAGAAAATAAAAGAGGAATCTTGGAAAGAGAGAGTTAAAGAGGGCATGGGTAATGTGTTGATGCATATAAACTCTGCCCATGTCATTGCTGGCACCCCAACCATGTGAGCAAGCAGCCCAGCACAGGCTAAAGGAACTAGACCAAAATTTCTGTTCTGCTCACTACAAGGGAGACAGTTCGGAGTCTGAGGTCAATTAAGTTAGCTGCCTGCTTTTAAAAAATCAGTACTCTTCAGAGGAACACAACAGAATCCAGAGGCTCTACAATATATCACTGACAATTTCTTGGATGTCACCGAAAGAAAATGTGAGTCAAAAGGCAATCAATGGAGACTGACGCTGAGATAATTCAGTGGCTTGAATTAACAGACAAGGATTTTAAATCAGCTTTTGTAACTATGAAAGATAACTGAGAGAAATATAAAGTTTAGTTTCTTTTAAAACTATGTAATTATTATTTGTAATTTATTTTGAAATAGTTTATATATCAAGAAAAACTTGAAATTAATATAGCAAACATTTGCATACTTTCCTCCTAATTTAAGGAATAAGCCTTACCAAATACTCTTAAACTCTACCATTTAACCATCTCTGAATATATTTCTCTATATACACTCCCAACAGACCACTATATTGAGTTTTATCATTACCTCAACTTTTTAATATAAGTACACTTATTGTTAAGCATACAGTTTAATTTTGCATGCTTTTTAACTCTAAATAAATTGCATTATACTTAATGCTGTCTCCTGCAACTTATAGTCTTTACTCAATATTGTTTTTTGATATTCGTTGAGGTGCACATAGCTGCTGTTCATTCACTTTCACCACCCTACAATATTTTATGAACATATTTCCATTTACTTTTTCATTCTCTCTTCCAAGAATATTTGGGTTGTTACAGTTTTTTTGTTTTCGCTGTTACCCACAAATGCTGCTATGAACATTCTTGTACAAAAAATCATATTTACGTGTTTAAGAGTTTCTCCAGAACAGTGGTCCTCAAAGTGTGGTCCTACACCAACGGCATCAGTTTGATCTGGGATCTTGTTAGCAGTGCAAATCTTTGGACCCCACCACAGACCTACTGAATTAGAAACTCTGGAGATGGGGCCAGCAATCTTTCCAGGAGATTCTGATACAGAGTCCAATTTGAAAACCACTGCCGGAGAACTGAATCGTAGGAAGGTACCTGCAGCCTGATTGGATAACATCAAATGACTGTCTAACGCAATTTTATCAGCTTACACTCTCACCCATCATTATATGAGTTTATACTGTTTAGCATCCTTACTGATACTTCATAGTCTTGGAATTTTTAATTTTTCGACCTATCCATTTGGTACAAAACGGTACCAACTGTGATTTTATTTTAGTCTTCCTTGAATCTAATGAGATTGAATATCTTTTTATTCACTGTTAGACATTCATACTTCCCTTTCTATGAAATGTCCGTACCTGTCTTTTGCTCATTTTTCTATTGGATTGTTTGTCTTTCTCATATTAAGTAGTACACTCATCCTTGTCAGTCAGATGTTTTGCACAGACCTCTTCCAGTCTTGTGCCTTTTCTTTTCACTTTCAAATGGTCTTTTGATAAGCAGAAGTCTTTCATTTTATGTAGTCAAATTGATCATTTTTCTATGTGGTTGGTGTTTTTTGTATCTTATTTAAGAAATGCTGCCACATGATGATGTCAAAGGGAAAAATGCTTCTCTACTATTAGATAATAAATATGTACTTTTATTTTCTTCTAAAAGTATTAATAATTTGCTTTCACATTTTAGTCTTATATCCACATTGACTTTATTTTGTATGGTGTGAGATAGAAATCCACTTGTTTTCCACATGGATAACCAACTGCCCCAGTTGCATTGAATATATAGATTTTGAAGAAAAGAACTGACATCTTTATAATACTGAGTCTTTCAATTCATGAGAGTAGTAGACCTGTCCGTTGATTTAGTTCTTCTGTAATATATTTCTATAAAGTTTCATAATTTTTGGTAAATTTATTCCTAGATATCTTATACATGTAAGTTGCCTTGTGAATAGTATCTTTGTAAAATAAAACTATAGTGCTCACTTTGGCAGCACATATTCTAAAATTGGAACAATAAAATAAAATTGTTTTTTCAAATGGTTGCTACTGAAGTAGAAAAACACTATTGATTTTTGTATGATGGTCTTCTAGCCAGCAACTTTGTTTAATGGTAAAAACCAGACTATCTTTGTATTTCTGTACTATTATAATTATCCCAAGTTGCTGGAGCAACATCTATAGTACCCTTGGGAAAAGACTTTGGGACCTTAGAACAGTTAGTCAAGTTGTCACCCATATATAAATGCAAAAGAAAGGGTACTCTCAGATCTACAAAGTGTCGGACTCTTTCTTTTTGCATCTTGCTTGAGGCCATACTCCAGAATATTAAGAAAAGACTTAGAATTTAAAAATACTGAATGGAGATGCTACCACAAAGATGAACCTGAGGTAAGCCCTGTCAATACAGAAATAATTAAATAAGAGCTCGAACTAAAAGGCTCTGCTGGCTTAAGTGATTTTAAAAAAATAGTACACAAAATAAATAAATATTTTAGAATAAAATAGGGGTGGCGGGGGTCTTAGAACCTTAAATTTACAAATGAAGGATGGGAAAGGTGAAATTCTGTGTGCAAAATCTTGTCCTTTATGCAAAGAGGTAATGAGCCTATTGTTTTCATCAGATATTTATAATTTTAGAAGCTGCGAAATACTGTTATATTTGACCAGTTGAATTTAAAAATATGTGTTTACGTTCCAAATTGTTTAAAGCATCAAAGGAGGCAATATTGTACATGTGATAAAAGGTATATAGAGAAGGGACAACAAAGAGGTACAAAAAAGGGAAAAATGATGTGATAATAATGAATTTAGTTATAAATTCCTCATAAGAATAAAGATTAGGATAGGAGTAGGCTTGTATTGAATGAAAAACAACTTTAATAACATATTACTTTGAATTTTTTAAACCAAAGCACTACTAACATGATTAGAAATAAAATGATGGTTATTTCATAAACATAAAGTCTGCCAAAGAGCACAGTTTTATTTGGGAAAATGTTTCTGAGGGTTTTTGCTTTGCATGGGAGGACACAGAAAGATATGTTTAAATCGACTACAGAAAAAAAGTTTCTAAATCTCATTTATTTTATTTATCTATCAAATACTTATATAGTGCTTCCATGTGCCCGCTATTATTCTAAGTGTTTTACAAAGAGGAATTCATTCTATTAGTTAGGCTTCTGGCAGGAAACAGATGGCACACTCGAATTGGATAAATTGAAGCGAATAGAATAAAAGGAATATTTACAAAGATGCGAGTGGGATTTAGAAAAAGCAATCGGGGATGGGGCGACACCCTGCTTAACGGCAGCAGGGAGCCTTTACCACCCATAGGACCGCCTGCAGGGGCGAAGGGAGAGAGTCATTGGAAGTACCCAGAGAGACAGCCATGGCAACCTGGCAGGGAGGGAGCAAGGGGAATACACACCCCAACCTGGCTCTCCTGCCTCCGGCTCTCTCTATGGTGCCTCCCATTAGCCAAACAGGACAGAAAGCCAGAAGACAGAGAGCTCATTGTTGCCACTCTTGTGGGCCAAAGTCCCAGGGTGCAGAAGCCTAGAGAAGAAAGGTTGGAGGAGCATCTGGAGGAGCAAAGAGAAGATACTCAGAACACTCATAATAACCCCATTTAGCAGGTTCTATTGGTGCACGCATTTGTACAGCAGGTGACATACAGAGAGGTTAAATAACTTCCCCGAGACTGCACAGCTGGTAAGTGACGGATCTAGGATTTTAACCCAGGCAGTCCGATTCAACTGCACTAGGCCTATATTTTATTATATTATTATATTATAAGTTTATATATCTTATTATAGCCATGCTCTGTTTGTTTGTTGTTGTTTTTTTTTTCTGATTCTGTCTGGTATACTGGGATTTAAATGGATGAAAAAAGACCATTGTAAGAGCCATTTTTTACTTCTTTCTACCACCTGTTTAAGGGCTGGGAGGTATTTTTATGTTATTGTAGACACTTAACTACCAAGACTCCCATTATGATTCATAGATCATTTTGAAAATTGAGCAATTTTCATGATAGGCATACTTCCCAGCAGCTTCTTAGTAGAGTTGGGAAGATTATAGCCAGAAGAAACACAGGAGGTGAAATTTGGTCTCGTTTATAAGTGTTTGGTTGTAAATGTGGATTGTGGTTTCATTAAATTTGTATACATGAAGTCTTTTAATTTTCCAACAGGATTGTGGAAATCTGGCAATTCTTAATAATCAAGGCCTAAATCCTTTCTAGATTTTTTTTTTTTTGGTAAATATTTTCAAATATTAAAATAACCACGAGTTCAAGAAAAAATAAGTGTGTTTCAGCAAACAAACTAAAGCATATTTTTCAAGAGGAAAAGTTTTGCTTTTTGATTTCTATCATTAGTCTGGTGTTCTCTTGCATGATTTCTATCATTAGCCTGGTGTTCTCTTGCATAAACTACCTATTAGAAAATTTAGAATCGGGTGTAAGTACAAGGCTAAAATGACTGCCAAGTCCAGTACTGTTTTTCTGGAGGTTTTTGTATTGTCGAGCATTTTTATTGTTCCCCCCAAACTTTATTCTTCTACACCGACCCTCCTGCCATCTTGTACAGCTGCCCTTTTCACCCTTATTCTATTCTCTGCTTGTCCGCTACGCATCCATGCCCCAGGCAACTACCCATCATGCCACTCTTCCCTGGACTACATCTTTGCCTTTTCACACCTTCGTGCCTTTTTATTTGCTCTTCCCTCTGCTTCGAATGCCGTTCTCTTATGCTTGGTAACTCCTCCTCTTCATCCGGGAGTCCCAGTGCTGCTTTCTGTGAGGCAGCTTTCCTACCTCCCCTAGAAAGAGATTTTCACTCCTTTTTAGGAGCTTCTAGGATTTTGTATACATGCTTCTTCTGCAGACCTTACTATATTGTATTAACATGATTTGTTCGTGTAACTCTTTATCTTACCAAACTGTGACGTCGTGAAGGCCAGGACCAGAAACTGCAAAGCGTTTTCAAAAGTTGTTGAATGAACAACTGTTACCAAACCAATGAACGAGAATTAGTTTTATAATTCTTGGCCACCATATAAGGGCCAGAAACCCCTTCAAAGTCTGGGGTTCTGTGACTGCCACCTGCAGGAAGAAATTCAAGGGATTACATAACTGTATGAAAAATATCCATCCTGCTTTGCATTTTACTATTAGGGTCTATGAGTTAAATGCACATCTGGTATAGTTCCTCAGTAGGTAGACTTAACATTCCCTATGTGAACCAGAATTCCCAAATTATTAAAAGTCTTCTTAGCATTTTGCTTCTTATAACGATGCCTTCAGTAAATTCATTCAGTTTTACGGGTACTACAATTATATTCATGCTCAAAACCTTAAAACTGTCGAAGCATTATTTCTCATTAGCTTCCTCTGAATAAGTATTAAAATCAAAATGTGAGATGAGTCCATATTATCAAATATGAGGATGAGATTTTGGTTTAAAAAATATTCTCCAGGACCCTGAGTGTTAGAACAAGAACAACGTCTTTGTTTTTAACTTGTGTGTAAGAGTTGTTTTTTTTAAAGAATGAGAGAGCCTCTTCCTGGATCTCCCTTTGAGTCTCAAAAGATGCCTCCATCAGTAGGTGTTATTTCAAACTGCCCCAACCTGAACTTCCCAGTTTCTACCCATGTGGTCTACCTGCCCACGCACCCAGTTTTCCCCGGCAACCACTACCCACACAGCTTACTTTAAATTCAATTAATGTTGAACCATTTTCTTTTATCTCCTCTACCACCAACTCCTATCACTCCCTCTACTTCATTTAGGAGTTGGACAGAGCGAGGCCAACTCCATGCATCGTTTAGCTTCTGCATGTGATGCTGGTACTGGAGAAATAACAGCAAAGTAACCGCTTTCACTACTCCCGTTTTCCCCCAAGTGCCCCAAGGTGAATATTAACCTTTCAATGGTGTAATATAATCTTATTCCACTTGCGATTCAATTTGGCAAAGATCTTGTACTGAGGTTGCCTTTTTGTTCTCTTTTTCTGTGGCCAGACGAGTCACCAGCGTTAGTTACCAGCCGAGATGCTGACTATGGAGGTGTGATAAACCATGAAGCAGTACCTAGAAGTAAAACATATGCCTACCTAAACTATGAGAGCAGGGATGTCTGTAAATGTTTACGAAACTGGAATCAGCTCATCTTAAAGAAAAGTGTTTCATCAAGAGACCTCAATATATAATTTCAGGACTTAAAACTCTAATATTTGTCTTGGTTTCCAGGACTGCATTCCTATTTACTGAAAATTTGTGGCTCAAAAAGTGTTACCTAAATCCCTCACTTAAATTGGCTAATGAGTTAGAATAACTTTTTCAGAGTTATTAGTTTGACTTTCTAGTATTTTCTTTCCCCTGATCTGCCATATGGTACACATTTATTTTTAATATCAATGTAAATTAAAATTAATCTTGTTTAGGGAATTTGGAAGAATTTCATAACATCCCTTGAGGTAGTTTGAAATGCCCTAGAGTGAAACAAACTAGGGTTGAGACATACTAATCTAGATTAATGCTAATAGATACCAGGTCAGGATTAATCTTGTGTTTTTGTGCTTTCTATCATAAAATAGAGTGCCACAAGTGGCTGCGTGGCAAATAATAGTTAATCTCAATGTACTGAAAATAATATTTAGCTCTTTAATATTTGTCTGAAGTTAATTCTTGTGATGCAACCATGACTCATTTTCTTCTTATGATTTATAGCTCTGATGTGGATGTTAATAGTAAACGAATTATAGCTCATTTGGTAGCTTTTTAAATTACAGCTGAAATCTACCTTGTGCTTTACTCAAATGAACAGTCGTTAAGATTTTAAGCAAGTAATTTACAACTAATAATTTATAACAAAATAGGTTCTGCTGTTAAAGAAAAGCACAATGGATTTAAAAGCCTAAGATGAATAATAAGTGCTGGGAGCTCTCCTTTGTTCTTGGCATGTTGGCAATTCCTGTCGTTAATAACAATACTTGGCTTTAATGTGACAAATTTCATTTGTTTGTTTGTTATTCTTCATGGCATTCCAGGGCCATGAACGCTCTACCTCAGAGGAAGAATGTTTATTTCATTAGGTGTTAAAAGTGGGTTTAGGACCTAAGATAAGCCACAGGCCTTTGGGAAGGGAAATAAGGACTATATTAAATTCCAGTGGATTCTTCCCTACCAGCAATCAGGGAAATACCGCTCCTTGAGCCTAGAGGTGGAAGAAGCAAATGTGACGCTTGCAGATGTGGCATGAGATGAATTATTCTTCCATATGCAAGCCCTCAAAGTACTTCTGTCCATGATTCAAGGATCGGTCAGCACGTGAACTATGAGATGAAAATTGTTGCTCAGTAAGTCATATTCTCGAAGTGGTGGTTTCTTCCCCCAGTGCTCATAGCTTGTGTTCTCTAAGCTGTAATTTTCTTCTGGGAAAACTTGGAGCCATCACTTCTGCTTGGGTGAAAGCTGCTTGAAGCCTGGGGTTTTCACTTTTTCATCTTTGTATACTCAAGATCCAGAACCTGACACAGTGGAATGTAGTGTCTCTCTCTCTCTCTCTCTCTCTCTCTCTCTCTCTCTCTCTCTCTCACACACACACACACACACAGACACACACATAATCATACGACACACACACACACAGAGACACACACACACACACAGAGACACACACATAATCATACACACAGTGATTCCCAACTGATTGACCAAATCCATGAATGTCAGTCCGTCATAGTGAAATCTAACCCCCAAGCCCTGTAAATAAAATTTAGTATGCTAAGTGCAGCAACACATAAAAGGGCTGGTTGCCCTTGTTTTTTACTAATAGCTAAGGAATGACATTCCTTATCATCTCAAACAGCCCAGCTCTTGCCATTACTTTGGAATTCACCTCCATTTTCTCATACATCCGTTTGAACCCTCAGCGTGATAGTGGTCCCTGTGATTCAAGTCACAGTCCCAGAGAGCCTGTCCTCTAGAGTCTTTAGTTTGGGTTCAGCTAATAAAGATTACAGCTACTTCCTAGTCCCCTTAGATTGTAATCAGGTCTAGCAATTCTCTGGCTTTCCAAGAGCATTTTTGTCAGACACCGACAAAATGTTCTAGAAGGACCTAGTCTTATTTCTTCCTTTGTGGCTAAAAACGATCTTTTGATTGTTAAGTACAAAGTATACACGTGGGAGTGAAGCGGAGGATAGGGTTGATCCCCCAGTTTTTCTCAAGTGGATTAGATACAGAAGTCAGATGTTCCTAGATTATATTGTACTTTGTAGGCACCGAGCTGGCCAAACAAAACAAGAAGAACCCTGCCTCTGCTCCTGCCTATGTAATTTACTTCTGTTTAATTAACAGAAACATTGCTCTTCCAAATTTCCAGGTTAATCTTCAACTTTGTAATTACATTAGTAATTAATGTAAATTTGCATAATTAATTGAGCATTATTTATTCAGGAATTAAAAATATTACAGTGCTCTACATAAATAAGCTAAAGATGTTGATTGGAGCTGAAGTATCACAAAGTTTAAAAATCATTCACCTTTTATTTTTTATTCCTTTAAGAAGAGACAAAAGGAGATTATTTCAAGCATTATTTTGTCATTCTAAATCTACATTTCTTTTCTAGATTACAGGCTAATTATTAGTGATTAGAATCATAGCTAAAAATATTCCCATTAAAAATATATAGAAATAATAAATATTGTTTTAATTATCTCAAGGAAATGAGATTAAAGAGGGCTCTTCTTTACTAGGGCATAACTGTGTCCAAATTCCATATCTGGGGCAGAACTCATGTTAAGATTTAGGGTAGAAAAGGGGTGCAGGATATGAATCACATTAATGACAACACAGTAAACTATTTGGTCTCCTTTATTCAGGCTCTCTACGTGCTCCAAATCAGATATTATTTATTGGGCTTTCTAAATAGACTTTTTTCAGTTTGGCTATGAAAACCATAGTTTATTAACATGATTCCTACCTAAATAGAGCTCACAGGTAATGTTTCGGCACACTCTAGAATTGCATTTAGCCACCTTGAAACCTATGTAAGGGTCCATTTCCTTTTTTTTTTTTTTTTTTGTCCACTTGAAAATGTGGAAGGGATATTGGAGGGGCTCAATATGCTAAGACTGGTTTTTCTCCCGCTAGAAAAATAAGGTAGTCACTTCCTGATTTATCCAAGAAAAATATGTTGGCGTCCTGGAGAATAATGTTGGAAACAGAAACCACGCAGGAAAGATAATAGAGAAAAAAACCCAGAGCAGTGAGACCTTGTCATTCATCACAAAAGACCTGTCAGGTGGGCTAAGAGAACAAGAATGTGGGGAAAGTTCTCGTTGGGGCCTCCTTCTCCCCCCACCCATCCTTTAAATAAGCAATAAATTGGGAGACATTGAAAGCTGGGTCAATTGAAGGAAGCAATGCCAGGATACCCAGACCAGGCTCCTGGGCCCTCTAGACAGACCCACATTCAGCCAGCCAAATGCCAAGTCCGAGGAACCAGAAGCCTTAGATCTTATTTTGCAGCATGTCCACCATAATGGATGGTGAAGGGGGAAGAGTTAAGTGAGGTGATGATTCAGGGTTATTATAGTTGCTTCTGATGAGGTAATCACTTGGGTTTGGGGCTTAGATTTCAGGCAGGTTTAAATTCTGGCATTACCACATACTAGCTATATAATTTAACGTCCTTAAGTTTGAATTTTATCATCTGTGAAATAGGGACAATAATAGTACCTAACTCACAGAGTCAGTCTCAGAATAAAAATAAGAACTAGTATTTACTGAGCATTTACTGTGTATCTGGCGTTGTACTAATCTCTTGACATTTTTTATGTCTTTTTTTTTTTTGAAACACCCTCATCATTGGATCATTGGTCCAAGTATCTCTGCTTTTATTTAGTTACTATTTTTAATCAGTAGGCCCTCGTGACTCCACTCCCCAAAATTAAAACTAGGACTCCAACAATAACATACATCTGACTAGGTTGTTCCTCCATCCCCGACAACCCACCTCTGTTATCTTTTGTCTGTCTTAATCCTATTATTACTCTTATTTTACAGATGAGAAAACTAAAGCTTGGAAAGATTAGTTACCTTTACTGAAGACATTCATCTAGGCCTTGATTAAGTGAAAAAAAATCCATATAGTATGTGATACAGTGCAAGCATCGCTAGACACTCCATAAATGACAACCATCATTATTCTCGTATATCTATCTAAAAGTGTTGTGACATCAAACACTATGAGAGCAGAGGGAAGCATGGACCCACAGTTAACTCTTAAAGTTAGACGCTGGCAACCCCAGAGGTGGATAAGGCGACACTTGAATTGTGCACTGTGCCGTGGCGAATCAGCTCATTGCCCTCTGTAGCACATATCTCAGGCTTCTGTCTTCCGTTGTAATAAATGAAGCACTGGACTGAGATTGAGGGGAATTGTGTTCTAGCCCCATGGTTGAGTACACCTTGATTGTATCCCCAGGTGAACGTCCGCCGTGTGACTTCCTGGGAGATCAACACTCAGGACATGTTGCTACCTGAGTAATTTTTTCTCAGGGGTAGACATTGCTCGAGGTTAGACGACCTGTGCTCCAGGGCCCCCAAGGGGGTGTGGGACATGACAGAGATGTTCTGGTTCTCCCCTTGGCTAAGAAACTGGTACAGACATAAAACCAACAATATCACTCTTATGTTTAAGTTCTTTTCATTTCTTAATTAGGTTGAGATCTTGAATAACCACGTCAGCAGAAACACCCGGTAAAAAGATAGCTTTTATAAATCATTTTACATAAATAAATTATAAGAGGCTACATTTCCCAGTATATTATTTTTGGCATTATTTTTGCTTCAGTGACTGACCCCAGAAACCAGAATACAAAAAGTATTCTTATGAAGGTGTTTTGTCTCATATTTTAAACGAAATTACTGTAGCCATTCTCTGAATTGTTCTTCTATCAGTTACCCTTCTGTTGATGACAAAGGAAATTCAGGATCCCAAGATGGTATTTTCTTATAGACTCTAGCAAGATGATGTGTAAGGATTTCAGATGCATAGCTCTTATTAAAGTTAACAAGAGCTGTGCTGTTAAAATCCCCTCATGACACTTTGCATATATCCTGGGAAGTCTGAAGAAAGTGCCGAAGGGGCATCAAAACACCAGCATCACTTCGATAAACTTGTCACCAGGTAAAATAAAATACTTGTGTGTTTGCTGCTTTTCCTCTGAAATATAAAGTAATTATGACTATATAAAAACCTTTTACCATAACTAATTAACTATGAGCTCCTCATAAACTATGTGTCGACAGCACCGTATGTCTAATTATCTTTTTTCACTTCAGAATTGAGATGTTGAATAATGAAGAAAACATTACCTGATGAAGTCTTTTATTTTATGATGATATCTCTGGAGACAGAGGGGACACAAAGGCTTAAATGCCATCTTCAATTACATCTGGGCCTTGGCAAGCTTTCAGCTATTTTTGATTTGCATGGAGCCACATTATTTTTAAAAGCTTATGGAAAGAAGAAAGGAAAGAAGGAAGGAGGAAAGGGAAGAAGGGAGGAGGGGAGGAAGAGAGGGAAGAAGAGGTGGGAGTAATTATGAAATGATCTCTATAGCTGTTTAAGCACTCTATTAATTCTAGGCACAAGAAACCCTTTTCATGTGTAGGAAGTCAGGCCGTAGCTGTTTACCTCCAGCCTACTCTGTTGGGCACTGTAGCTTGGGTTTTGCCAATTCCATTAAAATGTCTCTTCACTCCCTGCTCCATAATGAACCACTCTCACTAATTCAAACCAGACAAGCGTGAACTTATATGACAGAAACAGGAAGGTGGGTATTTTTTTTTTTTTTTTGGCATGTGGGTGTATAATTTTTTTAACTTTTGAAAGCAATGGCTCAAATCCATACCTGCAGGCACTTACGTGTGGGACCAACCATGCTAGAGAGAGTGTTTCTAGTCCTTGCTATTCCCAAGCCAGTGCCGACCTTCCAAATAGTCCTCCATTTCAGCAGCGTTGGCTATCAAGCAGCACTTCCTTTGCCCGTGAGGCCAACCCTGTCTTTGGATACTCCGTGCAAGGCCTGTCGAAATCTAGGAGAGCTGACAGATGAAGGAATCTGAGGAGTACCAAACTACAATAGGAGCGCCCCAAGGGCCTGGGTTTCTCTTCCCAGGGCTCTGTTTGTCTGATGTTTTTATTGTTGCACACAGTTCAATTGGAGTCTTGTAACTCGGTGCTTCCTAAACTGTGATGTAAATACAAATCACCAGGGACCTTGTTAAAATGCAGATTTTGACTCATTAGCTCCAAGATGGAGCCTACGGTTCCGCATTTTTATCGAGCTTCCCCAGTGATGCTGCTGTTGCTGGTCCATGGACCATCCTTTGACTAGCGAGGCTTCCACTCCTCCAAGCCAGCTCCAGGACTTTCTTCCTCGATGTAAATCCTTTCTCTTCTTCCTCGGTCCTCTGAAATCTGGGAGCACAGCCACCGAACTTGGTATTGATCCTGGTACTTATGTAGCCTCGGTCTCCTCTGATGGACAAATGTTTTCTGTATGTAAGGCTTCACTTCACAAGTAGATTCTAAGCTCCGCTTCCTCATTCCTTGGCATCCTGACTCAGCGACAATGACACCGAAAGCACAGAGGCCACCATAACTACTTGTTGAATCGAATTGAGTGGAACTGGATTGAATTGACTATGATTTCTTATACTATAACGAGACTACATTTCTTTCCAAACAGGGTCCATAGACTATGCAGAAACTTTATGGGAGATTTCATATTGCAAAATGTCTGGAGCAGTGAGTCTCAAGTAAGCAATCAAGTTGTAGCATTGGATCTCAGACCTTGCCTACTATCCCAGCCCTACCACCCTATCCTCAAATAAACACACCCAAAACAGGAAGGAAAATATGAGCAGCAACTGGATCTTTATTTTTCCTTCACTGAAGAACTCTATTGACTTCCCATCATGGCCTACCCCTCTCTCTGACCTCAGCAAGTGTTTTGCTATGCGAAGAAAAATGGGAAAAAATGTGGTCTCTTCATTGAAAAAAAAAAAAAAAAAAAGGCAACCTTTTTTTGTTTTGGTAACTTAAATGTATAATAAAGCCCTAGGTATTATCTTTTTTTCTGAATCATCTTCCAGCCCAATGGGTTGAATTTATATGCCTCTCCTCCAACTTAAAAGAAAAATAACAGTCATCTGTTTTTTTTCCTGCCACCATTCCATCTTGGCGTAGTACCCCTCAACTTTCCATCTCTTCTTTGCCTACCACATTCTTATACATGCATGCGGGTCCAATGCAAACCCAGCCTTTCAGATTTCCCTTCTCACTGCCCCAGCCTAAGGAACGTCACTCTCCTCAGAAATTGTAGAGCTGCAATTATATGCAGAATATATTTGACCATTAATTGTGTAGTATCCTATGCCATATTTTTCTTTGTTGTCTCAGCCTGCTATTTAAATACTTTGTTGTTAGTTAACTTTAGACATATTTATACCTTATCAAAAGATACTAGACTAAAATTTGCTAAAGAAATCTGTAACATACCTCTGTCCCCCTTTGTGTCTAGCAAGGGGAACAGGGGTACAGGTCATGGATTTCATTTATCCATTTGACAATTAATTTTGAGCACCATACAGTGGGGTGATTGAGTAATAACCAAAATGAGGTGAAATATATGTATATAATTGAGTGTAAAACCTGATATTTCACAATCCAAGTGCTTTCACATATAACATCTCATTGTCCTTGTGACATCTTTCTGAAGCAGATGGGAAAAGGTAATAAGTCATGCAAAGCATTTAATTAGTAAACTCACTTTGACAGTGTTTCAAGTCAGGATGTGAAAAAAAAAAGAAGATATTAAGTGGAATAATATAAAATTTAACTGTGACATGTCAAACCAACTCTTGGAGCAGATTCGTAAAAATACCAGAGGATGAACAATGATTCAAAAGCTAAACAACAGTGGATCGATTTATGGCTTATTTAGCCAAATCAGCAATCTGGAAGAGATACCTCTTAAATTTTGACAGAGAGTAAAACAGCCTGAACTCCATGGTTAATAAATTCCATAAGTAGAGAGCAAACATTAAAAATGCCCCGTAGCTCAATGTCTTCAGCCAAAAAGAACTAATCCAATTGACTGAGACCAAAGAAAATGACTGAGGATGTATGGTTGCAGAATGTCTCTGAGGTATTCAACACCAAGTCAATTTAAGGACTTGTAAGTTAATAACTAGGACTTTACACATAATCCTGTACTTTACAGGTGGCCAGTGAAGGTTCTTTACAACCAGAGTAATGTGATTTTCATGCTCGCTGTCAGTCAGAATGTTAGTAACTGAGTTCCAGACCAAGAGAAGTTCCTTAATCAGTCCGTTAGGAGAGTCCCCCAGAACACCAACATGGGGGTGCAGCACAGAGCCCTGGGAAGACGGGAGGTCATAAACACATGTAGGGAGGGAAGAGCAGTGGACAACCGCCATGGGGAAGGCTGGTTCATAGGGCTTTTAAAGTGTATTTAGTAAATAATTAAATGGGAAACCTAAAAGATATGTCAGGATCAAAGATTAAGTGCAAATTCATAATAGAAATCTTCGGAGCTAACGATCTTCAAAGCTACAGTTCTGGGCAATTTATGGATTTGCACTAATGGTGAGAACCCAGAAGCAATAAGAGTTTCTCCTTAGTGTGATTCATCATCAGCTTTTAGGCAGAGAATATCTGGAGATTAGGTGGTTAGAGAGTGAATTTCAGTTTCAAAGGGGTGAAGAGGACTTTTTTTTTAATACTACGTAGTGTTAGATGAATATTTTAAATGCATTGATTGGATTTCTTTTTAAAAAATGGTTCAACAGCTGTGTGTGTGTGTGTTAATTTCTAGTAGAAGTATTATAATGTCAGATGATAAGATCTTTACAGATTTGATAATGACTTATGTCTAGAAAAATAAAATAAGAAAAGCAACTAAACCATTGGTTGACCCCCTAATGTTCCAATCACAGTACTAGTACTTGACACACATTCTCTTATTCTATGTTAATATTACAAAGTAGACAGTATTAGCTGCAAATACGAACCAGGAAATGAGAGCTCAGAGAATGGACTATGCTGCTCCAGCTCCTGACTGCACAAAATTCATCTGCAAACCAGCAACATCAGCATTACTTGGGAAGTGATTAGAAATGCAGAATCTCAGGCCCCACTCTAGACATACTGAATCAGAATCTGCCTTCATCAGTAGCCATAGAGTTCAGACGTGTCCTGTCTATGCGTCACTTGAGTGAGTTCTCATAGAGAACCTGGGGGAGGAGGCAGATCAGTGATATGACCAAGCTCAGGGCTTACCGCCCATCCCTGCCATGCAAATGAGCAGCAGCTGAAGGGCCTCTCACCTAGGAAGTGCATAAGGTTCCTAGAGAAGTGCCATATGGAGAAAACAAAGGAAGAAGACATCTTTGGCTGGTTCTAGCAAGGAGCATAGGAGCTCATGGGCCCTCAGGAAGACTCATTCCACAAAAATTTACTGAGTGACAACCATTTATTACAAAATGAGGTTAAGAATATAGGTTCTGGAGCCAGACTGCCTGGATTTAATTTCAGATCTGCTTCATAAGCTTGGGCAACTTACTTAATCTCTTCATTCCTCAGTTTCTTCCTATGTAAAATGGGAATGCTAATGAAATTGTGGCGAGGCATACAGAAAGAGCTCAATGGATGCAGGTTTCATTATTTCCCATAATGTGCTGGAGACTACGTACAGTGTGGAATGAAATGAATGTGGCCTCTGCCTTCCCATCAAGAAACTGAGCTTTTGAAGGAGAGGCCAACTTGATGAGGTACAACTGTGCTACGTGCTACGCGAGAAGAGAAAAGGGAACTGTGGAAATGTGCCTGACTTCATGGAAGGAATCGGAATATTTCTTCTGTAACTGGCCTTCCTTTGTGGTCTGAAGTTTGAGTAGGGAGGGTCTTACTGGTGTAAAGAATAGCATTAAAACCCTAGTGATGAAGTGAACTCTGGAGGACCTGAAAGGTGGCCTGTGGAGTGAGTGCAGAAAGCAAGGTGCTTCTGGTGCCGTGGAGGAGTAGGCAACCTAAAAACGCCCCTACAAAAACACCTGGAAATGCTGGATATAGAGTAAAAAATGTCCTCTTAGTTCAGAGTAGAACTCATAAGGAAGGAAAACCCTCAGTTGCTGGAACTGAAGAAACTGAGTAAACCAGTGAGCTATGCCATGGTCGCCCTTCTAGGAGTTATTGATTTTAGTAACCCACAGTGTGGCTAAGAGAAGATGGGGCTGGGCTGTAGGCTGTGAAAGGTAAGAATTCGGAGCTGAAACCTCCTCCATGAAGCGGAGACATGCAAAGGGTAGATTAGGAAAACTCACTCACCAGCACAGGGACAGAATGAGGAAATAGTCTACCATTTTGGGTTGAGAGAGATTATTGGATTCATATTTTAAAATATTCTAGCTGCGGTTTGGAGGAGGGCAAAGGTTGTATGGGCATATGAGTTAAGAAACTCAACATTCATGGGAGACATTCTGCTGGCTTTGACTGGTAGCATAATTAGTTTCATGTCCAAAATTGTCACCATAAACGAAGAATGGAGCTTAACAAGGAGCTTATGAAATGACTTGGAAAAACAGAACAGATCAATGACAAGGGTTGGGTTTCTAGAAACCACAACAGTAGATGCCAGCGGGATCCGGGTTGTATGTGATCTTGGAAAAGTCGGTGCAGGTCAACTCGAGCCAGGAGAAGAATCCAACCACAGATGGGAGGGACCTTTCCCACTTTGAAGGATAGCGATTATGATGATCCCTGCAGAAGATAAAGCTGCAGAGTAGCCCAGGGAAAAGGGGATGGTCTTTGAGCTCACACCTAGAGCTGAGACGTGGAAGAAAATTGTGGAAGAAACTGAGAATCCCACCAGAACTTCAGTGTCACAGACTCAAAGTTGTTCCAGGCTAGGAAACCAAGTCATGCAGTCTAGCATCTTCTACCTCTCATAGAGCGGAAAGACAAGAGAGGCATAAAACCTAGTCTGCTACTCAGTGTGTGGTTCGTGGACCAATAGCATCAGCCTCACCTGGAGGCCCCACCTCAGGCCTCCTGAGTGAGAAACTGCATTTTAATATGTTCTTCAGGGATTTCTATACATGTTACAGTTTGAGATACGCTGCTTGGGAAGACGGTGTCATCTGAGCTATCTGTAACTGAGGATATGTGATATGTGTTCTGAAATGGATTATGTGAGAATAGTTTTGAAATATTCCTATTCTTCTCAGGCAAACCAAAAGTAGAAGAGATTTGGCCACATCTAGGCCAAGATAGCTAGTATTGGAATCCTCCAACAAGTCAGATTGGGTAAGACCGACAAAGCAGATCCCCTCAAATGTGAAGGGGGCAGACATGCAACCTTGAAAAGCAGCTAAGAGTTGTAATTTCTGACTTCTTTCCACTCCCAGTTAAATAAGTAGCCAGTTGACATCAGCCTCTAACTTACTATGCAACCTTAAAATGTGTACAAACATAATTATTTTAGATTTAAATTCATGGCTACATTTTCTTTAAACTGAAGCCATGATTTTTCCCTATCAATGCATTAAAATCCTCCTACATCACTCTGATGGCACAATTTAGGATGTCTTTTACCCATAATACAATTAAGATGTTTATATGGACATCACCATATACTACCATTAGTGGTATTACCATCCCTCCATTCAGCGAATACATAATGAGCACCTACTATGTGCCTGTACTAGACACTAGAAATACGACGGTGAACACAACCGATATGGTCATTGCTCTCACGGTGCTTCAAGTCTATGAGATGAAATATAATCATCACGTTTTTAGCTATTTTCCTAAGTGTTATGAACATTTAAACTGATTCGTTTTTGTAATAACACCATATGTGATAGACCAATAAACCTTTATATTCGCATGTCTGTTATTTTGCTGTATAACATGCTGAATGGATTAGAAACCTCTTCTGTGCTATATTTTTAGGAATATTTTCTTTCAACTTCAATATGCTCCTTCTTGTAGTGAAAAACCTTGAGAGTCCTAAGGGATGGCAATCGAGCACATAAATATGTAAAATTCTCATTGAATTAATAGACCTGCTTTGTTTTTTGTGTTTTTTTCTTTTTGGCTTGTTAGAATATAAAAATCTGGCAAGTTCTCTAAAATTCTATCACTTAGGTCTCTTGGGGGGAAATGTGAGAACTGAAGACTACCTCATAAGCATCAGTAGTCATTGTGTCTCTAGACAGCTCTGCTGTGTCTCCAAGAGCTAAAAAGATGGTTTGTCAGCTTCGTGCCAGCTGCAGCAGCTATGGAAGAAGACCATGGCTCCTCTTCTACCCATAGATGTGCGGAAATAGCGTTCGAAGCCAGAGCCAGGCGGAAATTTAACCCTCTCCCTTCCTCCTTCATCACCACCCTGTCCTGGCCTTGCATATCTTCCTTCTCCAACCCTAATCCCACACACTGATAGGTATTTAGCTGTATTTATATTAGAGTCCATATGTAACAACCAAAAGACAGATCAAACCTTGAACTCGTGCCCAAAAAGATCAGACAATAAAATAGGTGTGACGTATTACCACTCTAATTAACTTGGGTAGAAAACAGAAAATACATATTCTTTGTATTGAACACGTGCTTCTCCCCTTTCCCATTTCTTGTTGCGTATACGTTAACTTTGTCAATGTCTCCATAGAAGGGAGAGAATCAGAGAAGGATTTTATTCTCAGCCCTAAGTGCCCAGAAACCAATATTAATGAGCTCAGTTTTGCCGGGAACTCTGGGGGTCATGTGACTGGGAGATGAGAACATATTCCTGAGTGTATGGGGATAATGAGAGGCCTTCTTCAAATACCTCATTCCTGCCAACAGCTGCACACCACTCTGGTCTTCCCAAGGTCGACTTTTGGTCTCCTTCATTGTCATGCCAGGCGTCAACAAGGACTGTCATTTCTTCCCTTGGACTAAATTTGGATTCACCCTCTTCCTTTCCATTTTCATAATCGTTTCTCTGGTCCAGACTCTAGTTCTCTCTTCATTATATTATAGTGCTGGCCTTTCAGCGGACCTCCTGGAGTCCACTTGAATCCATGCCTAACCATCCCATGGGGGTGATTTTCTATAAAGGCCACTTTGTTCTATTTCTTATTGGCTCAAAAACTCTAAGTGAACAATCATTCTGCCAATTTAATCTCTTACGTGTCTAAGAACACATAGACCATAAAATCAGAAAGACTTGCATTTGAATTCCATCTCCACCAGTTACTTATAAGTTCCCCAATTTCCTAATCTTTAGCTTGTTTTTTTTTTCCTTTTTTTAATATTGTAATACATATATATGTATCACATAGAATTTGCCACTTTAACTGCACAGTGCAGTGGTTTTAAGCACATTCACGATGTTGTTCAATCATCACCACTATTTCCAAAACTTTTCATTATCCTAAACAGAAACTTGATGCCCATTAAGTAATAACTCCCCATTGCTTCTCCAGATGCACCATCCTCCTCCAATGTGTTCATCAACTCAGAAGCTCTCAAAATCTTACTGTTCAGAAGTTTTTATAGAGCTCACTCTCTGGCCACTCTCCCTGCCCCATCGATATGGTCATGGTGATGAGAAGAGGGGTGGGGAGTGGAGTTCAAAGTTCCAATTTGCTAATCATGGCTTAGCCACCATCCTGAAGCTCTCCAGGAGCCCCACCCTAAGTCACTTCATTAGCATAAACTCAGGTATGATCCGAAGGGGGGTCATGAATAACAAACGACACTCCTATCACTCAGGAAATTACAAGGGTTTAGTTGCTCTGTGCCAGGAACTGGGACAAAGACCAAATATTTCTAAATATCACATAGCAACCATCAACACGATCTTTTCTCAAAGCTTTTTCATTATCCCAAACAGAAACTGTGTTATTCATTAAGCTATAATTCATTTCCCCCTCCTACCAATCTCTAATCCACTTTCTGTCTCTATAAATTTACCTATTCTATATATTTCATGTAAGCGGAATGACATATTTGTCCTTTTCTGTCTGGCTTATTTCAGCTGGCATAGTGTTTTCAAGATTCATCTTTGTTGAACCTTGTATCAGAACTTCATTTATTTTTTATGGCTGAATAATACTCCACTGTATGTGTATACCACATTTTGTTCATTCATCTTGTGAATGTATGAAATGTCCAAACCTATAGAGAATTTTGATGAGTTTACTTGAGCCAAACTGACAGCATGTCAGGAAGCAAGATCTCAAATGCTCTAGAGAATGACAGTTTTACGATTTCTTTTATACATTTGGAATTAAGAACAGAACGTAAGGAAGGTTATATGAATGTGTGAGAAAGCAAGGTCACAGGATAGTCAAGAGTGTGTGCTCCCAAGAGGGTGGTTATCCTTCCAAGGAGTGTGAAAAGGAGGCATTTCAAAGGTGTGTTGACAGAGATGCACAGAAACAATGGACAAGACTTGCTTAAGAGAAGTGGGAGGACTGAGGCATGACTACTCACCATGACCTGCCCAGTTAGGAATTTAAGATGAGGTCACCCTGGGAGGGTACTTTCAGTTGGATTTATCACAGACCCCTCTTTTTGTCCACAATCTGTTGATGGATATTTGGATTGTTTTAATTTTTTTGGCTATTATACTGCAATAAATATTGCCATACAACTATGAGTCCTTGTTTTCAGTTCTTTTGGGTATAAAACTAGACGCAGAATTGCTGATTCATTTGGTAATTTATGTTTAGCTTTTTGAGAAATGGCCAAACTGTTTTTCACAGTGGCTGCACCATTTTACATTCTCCTCATAAAGGTTTAATTTCTCTACATCTTGCC
This sequence comes from Pteropus alecto, assembly GCF_000325575.1. Taxonomy (NCBI): domain Eukaryota; kingdom Metazoa; phylum Chordata; class Mammalia; order Chiroptera; family Pteropodidae; genus Pteropus; species Pteropus alecto. The sequence goes on along the minus strand of NW_006442207.1, from coordinate 1,098,755 downwards.
AACACTTACTATTTTCTTTTCTTTCCCTCTCTGCTTCCTTCCTTCCTTCTTTCTTTCTTTTTTTTTTTTTTAATTATAGCCATTCTAATAGGTGAGGAAAGGTACTTTATTGTGGTTTTGATTTGCATTTCTCTAATGACTGGGTGAGCATCTTTTCATGTGTTTATTGAGCATTTACATATCTTCTTGGGAGAAATGTCTAATCACGTTCTTTGCCCATTTAAAAAAAAATGAGTTGGTTGGTTTTGTTTACTGTTATTGTTGAGTTTTAGCTCTTTATATATTCTGGATTTTTTTATTGAGCTATAATTGACATATAACAATATATTAGTTTCAAGTGTACAATGTGAGGATTCAATATTTGAATATATTGTGAAATGATCACCACACTGTCTAGTTAATATTTACCACCACAAATTTTTTTCTTGTGATGAGTGCTTTTAAGATTTACTTTCTTAGTAACTTTCAAATATGCAATACAATATTATTAACCATAGTTACCATGCTGTGCCTTACAACCCCCATCCCCATGACTTAATTAATTATATAACTAGAAGTTTGTACTATTTGATGCACTTCACCCATTTCATCCATTCCCCACCCCCCTGACCTCTAATGACCACTAATCTGTTCTCTCTGTTTATGAGCTTGCTTTTTTTTAAATCCACATAGAAGTGAGATTATACAGTATTTGCCTTTCTCTGTCTGGCTTTTTTTACTTAGTAAAATGCCTTCAAGTTCCATCCATATTGTCGCAAATGGCAAGATTTTATTTTTTATGGCTGAATAATATTCCATTGTGTGTGTGTGTGTGTGTGTGTGTGTAATCATATCTTCTTTTCATTAATGAACACTTATATTGTTTCCATCCTTGGCTATTGAAAATAATGCTGCGATGAGCATGGGGTGCATATATCTTTTTGAATTAATATTTTTGTTTTCTTTGGATAAATATTGATAAGGGTAATTGCTGGATCAAATGGTAGCTCTTCTTTAAATTTTTTGAGAAATCTCCATACTGTTTTCCATTGTGGCTACACCAATTTACATTCCCACCCAAAGGGCACAGAGGTTCCCCTTTCTTCACATCCTCTCCAACACTTGTAATTTTACGCCTTCATGATAATCGCCATTCTAACAAATATGAAGCACTATATCATTGTGGTTTTGATTCGCATTTCCTTGATGATTACTGATGCTGAGCATCTTTTCATGTAGCTGTTGGCTGTCTGTATCTCTTCTTTGGAAAAATGTCTATTCAGATCTCCTGCTCAATTTTTAATCATATTTTCTTATTATTGAGTTGTATGAGTTCTTTACATATTTTGGATTTTAACCCCTTATCAGATATAAGCTTTACAAATATTTTCTCCCATTCAGTAGGTTGCCTTTTCATTTTGTTGATAATTTCCTTTCCGTGCAGAAGTTTTTAAATTTGATGTAGTCCTATTTGTTTATTTTTCTTTTGTTACCTTTGCCTTTGGAGTCAGATCCAAAAAAATTATCACCAAGATCAATGTCAAGGAGCTAACCACACATGTTTTTTTCTAAGAGTTTTATGGTTTCAGGTCTTATGTTCCAGTCTTCAATCCATTTTAAGTTAATTTTTAAGAGTATAGTATAAGATACTATAGTCTAGCTTCATTCTTTTGCATTGAATCTATAGATCATTGGGGGAATACTGTTATCTTAACAATATTAAGTCTTCCGGTCAACGAACATGGATATCTTTGCATTTATTTAGATTGTCTTTAATGTCTTTCAACAAGGTTTTAGAGTTTTCATTGTACAAGTCTTTCACCTCCTTGATTAAATTTATTACTAGATATTTTATTATTTTAGCTGGAAATGGAATTTTTTTCTTAATTTCCTTTTCAGATTGTTCACTGCGGGTATATAGAAACATGGATAATTTTTGTGTGTTGATCTTATGTACTGCAACATGGATGAATTTCTTTAGTAGGTCTAGTAGCTTTCATGTCGTTTCTTTGGGATTTCCTTTATATCATGTCATTTGTGAATGCTCTACTTTTTCCTTTCTAAGGTGGATGCCTTTTATTTCCTTTTCTTTCCTCATTTTTTTTCTGGCTAGAACTTCTAATACAGGGTTGAATAGCTGTGGTGAAAGTGGGCATTCTTGTTTTGTTCCTGATAATTTACTTTTAAAATACTTATTAAATTGACGGGATTCTTGCCCTCATA
>NW_006442207.1:1078053-1096510 GCF_000325575.1 Pteropus alecto | reverse complement strand
CCTTCCAGCAGTATATGGATATAATAAGGCAGCTGTCTACAAATCAGGAGGAAGGCTCTCATCCGAACCCAGCCATGCTGGCAGGGTCCTGGGTAATCCCAGTCTTCAACTTTCCAGCCTCCAGAATTGTGAGAAATAAATTTCTGCTGTTCAAGCCACCCAGTGGATGGTACTTTTGTTACAGCCTAACTCTTAACCAGATTACCATAAATTCTTACACTAAAGGCCTATTATCTCAGTTTCTATTACCCAATACAACATGTCCAACTTTTAACAAAAAGGCATACTAAAGACAAGAAAAAAAAATCACAGTTTAAGGAAACAAAGCAAGCATCAGAACTAGACTCAGATATGAAACAGATGTTAGAATTATCAGAGAGGGAATTTTAAATAACTATGATTAATATGTCAATGATTCTCATGGAAAAAGTAGACAACATGTAAGAACAGATGGGGAATGTAATCAGAGGGTATTTTTTTAAGGTGTTGAAGTTATTTCATATGATACCCATAATGGTGGGTACTCAGCACTGTGCTTTTGTTAAAACCCGTAGAAGTTAACAGCACAAAAGAGCAAATCTTAATGTATGTATGTCAAAGAAAAAAAAATTTAGGAGGGCACAATGAAATGCAGACTGTGTCCAAACAAATTACAAATGTATGAAACAACCTCACGATTGCAGTGGAAAGTTATTCTCAATGGAACGAGACTAGAATGATCTATGTGGTGACGGATTGGACTTGGAGACATTTATATAAACTCATGTTTAGCTTAATATGGATACAGACGATTACACATAGAAATATTTATAGGTAGAGATATATACATGGTTTAGCATACATATATATTTTATTTCTGGCAACTGAGAGGTTCTAGAAGCCATGAAACCCCAAAAGCAATGAGCTCACCAAATGCCCAGATCTTGATTTCATTCTCCAGTGAAAGGAACCAGGGCTCCTTAGAGAAATGGCTGGTTCTAGAACTGGGGCAGGACATATACAAGATGACTCCAGAGCATCTTGTAGTGCCAGAAAGGTCACACAATTCCTCTGCATAGTATATCCAGGACCAGCCATTTCCTCCAGGATAAAGCTGGAGGGAACACTTGTTCCTAGTTTCCAGAAAAAGAACGAGACCCCACAGTCGAGCAGTAAATCCACGGGGCCTTTTCATGCTTTCTGCACTGACTCTTTGGCAAGGATTTTCTCTTTACTTCTCTCCTCACAGTGTGACCTAACTTTCCACTCTTCTCTGGCTCCACTTAGAAGCTCTCACTAAGACATCTGTTGAGGACAGCCCGCTGAATGTGTTTCAGATTTTGTAGTTGAACATTTGGATGTCATACTCTCATTCCTGCCTCTATCCACAACAGAGGTGAGGAACAGGCCTCTCTGCCATAAATGTGAAATGAAAATAACAATATGTTGGGCAGAGCCTGTGAGAGGCTGTATCAAGAGCCCCCTTGATTATACATAAGTAAATGCCTATTAGTGATCTGTATTATGGGCATCATGTCCATATACAGAATATACTTATGAGAGAGGGAAGATTAATTTCAATTCCCAGGCTCAAAGCCCATTGTAAAGTGCCTACACACAAATTTTCTTTTAATCTTTTTTATGTACAAAAAAAGATTTATAATCATATGAGTTTAGAGTTAGCAGGAAAGATTTATAATCATATTAGTTTAGAGTTAGCAGGTGCAAATTTTTAAATTCTGCATTTGTAGATGAGAAAACCAAGGTAGAGAGCTGCCTTCCCATTGCATATACATTATTCACAGATGTCATTAAAATGCTATTTGTGCAAGATGAAATACCTTATTGTAGCTTAGAAGAATAACTTAGTCTTTTAAAAGTTTTAATAAACATTAATGTTTAATGAAACTTTATTAAAAAGCCTTCAGATTAAAAGGGGTCTAGAGTGATCTGTAGTTTATCTCTTTAGCATTAGGCAAGAAAACAAGGGCATATTCATTCTTTTTGCCATCCCTGTTTAACTATTGATTATAAGGTACCGGGGGCAGGATTTCGAAGCTTCATGATATATTTGGGTCATTGTAGATAAAAATGGTACACGAAGGTTCAAACATCTAAAACAAGTACATTAAAGGGTAATTCTTTACAGTGCAAATAAATTCTCTGCCTCACAAAATTAATAATTCCAAGGCTCATTCATATAACTGTCTACTATATATAAAAATTATTTGCACTAAAAAATTCTATGTAGGCTATATGACTGAATTGAAAAGGGAAGTATACTAGAACATGGTTATAAATGTAAATAGCGAGAAGTTCATTGACCCCGATATGATGCAAATTCTCTTCTGATTTATTTATGTTTCCTTAAAGTTCAATCGTTTTTGAAAAGTCTTGAGGTGTTTTCTCAGCAAGTGATACCTGTAATCTTGTTTGGTCTTAGAAAAGAAAGACATATAACTAAAGTTTCAACAAAGAGCCACAGAATAAGCTGAAATCTGTATTTTACTGTCAACAGAGCAAATGCATGATCTTTACTGCACAGGAACTCTTTCCTCACATTCTTGTCATCAAACTGTCATGAGAACTGTTTCATGCTATTGTGGGTCAAGACGATTCCTATATGTTTTTTTCTGAACTTTGAAGAACTAACCATGTTATAAACCTATCAAATGGCACATATATGATCAGGAGCATTTCTCAAATGTTTTATACTTAAAAGAAACTTCTCGAAGTCCAGAGGTTGATAGCAGAAGTTCAGTACTCTGCTAGACATCCCGTTTCGCTAACCTCTCTCATTAGAGACTGCAAATGGAGCTCCACCACTATGGACAGACAAGGCAATGCACAGCAGACCTGTTCCACATGAGGACGTTCCTTTGAGATTCTAATACTGAGATGATGAATGGCGGACCATTTGGCTTTAAATAAATGATAAAGAAATATTACAACTGATTAAAGAGTATTTTCAGTTTTGTTATTTGTGTCCACTCTTGACCCTGTAGATATATGGATAAAGGAAATTTAGATTATTTCTGACATTTCAAGATAAAAGTTCTGAGGACACTTGCTGAACTGGACTCCCCTCCTTCCACCTTCCCTGCCCAGTTTTGGCAGTAGATAGATAGGGTGTAGTTTTATTAAAATACGGAAGGCCTGCATGGCACAATCTGAATTCTCCCCTGCCCTCCTTCTGTGTTATAAATAATATGTACAACCAGATTTCAATTAAATCATTTCACTTTGCAGTGATTATTTTTTATGCCTTCTTAACAGATGATAGGTATTATTATCTTTGGGTTTTGCTCTTAGTCAATTACATTTACATGTTTGGAGCAGGAAAGAGGACATTTCGAACACATTTAACTAGGCCTTAGGTTTGGGGTCCGAAATGTGCTCAACTGCCTCACCAGTCTGCAAACATCTGGCACCCCAGATGGGAGTCATAACAGCTCCCCTCTTATTTTCATAACTGCATTATGGAAGATGTTCGCTGGTTTCCTCCTCAGTGAGTTTAATTCACACCAATACTTTAAGGAAGATTAGAAAGAAAAATAAGGAATGAAAGAAAACCTTTCTGACAGTACAGAGTTGAGTTTTCTGTGCGGAAGCTCAATATGCACCACAAACATGCTATGTTTTTAGTCCAGACATAGGTTTTATGTCTTTTCTCTAAAATGGTTTTTGTCAGTGAAATGGTTTTTGTAAAACCAACTGAAAATCAAACAACGTAATAGAGTTGCTTTTTGTGCAATGTCACCATTCAGCCTCGCTTGAAGTATTGACATTAAGAGTCGCACTACCAGCTCCTTCTAACAGCTGCGCTAAGGAGTGATCGTGTTATTTTACTTCTGAGATGATTTTCTGTAGCATTGTCCAGATTTGCTGTAGTGAAAAGTAAGGGACTCACATGCAGACTGTCATCTCCTGACTGAAAAGGGTCCTCAAAGGGTGAGCCACCAAATCACAGATCCAAAGCTGGACAAGGCCTAGAGTCACTGGTATAGTTATCCCTATTTAGAGTGGTTAAACCAGGGGCAGAGTCAGGTCTGAACTCAGGACTGACAATCTAGCATTTCTGACGAATGCCGTGTGTACAAGGGGGTTTGTTTCTTTTCTTAACAGAGTTCCCTAAGCATCTAGAACAGTGTTTGGCTCATAGTGGGCATTCAATATAATATTGAATGAATGAATGAACGAACGAAGAGTTTATCACTCCCAGCTTCTTGATCAAGATCAGAGGCCAGCTAGGAATCAGACTTGACTTTCTTGTGAGACCCTGCATCACCAGGGTTGCCAGCATGAGTCAGTGGAAAGAGCACCCAGATTTAGCTCTTAACGGAGTCACTTATTTATCTCAGCCAAGTAATTTTATGGCTGTATTTCTAAGAGCAAATAACCCAGAGCGTTAGCTTTCTCATCTGTAAACTGACATAATATTGGACCTACCTATCTCATAGGGTTTAATGCATATCAAAGTAGATAGCGTGTGTCAAAATCCAAAGAGCTGTCAAAATATTGTTACTATCAGCAAATGGACTCTGAGATGTAACCATCTTATTAACGGAGGTGTTGGCTGCAGAAGATTTCAGGCAAGAACTCTGGCAGAAGCAGCTGCTCCAGTGTGATGAAAGACGCTGGCCAAGGGCGTGCTGGGAGCTGTGACCCGAACTGCTCCTAAGCTAGAACCGGGCTAGCAGAAGCCGAGGAAACGAATGCAACTCATAATGAGGTACAAGGTGCGGTAAAGGAGCTAGAGGAAGCAATGGAGAAGAGGGCAGGACCACGCGCAAGTTCAAGTTAGAACCGATTCAGGTAGTAGATAAAAATGCAGTGTTGAGATTGCTGGGTGGATACGGACATCTAGGTCATTGGTAGACAAATCATTCCTAGAACTAGGTACAAGCATCTGGAAACTAGGGCTGACTCTAAGGAAAGGGAGCTGGCAGATCCTAGGAGAGAGGGCTGGAATTAGTGCTCTGTTGGGTGCCAGGGGTACACGAGGTAGCAGAGGCTGGATTAGAAGAGACAGATGGGCATACTTGTCTCACGCTGGAGGAAGGAGACCACACACAGATCAGGCCTCAAGGAACACCCAGGGCTTTATCCACTCCAGGCGCTCAGACTTCTGCGGTTCCTAAGGTACCAGCAGGCCTAGGTGGGTTAAGCCCACAGGGGTCAAACATTATTGTTGGTAGGTCTGAGTTCTCTGTAAGCAAGAAGGCTATTTTTTAAAAACTCAAAGGATGTTGTTTTTGCTATGAGGTGACAGGGGACAACAGTTAGGGACAAACCACAGATGCTACCTTTGTGACATCTGAAAGCACAGTATTATAATGCAAATTTCTGAATGCATGCCCACAATTTTCCAACGGCTTATTCAGAACAAAAAACATCAGGCAGTCAAGGCCTGCAGACCAAGGAACATTGCTCCCATTGTTCTTCCATCCCTGCCCTTTCGAGTCACCTTGTCCACAGACCACCCGGCTGATGGCCGTAAAGGGAGGCCAGGGACAGTCAAGCGTGGTTTGTGGCTGATCCCAAGAACTCCGTCTAATCACTCTCGCCCATTCCAATTCTACCAGGATCCTGACGCTTGACTATTTCCCATTTCAGCTCTCTTGTCCTTCCGCCTTGACAAGTGACCAGAGCTTTCCTAGCTCGCCTTTAGTGCATTCCAAGAACTCTGGCCTTCTTGGCCTCTGGTTCCATCTCAGGTGGAGTGCTTTGCTCAAGCTCCAACCCTAGGACTAGACACTGGCCTCCATCAGCCCGACCACTCAGGCCGCCCAAAGAGGCAAGCGTCGCAAACAGCCTGCTGTACCAAAGCCTCCCCACCCGGGTACCATAGCCCCTGCTGTGAGAGCCTTGGGGGAAATCCAGAGATAATAGGGGAGACACCTGCTCAGAGTGGAAGAAAACAGCAAGCTCAGTAAAGGCTCTGACCCAGGAACACCCCACAGGCCCAGGCGTGCTCACCTCATGTTACCGGAAGTGTTTCACGGTCATTTTTGATTTTCTTTTACAAATAATCCCTTTTAAATATGCAACTAATCAATTGAAAGTCAGATAATTTTCAATCATTCACAGTCTACTGTAAAGTGGTTTGATACAGTTGCTTTCCTCCCGGTATCTAGCACAGAGCAGTCGTAAGGGTGAGTAGAATTTGGCAGGACATGGGGAGGAGGAAAAACGAGTAATAAAACCGAAGACCCTTGGGGGCCAAGAGAAACCTTCAAACACACAGTGCTCCGAGGAGGAGGGAGGCAGGTGGACGGAGGTCTGAGGGTAGCTGGGGCAGGGCTCGGGGCCAGCGGGAGGCAGGAGAGAGGCATGAGAAAGGGAAAAACAAAGTGTCATCGCGTTCTCGCTGTCCCCCCAATTCTGCAGTTATGAATCAGGAAGGAAGGTGAAATTCTCTTCCTTCTTCTTTTCATTTCACTTTCTGTTCCTGAGATCAGAGCCCAGACTGATAAAAATTATTACCATTCGTAAATGGGCTTTTTTTTTTTTTAATTAAAAAATTGGGAATAGATAACATTTTTAATGATTCACAATTCAAAAGGCACCTCCAGGAAGCCACATCTGAGTGACTGGGGAATCCTTCTGGAGCTGAACGGTCCATACACAAATAAGAACGCAGACTCGCACATGCTCTCTTTTTACCTTTGGCTGTTATTTTTAAGGTAATGGTTCACGAACATGAAGGTAGATCGGCTTTGGGGTCCGCCTGGAAAGCTGACAACCATTTATAACATTTTTTTTCCCCCCAAGAGAAACTGTGTTCTTAGATCCACATAATCAACCGAAAGGTGAATTTCTAGAACTAAACACATTCAAGCTTCTCATTTAGATCTTTATTAAGCAGTGCCGACTAAGCAGAGATAGGACGAATGAAGAGGTGAAAAGTGAACACTGCCTGTATATGTCAGATTAAAGTGCCTGTGACTCCCCGCCCCCAAAAGTACCTTCAGGATGGGCTTTTTAGAAGCCATAGTTTATTGGGCTAAGGGTTGACAAGAAGTGAGAGCAGGGAAGGAACCTTAGGTTATCAAAATTTTCCTTCCTTTGGCTAAACAAGATGTCCGTGCACGGGGTTCTAAGGCCGTCCTCAAAAACCCTTCCAGCTGGCTCACAGCTGTCAACAGTCGCTGTGTCCACGAATGGAAATCCATTAATTGCAGGCTCTCGGATGAGAAATACCTTAACAAGGTAAGGGGCCACACATATGCATTTTGTTTAATGCCACTTAGCTGGTATCTTCTGGCACAAAGTTTGTGTTGGTTATTTCTACGTAACACAGTGAAGCAAGTGGGAGTGTGTGAACGATGGTTTTTGGAGACGTCAAGGACCTCGTTGGGTTTGAAAATAATTCATCGCCTGGGTTGAAAGCGTTTCATCTTGGGGAATGTTGTGATAACTTACCACGCTTCACCCCCACAAATAACCACAGGTTTATTAAGAAGCCTGAGTATGGGCTGCAGTGACCATCCTGGAAAGGATAAACCTTTAGATTTCTTACCAATAAGAGGAAGTAGCTCAGTAACCAAGAGAAAGTGATTAAATTCCCCCCCCACCCTTTGAATTTGATTGGACCTAAAAAATCAACTCTTCATTTCTTGACCAGAACCTATAGTTCAGTTGGTTTTTGCTGGCGGGGCGGGGTGGAGAAAATTGGTATCATAGATTGATAGCTGTGTGCATGGTTTTCTATCCTAGTATATTTCTAAATTTCTTGAAGGGAGGACTGCTAGATCTCTTGAAAATGGGAAGAGGAAGGGAAGGAAGAAAGAGAGGGACAGAAGGAGGAAGGAAAGGAGGGAGGGGTGGGTCGGAAGGGAGGACAGGGAGGGAGGAAGGAGATAATTAAATTTTAATTTCATACCATGCCATGTTCATTACTTTATACTCCACAGTGCTTAGAACACAGTTCGTACATGACAGTTTTTCCCAAAGTTGTTTGCTAAACTGAATTAGAGATCATTTCAACATACCAATTTATTAATTTAGCAAACTAGGTGCTAAGCACGCTCCTAAATGCTTTACAAATAGTAAACTTATTTAATAGGCAGTTGGATCATGAATATAAAAAATCTCAGATAATAGTTTCTCTTTAGAATTTTAGATCTCTATGGTATCTTTATTTACAGGGTTAATACAATCCGAATTTAATTGCTATCAAAGTAAAGCTTTATATGTATAATTTTTCCTTGGTTATGAAAGTAGTATATATTCAGGTAAAAACTTAGAAAAATACAGAAAAATATAGAAAGACAAAATCACCCTTCACGAAGATAACCCGTTAGCATTTTTCATGAGACATATATTATGAATATCTCTGAAATGACTAGCCACAATTTCTGCTCATTCTATCAAAATTGCATCCCCAGCTCCTAGTCATTTGCTGTTATATCATATATTTTATTGCTGTAATTGTATTTATCATTATATCTAAAACTATCTCATTTATTCAATTTTCATTTCTTCTCTGTCTCCTGCTACTAGAATTGAAGCCCCCTGTATATCTCCAATGATGGGTACATACTTGATGCTCAATAAATGTTTCTTAAATACATTAATAGTCTTTTTCTGTTGTGTATAGGATCATTGTGATTGATTCAGCATGATACCTTATGGCATTGTGTTTTGGTGTAAGTACAACTTTTGAAATTACTTTACTTGAGATTTCTTAGGCTCAATATTGAAAAAAGAATTTTGGCTAAAATTTAATGGCCACCATATCTGAAAAAAAAATATGTACAGATTAAACTAGTTATAATAATGTTGTAAAAATGCTCTCAAAAATGCCAGCAAGGTCTTTTTCATTTAGGATTTTAGTGGATTAATTATCTCCCTCCTGAGACTATCATGGGCAGAAACTTGGCAATGCAAATCTTAAATCGGAACATATTTAACAAGGTCGATATAAAGTGTCATTGCCACGTGTCCTACAAAGCCAAAGTTTTATTTCCCCAAATGCTTATTTGACCGGACAACACTATTAGGTATGAAAAATTCAATATGCAAAAGAAATTCAGAGTACTAAAGGAAAATACAAATAAGGGCATCTATTTAACAATAATTGATTGCTGGAAAGATTCCTTATCATGGCCCTAGGACATATTGGGACACAAAGAAAAGGGCCTGGTTTGGCTTACAGATTTTTTTTTCCTTTAAAGGAAATTAAATCTCTTCACATATATTATAACAACACATTCATGAAATAGATAAACAATAAACTTATTGTTCCCCTACTAACAACTCAATATGTATTTGTTAAGCATCTACTGCTTGCACATGCCTAAGAAAAGTTTGGTTTAAAGGAACTTTAGATATAGTATAGAAGGCAAAATGAAAAGGTTTCAGGTAATTAGAAAAAAAAAAGAGCAAAACCAAGTGGCACCATTTATTATGGAGCCTGGGGATGGGAGAAGAGGGTATGGGCAACATGGAGAAGTGGCCTGTGCAAAGACAGAGGGAAGCAAGGAAGGTAACGATAGCAATGACAATCACAATATCACGGATCAAATGCTTGCCATCGGTAGGTACGATCCTAAGTGCTTGCATAAACTCACTTAATTCTCACAACAACCCTATGAAGCTGATCCTGTGATGATCTCCATTTTACAGAAGGGGCAACTGTGAGCTGCCAGGATTGAAAAAAAGTTGCCAAGTCACAAAGCTAGTAGGATTAGGGAGAGAACGACACAAGCTAGTCATGAACCAGACCTGGAAATCGAGACTGGAGAGACTATATCCCAGTTGGAGAAAAAGATCTTTTGGAGAATCATGAGGATAAAGCTAGAAGGATGAAAACACCCAAGTTATGCAGAACTTTGAGTCTTAGTTTTGGTTCAGTCCTAAGATCCAGGAGTTCTTAAAGTCGTTGGGTTCAGGATCCCTTTATACTCCTAATAATTATTGAGAACCCCAAAGAACTTTTGTTTACATGGGTTGTAATTATCAATTTTTACCATATAAAAATGAAAACTTAGAAATTTTTAAATATTAATATTAAAATTATTAATATTGAAATAGTAAATGATAATTACATACTCATTACATTCAAATAACACTTTTACAAAGAATAACTATAGTTTCCAAAACAAGAAGTATTTAGTGGGAAGAGTGACGTCACTTTACATATTTACAAATTTCTTTCATGTCTGTCTTAATAGAGGCAGCTGGATGGATCCTCATATCTGCTTCTGCATAAAATCTGCTTTGATGTGTTATTTTGGTTGAAACGTATGAAGTAAGTCTACTCTAACCCAAATATGTAGTTGGAAAAGCGAGGAGTTTCTTAATAGCCCTTTCAGATAATTGTGGATAATCTTTGATACTATCTCATAACTCAAAAGTGTATAGTTTCTTTCCCTCTACTTTGTTTAAGGTATTATTTATATACAAGAAAAATAATCGGTTTATACATGTAGCATGATAAAATTTAGTACTGATATCAAAGTACTATAGAACACCCTACCTAAGAGATTCCTTCACACCCCTTTGCACTCCAGTCCCCACCCCCAGCCTCAGGCAGTCAGTAATCTGCTTTCTGTCACTATAGTTTTGTCTTTTCTAGAATTTCATATACATAGAATTATTTATAGTCTTTTATGTTTGCCTTTTTTTCATTTAGCATAATATTTTTGAGATTTAATCCATGTTGCATATATTATTACTTCGTTCTTTTTATTGCTAAATAATATTCCATTATATGGATATACCACAATTTGTTTATATATTCACCAAGTGTTAAATATTTGGCCTGCTTCCAGTTTTGGGCTATAAACAATAATGCTTCCATGAACATTCTCATTCACATATGCATTTTTATGTGAATGTATGTTTTCATTTCTCCTAGCTAAGTACATGGGTGAAATTGCTGGCTCATATTATAAATATATGTTTAATTTTATAAGGAACAGACATACTATTTTCCAAAGAGACTGAGCCATTTAGCATTCCAATCCACAAAGCATGAAAGCTCCCGTTGCCCCACATTCTTGCCAATACCTGGTATTGTCAATCTTTATTACTTTACCTATTCTAATAGATTTATAGTGGTTTCTTATTGTGATGTTAATTGGCATTTCTTTTACGACTGGTGATGTTGAACATATTTACATACGTGTATTGACTATCTTCTTTTGTGAGTTTGTTTTCCACCCTTTTGCCCACTTTCAGATGGGTTACTTGTTTTATTATTATTGAGTTGTAAGGTTTTTTTAGATATTCTGGATACAAAGCATTTCTCAGATGTATATTTTGCGAGCCTTTTTTCTAAGTCTGTGACGTTCCTTTTTGTTTTTTTAGTTACATCTTTCAAAAAGCAGAAATTTTTAATCTTGATGAAACTCATTTTATCAATTTTTTTCTTTTATGTGTTTCTGGTGTCCAGTTTAAGAAATCTTGGCCTAAGCCAATATCGCGAAGATTTTCTTCTATATTTTTTTCTCGAGGTTTAATCGTCTTAGCTCTTACATTTAGATTTCTGATCAATTTTGAGTTAACTTTTGTGTATGGTGTGAAACAATGGTTGAGGTTTTTGTTTTGTTTTGTTTTTTAATACACAAACACCCAGTTGTTCTAACACCATTTGTTGAAAAGACTATTTTTTCTCCATTGAATTACCTTGGTATCTTTGATGAGAATCCATTGACCGTGTAATTATGGGTCTATTTCTGGCCACCCTAGTCTGTTCCTTCATCTATTTTTATATTAGTGCCTCATTGTCTTAATTATTATAGCTTTATGATAAGTCATGAAATCAGGTAGTATGAGTTCTCCAGTTCTGGTCTTCTTTTTCTAAATCGTTTTAGCTATTTTAGGTCCTTTGCTTTTCCATATAGATTTAAAAAATAGACTTATTAATTTCTTCCAAAAAAGCCTGTTGGGATTTTTTTGAAACTATAGATCAATTTGGGGAGGATTGCCATCTTCACAACATTGAATCTTCCAACCCAGGAGTGAACAAATAATGGTCTGCAGGCCAAATCTAGCCTATTCTTATATGCTCCTGAAATAAGAACAATTTTCACATTTTGAAAGAGTCATAAAAAACAAAAACAAACAAACAAAACACGAAGAATATTCAACAGAGACCTACGTGGCCTGAAAAGCTGCCAATATTTACTATCTGGCCCTTTAAGAAAAAGTTTGTCAACCTCTTTTCTCATCTTTAAATAAGACACTTCTCTCCATTTATTTAGCTCTTTAATTTCTTTTAAGTGTTTTATAATTTTCAGTTCACGGCTCTTCCACATCTTTCATTAAATTTATGCCTAAGTATTTACTATTATGGACCACACTTTAAGAACCATTGTTGTAAGTAGTAGGGGACGCTACTCGTTAGCTGTCTTTTTCTTTTTAAGGAGTCAGATTGCATGGTGAAAGTATTATTTCAATAATACTGTAGAAGAAGGACCCACAGAAGCTAGAAGCAGGGAAAACAAGAGGAATCTGCAATATTTAAAATGAGAGGCGCTAGAAACATGAGTTAGAGAAATGGGAGAGAAAAGAGAATAAATTTAAAAAAAAAAAAACATTTCAAAAGAGGCAAAGGAGGATTGGTAATGGACTGGATACAGAGGATGAAAGAGAGGGAAGAGTCAAAGACAACTTCAAGGTTTCTAGCCTGTGATGTTAAATGGCTCGTCCATGGTGATTTTTATTTGGTTTACTTTTATCATCTGAATGCACAAATGGGATTTTCCCACATCTAGCTATTGTGGCTCCCTACATTCAGATTTACCATTGAAATTACCTGCTATCTCTTCACACCCCGTTAGCGAACAGGTAGTATTTTGATGGATGTTATATGATCAGAGAAATCCCGGGTCTTGGTGGCATGTGGAACATAGCTCTCTCTAAATCCTCGTTTTAATTAATTATTCCTTACTATATGAAACCTTTTTAGCTTATGTGGTAACCTAAAAGAACATTATTTGTACCACCTTGTTTGTTCAGAAATCATTAGCCCATTAAGACATTTATATTTTTTATGACATTTAATTTGTTTTTTCCTTTTTCCATCCTTTGGCTTTCTTTTGAAGTCACCCTATTAAACCTCCTTAAAAATATTTATGTGTGTTTAGTTAACAAAAGCTCCTGTAAGTTGAATCCATGCTGGGAAAAGGTTCAGGTAAGCTCTCTATATAAGCTTACAGACAATTGTGTAAATCTTCAGCCATTAAAGAGAAAGGAGAAAAAAGCCACCCTCATTACACTGCTGTCATTTACTCTTCATCTCCTGTCCTCTTTAGCAGCATTAAGATGGGATGTAAATTTGCCAGTTAATGCTGTTAGAAAATGGATGGTTCAAGAAGGGCAGGAATTAGAGATCAGTATTAGGTGCAGATAAGCTCCTTTCCCTCCGCAGTGGCGGCTGCTTAACATTCATGGGAAAATCATCATCAAACAGCGTTATCACAGCTCTGTTGATGGCTGAGGAACTTCATCACTATGATAATTTTTTTTATAGCTGTGAGCCAAAAAGCTCTCTTTTATTTCTGCTGTCTAGAGCTGTGATAGAAGCTTGTTTGTATGGGTAGGATACAGCCAACCCCGGGCTCCTCGGCCGGGTTTGATTTCTTCTTTCCCTCCTCTGCTCTCTCCTTGTGCATGTTGCACTAAACAGACCTACCGATAAATGTGTGTGTGTGTGTGTGTGTGTGTGTGTGTGTGTGTGTGTGTGTGTGAATGGAAGTCCTCCAACAATCCTTCAGAGCATAGCAGATATTTTTATGATCAGTAATTCAAAGTTTGACAAGTGATGCCATTCTGTAATGAAACTGTCATCCATTTTATTGTGAGCAAAATGCTAACTTGATAAATGGAACATGGAGAGGAGGAGAGCCGAGGGGCGGGAGCAGGCCAGAGGCGGGGGAAATAAATGCCTGCTGAATACCTGGAAAGCAAACTATTCAGAACAGTCAGAGTAGCCCTCAATGGTCCGTTTCTCGTCAATAGGCAAAGCCATCAAAGCCCCTTGCCTGTAATTACTCCTTTCTGAGTCTCCAGCCAAGTAAACTGGAGATCTGGTCTCCTGTTAGTCCCTTTCTGGCTCGATTCTCTTTGTATTTTTAGAGTGTTTGGGGACAACATCGGTTGTGTTATTCTAAACTTACAGGATTTGCCTTGGACTACAGAATCTTTGCGCATGATATTTCCCTGACATGTTTAGACATCTTCAAGTACATGAAAGATAAAAGTCGTGGTTGTCACTTTCAGAGACAGGAGGTAGTCTTCTGAGGTAGATAAGGGAACTGTTCAAGGAAAATTTAAATTGATTAAGGTGCTCAAGCTTGTGCCTCTTTGCAGCTCTGACCTCATTTTCGGAGGCTTAACTGCTCTCAGTGACTCCTTCCGCCTCTTAGAACGCAGCTAGAAAGCGTGCGCTGAAAAGCAGTTTTGTCGCCTGGACAGAAAGGTACTAAAACGTAAATGGTTGGGATTTGAATTCAGGATTGATTTAACTCCTTCAATAATTTCCTGACAACTCCAGCTCGTTTCCTTTCTTTCCCCAAGAGCAGGCTTCCAGTCCCACCATGATGGGCTGAATTATGCTTGGAGTTCAGAGATAAGGACTTTTGTCTACCAGTCTCAGCTCAGACAACCAAACTCATTTCCCAGAAGACTAGAGTTAGAATCCAGTTAGGATCCTGGGGGTGAAAGGCTAGCGCCTTATCATTTAAGTATAGCTACTTAAACATAAGTTTAAAAGAGATACTGCAGGATGGAAGGACAGCGTTGTTCCTCTAAGGGTAATCTTGGGGAAAGCTGGCTGGCTGTTCCCTGAAGATCAGATAGCCTTCTCCGTCCCGAAATAGCTTTGGCCACCTCTGACTTCTCAAGATCACACGCCAAAGGATGCTTCCTCATTCCGAGATTTTCTTTGCCATGTTTGTTAAAAAAAAAAATCTAAGAAGGGGCTTAATTTTTCTGAGCACACTTCTTTGTGAACTGACTATAGGTTTAAGTCTTAACTCTGCGAGCTTCTCTTTGTTGGTGAAAAAAAATCACAGCCCCCCAACCCCTCCATAAGAGAGCTGTTGGATATATCTGATATTCATTCTTCTCACTGCAGCCCTGACATATACAAGCCAGAGCTGGTCCCCGCCCTACGGGCTGGGGTCTTACCTTCCAACACCTTCTCAGTGATCCATGCATTAGCCCCCTCTCTCCACCAAGCTTACCACATCCAATAGGAATTCTTGATCTTTCTACTCTCAGTGAATGGAAATTCCACAACCCTTAACACCATTCTTTACTTGTTTGTTGCCTGTCCCTCTGCTATAATGTAAGCTCTATGAGGGCAGATATTTGTTTTCATTTTTATTTTGTCTTTCCTGCTATATCCTGCTATTTCCTGCTATAGTAGTGCCTAGAACCGAACCTGACATGGGGCAGGTGCTCAAGAAATATTTAAGGAACATGGAGCCTGAAAGAGCTTCATAGTATTGAAGCACAGTGCTCTTGGGGCTAAACCTGGCTGGTAGAGAAATCCTAAGGATGGCAGAGAAATTCCAGGACACCAGAAGTAACCAAGAAAGCCCCTTTGCTTCTCAGGTTCATGAAAGAACGATGGAAATTTGTTCACCTCTAAAGCTGGGCCTGAAGAAGATCCAGAGAAAGGTATGTTTTATGGCCTCCCGCAAATGGGAAGAGGAAACCAAGGGATGGGGCCTGTGAGGGGGACTTCTTTTCACCAACAATTTCAGGAAATAGTATTTATCACCAGTGGCCCATTTTAGCCCTTTCTTTCTGTGGAAACACAGATCAGCAATTCTCCATATTAGTTATAAAGCCCGTATAACTATACGCCATGCGTCACGAGGGAACCTTATTCAGAGTAGTTGGAGAAAAGGGTTGCAGGGAGGGGCAGTGACACCGGAAACCCCAAGAGAGAGTCCAACCCCCAGGAGGGGTCGAAGCCATCGTGTCAGCCGGCAAAGGCCTCAGAGCACAACTTATGACCCACGTAAAGGGGCTGGCTGGCCGCATTTAGCAACCGCTGAAATCACACGTTCTCCGATTTAGTTCATTTTACACTAACAACTACAAGAAACAGCTTGGAGTTCACAAGAACAAAAGACAACGATGACAATTTCCTTTGGCTCTTTTGCCAAGCCATCAGCAATTTTCTGTCCCCACCCCCCACCACCACCACCGCCCCCATTTAAATCCACTTATCTGTTATCTCAAATTAACCTTATTTTTTCTTGGAAATAAAGAAAAAAAATAATTAACCTTTGAGTAACTAGAACCCATTACAGAGACATCTTGTGTTCACAGTATGTAGGCTATGACTCAGTTATTATTAATTAATGTGGGTTTGGGGGTTTTTTTTTTTTTACCTAATTTTGACTTTGGAGCTAAAAATAGTTCATCTCATAAGAATTTCATTTTAACTTTAGTGGACAAATCTCTCTGTGCGTACGTGTGTGTGCGCGCACGTGCACGCGTGTATATGCATGCACATTCATTTGACAGAATTATACCATGGATCAGTTTGGATGCAAACCCAAGTTTACGTACATCTTCATATGTTCAGATTTCTTGTGGATATCAGGACATCCTCCGGAAAGTGTAAAGATAATCTTACTACATCTGAGTTTATGCTAATTAAAAAAATGAGCATGATGAGCTAGTGGTTCTCATTGATGCTGTCTGCTATGGCATGGGGATTCCATCTGAATCTATTTATCAGCCCTTTGAATCAGATAAAACTCAGAAGATGCTTTGTAACACAGAGCCTTCTGTCTGAGGGCATGGGGAAATGGCTGATGCTGATAGGAGTACCTACCTGCAAGGATCGTAGGTAGCATTTTGGGCCAATGCCTGCTTTCCAGGATGCAATTCTACTTGGCCTATTTCTTCCCCTATTCCTTTACTATACATTCTTTAAAAAGAGTATTAACATAAAGGAATCTCAGGAATTCATACTTGGTGTTTACCGTGGGGTCCTGAATTAACCATTTGTTTTGTTTTGTTAGCCAGTCTAAGCAGTATAAACAAAATGAGCCTTGCAATTTCTCTGACCCCGCGTAAGTGCTATATGACCCCACGTCCCCAAGACACACACATACAGAATGACAATACTGCCGAGCGCCTCATAGGAATCCGTTTTCTCAGTAGAAAGGATGGATTTGTTCTGGTTCATATATGCGCTCTCACCTCCATTGGTCTGACACACACCTGTGAGCTAGGCGACCAACTCATGAAGGCAGCTGGAGGCTGTGGCGCCGTGATAAGCCAGTTGACCCATTTAGGGTCAGCCCCTGAATGTTGGCACTGAGTCAACCAGCCACAGACTCCAGGGGCCACACGGTGACACGTGCAGGCACCCAGGTTCTGCTGCATCAAAGCGCTGCTGGCCCCCACACCTGTCACCTGCTGGAGCCAGGCTGAGATGCTCTGCCAGAGCTTTGCCCTTCACTCTGTGCCTCATTAGTCATGGACCAACCGGGCCATGGACGACAGCAGAACATATCTGTCACCTCTAACGATTCACGGAACAGATTCTCCATTTCCTTTGTTATGCTATGAATATTCCGCAGCTTCTCCGGTTTTATTAAGAAGCCTTTCCCTGGGTTTCTCTTTGTTCTTCTCATCTAATCTCTTAATGGAAGTTGCTAATTAAATTCCTATAGCCATTTTTTTTACAGTGTTTTGAATAGCAAAGTCTGTCAACTGCAGAAAGTGTATATTCTTATCAACACGCCTGTTGCCTGGAGGAGCGAAGGCCTCGCTGACAGATGGCTGCCGAGGAGGGCCCAGCAGGGCTCACATCTGCAGCACCTGTCAGCAGGAGTGCACAGAGCAAGTGCAGGGCTGCAGAGGAGGGCTCGTGTGGGTTCAATAAATAGAAGCCAGGTTGCTAGAGTGTTTCTGTGAATCTCAAGTGGGACTTGGCAGATTTAAGCCAAGCATTCTGGGCAGGTGCTTGTTTTTAAGCATCCTTTGATGCTGTCCCATTAACAGTCATGTATTTCTTTAAATTTCAGTGGTATCGAATCTCTAAAGGAAAATTAAAAAGCAGCTGAGTGCCTGACATGTATGCCAACACACCCTTTTATCAGACACAAGTCATCAAATTGAGTTCCATTAAATTTACTTGTTGCTGGCTGGTAGGAGCCTTCGTGAGTAAAGCGAGACAGTCTTTTATGCTAAATTTACATGGAAATTAAAGATGCAAATGCTCCCCCTCAAACCAATCTCACTTTTACCCCCACAGAGGTAGTCTGCTGCACCATATCTTAGAGTTGTGAATGGTTAATTGAAGGGTAATCCACCAACACAGAAATCAGTACCAAATCAGTCCCTATAAAGAGACATTTGTCCTTGTTCAAATATTGGTGCCCGCCTAAAGCAAAAATTCATCTATTCTCTCAACACAGACTTTGTCCATACATAGCAGTTATCAAGTACTGGGCGTGGGATATGGAGCAGTTGTCACAACCTGGCTCAAGAGAGC
>NW_006442207.1:1068701-1077989 GCF_000325575.1 Pteropus alecto | reverse complement strand
TGTGCGCGTGCGTGCACGCGTGTGTGTGTGTTCACAACAGTGCTGGAAAATAAAAGAGAATGACCAGGTATTTTGAGGAATTTCTGAAAGATAGAAAGAAGAGATTGAACCAAAGGAAGAATAGATCTAGAGTCCAGCAGAACTACAGCTCAGAAAGGGAGAAAATCCCTCTGAGACGGGAGCAGTTCCGGGAGAGCTCCAGGTGCAGAGGCCAAAGACAGAGGGAGGGAGGGTCCCCTGTGGAAACGGACAGTTTAAAAATTTAACTCAGCAATTATATCCATCCAAAAGAAATTCTTACACTGTGCACCGGTACATGTGACTGAGGATGGGCCTCGCTGCCCAACTTGGGGCAGTGAACGCAACCTGATTGTCCATCTGAGGGTGAGTGGGTGACTCACAGTTATGTGGGTCACTATGTCTTAACATGGAAGAGCTTCAGGATGTGATGTTAATGGAAAAAAACAAGTTGTAGAAAAACAGAGTAAAATTAAAGATTAGATAGATGATGATGATGATAGATGATAGATGATAGATATAGATAGATGATGGATGATAGAGGATAGATAGATGATAGATGATAGATATAGATAATGATGGATGATTGGAGAGATGATAGATAGATAGATAGATAGATAGATAGATAGATAGATAGATAGATAGATAGATGATAGTAGATAGATAAATGGAGAAGGTGCACACATGTCTGGGAACACAAAGACAAAGTTCTGAAGGAGACTTGCAAACGATTATCAGAATTTACCTTTGGAACAGAAAGTGAGAGGACGGTTAAGGCGAGGGGGACATTCACTTTTTACTATCACGTTTATATAATGCCTGAAACTCTTCTGAGGCCATCCTAATGCGTCATGTATATGATTGTAAACATATAAAGCAAAAAAATGACGAAACCAGATGTGCTGCCCCTCATCAAGAAGATGACGTGGGAGATGAAGGCCGGCAGGAAGAATATGATTGGCGATTCAGTGAAGCAGGTACTCCGATAGAACACTCTGCAAAGGGCACACGACCCAGGCTAGACCAGTGAGGGCTTCCCCAAACGCCGAACTCTGAAGGGAGGGTAGCATTGGTCAGACGGATGGAAAGCAGGGCCTGAGAAGCAGGGAGTCAGTCAGCAAAGCTGAAGTGCTAAGTTGGAAGTTGGGTATTTAAAAATGAGCCTGGAGAGGGACCAGCAGGGACCCAACGGGCCGCGAGGGTCTCCATAAGCCATGTGCAGGAGCCTTGCCTTCCTCCTGGGTTCAGTGGGCGGTGAGGGAGCCAGCTTCCTGCGCGAGGAAGTGGGTGTCAGAGCTCCAGACCCTGAGAGTGAAGGGTGTGAGTGGGGAGCAGCACCTCCGACTACTTCCTCTCCCAGCGTCTGGGACCTGGGAGAAAAGGTGGAAATGCGTGGAAGTAACAACGAAAAACCTCTCCGAAAATTAGGTCACAAGTCAGAAGTCTTTCCTCACAGTCTGGCTTGTTGGCCACCCCCATGACATCTTCACTCTTTTCCATCTACCTAGGTGGCCAAGAAGATGGAGATAATGGCAATGGAGCAGAAATCCCTTTCTTCACCATTTTTCTCTGCCTTCCACAGAGATCAGTCAATGGCTCATATGAACCCTTACCCAGAAAACATCACCTCCTGAGGCCTAAAACCTTTCTGAAAATTTACAAGCGGACCAGTCATGCCTTCGAGCAGCATGAACTTGAAGTCGAGCGCACGGAGTTGCCATGCTACCATGGGAAGGGAAAGGCACACACAGGCAGGAGAGGCGAACCTCCTTCTCCTGAACTAGTGGCTCACACAGGTCCGGCAGCACTGACACTTTCCTGTGTGTCCGACGGTTGCTCTTTCCTGAGTCAAAAACTGGCAACTGAAGAGAAGACATGTGAGGCTCTTTGCCTGGCTTGGCCCTATGCAGCCTGCAGACAGCTTGTGCCTGTGACCCCTGAGGGAGCTGAGGCACAGCCACCGGGTACTGCTTAGTTTCCTAAGACTGCTAATTCCTACACCCTGGTGGCTTAAAATGACAGAAAGTGATCCTCTCACAGTTCTGGCGGCCAGAAGTCCTAAGTCAAGGTGTCTTCTTAGTGCTTAGTACTTTCTCTCTTGAGCTTCAACTTGTCCCAATACTAGGGCAGAGTTTTTTCCTAGTGTCTTCCAGCTTCTGGTGGCTCCAGACACTTCTTGGCTGGTGGCTGCATCCCGCCAACCTCTGCTTCTGTCTTTATCCTGCTTTCTCCTTGGGGTTTGTGCCTCTCCTTTTCTGTCTCTTATATGGACATTTGTCATTGGATTTAGGGCCCAGTTAGATACTCCAGGAAGATTTCATCTCAAGATCCTTAACTTAGCTGCAAAGACCCTTTTTCCAAATAAGGTCACAGTCACAGGTTCTGGGGGTTAGGATGTAGACATATCTTTTGGGGGAGACGTAATGCAACCTATGACAGATGCTTAGCCAGCTTCCTTGGGATTCACAGGACCTTTATTCTCGATTTTCTCCACCAGATTTGGGGACAATCTTAGACCTCACGCTTGGCATATCATTTAGCTGGGATAATTTTGGTATAAGGAGAGCAGTGGAGATAATAAAATGGTGTGGGGTTTGGAGATGAGATTCAATATCCTCATTATTTAGATGAAAAAACCTGTCCAGAAAAAAAAATCCAGTTGCTTGTCCAAGGTCACAGTTAGTGGCAATGCTGGGACTGAAATCTGGGGGCTCTTTCTATCATCCCATGCCCTGGGGTATAAGATTCTAGGTACCTCTTTGATCTTGGTTATGGGTTGGGTATTATTAGGTATTAGATGGCAGTTAGTGTGAAGAGGAAATGTTAGAACCAGGTATCATTCATCTTGCAACTCTTTATTCTGTAGCAAGACCTTGGAAATTCACTTCTGTTGGGCAAAACATGACAGGACTTTCTCCCTTCTTCCCTCCCTCCCTCAGTCCCTCCCTCCCTCCCTCCCTCCTTCTATCCCTTCTTCCCTTCCTTCCTTCCATCCTTCCTTCCATCCTTCCTTCCTTCCTTCCTTCCTTCCTTCCTTCCTTCCTTCCTTCCTTCCTTCCTTCCTTTTTCCTTCCTTCTTCCCTTCCTCCCTCCCTTCCAGGATCATTCAAACTGCTTAGTATTTTCTTGCTTAAGTCTCATCTTGTCCCACTAAAATAAATCTGTCTCCTTTTTCCAGTTTACTTTTGGTATACTAAAGTGTGCTTTGCTCCAATTAGAAAAAGAAAGAAAGAAACTACCCCAATCGCTATAAAAACAAAACATTTTAGTTCAGTTAGTTCACCTGAAGAGGTGTTATCAAGGCCTTTAGTTCAATCTAGTAAACCAAGGGGTAGGATTGCACACTTCAAAGACCGGGCAGTATTTTTCTTGGGACCTGAATTAGGAAAGAATGGGGTGTGTGTGTCGAAGGGAGGGGATCCTTTAAACTTACTTACAAGGTTTGGCCTGATAGGAGTGCTGGGTGCCCGTGAGTATCTGTTATGTAATACACACCCCAAGCAGTTGTAAAGTCATTCAGACAATGGCCAAACTTGGGACGTTCCCAGCTCATGAATATTGCAGATAGCCCATTTTCTTCACCTTCAGCTGAATCTGATACTTTTGAATAGGCTGTGAGGTGTTCGGGACCTTATCTGAGCCAGTGCCGCTCCACTGAAAGGAGGCTTGAATGGATGAGGGAGTCATTCAAAAAATGCTTTTATTTGGTTTCAGAAACACTTTCTTTGTTTTGATGTGCTCAGTACATCGTCTATTTGAAGTCTGGCTCCACTAGAGTTTTTATCTCTAAAGCAAGAAAAATATGGTAATTTTAAATAAATAAGCCGCCACAACAAAATGTATTTAAAAAAAAAAAAAAAAAAACTGTTTCCAAGAGATGTGTTCATTTTGAACATGGGTAATGCCTATATAAAAGTCTAAACGAATGAATCTCAGCTATAATCCATCTTCCTCTTTGTTCTTTATGAAAATATTCACATGTATCCAACTAAATTAACATATATTATCACAAACGTGTCATTCTCAAATTTCCTGAGCTCGGCTTATCACTCCCCATTCTTTTTTTTCCTTCTTCTTCTTTTTTTTTTGCTCATGACTGTCTTTCTGAAAACAAAACAACATTATTCACACCAATAAGTGTAACAGGCACAATGGAAGAAAGCCCTAGAAGCAACTTCTTTGTACTTATCAGGGATGACCTCTCGCTCTCGGCTTTTCCTTTCTTCGCCTCTCTGGAGTCGCCTCTCTGAGAAGAAACTGTGGGACTCTATGTCTCGTTAGTGTACCCGCACCCATTCGTCCTCTGCCACCGCTTTGTGCTCCAGGAGAAATCAGCATCCAAGCAAAATCTAAGTCCTGGCTTTATTCTGCAATCGAGAACGGTCTATCTTGTTTAAAGAGAAATACTCAATTCTTCTCGCTATCTTAATTCCTATGTGGTTTCAATGGCTGGGGCGGGGGTGGGGGACAAGCTTCGGTAGATGGTCTCCCGATACTTAAATAATAAACAAAATAACCTATTTACTTAAAGCTGCATTGGAAGCCAGAACCCTTCGAGAATCCGGCCAGACCCGAAGGGCCATGTGCAAGATTGGAGATAATTGATATTTGCGTGAATTCCCACACCTGGGAGTGAGTGTGTGTAATAAACACATTGCTACATACCAGTGAGAAATACAAGTGGGGGGTGTCCAGAAGGATAGGGGGAAAATATCTCACCCACTCTGAATTCTAATTCGGGCCAGGGAGACAGAGTCTCCCAGAAAGAATCCTGGTATGTCCAAATTTAAGACTCAGAGCTAACAACAAAGAGAGATGTTTTAGAATATTCTAATGTCAGTGGTCTATAAAGAGTATTACTTTTAGATTCATTACTTAGAGCAACTCAGCGCTAAAAATATCTTCTGATTTAAATGAAAGCTGAGTCTTCTGCCAGGACATCAGGAATGATACAAGAACAGGTTACAGTTTTCTAACTTATTAAGATAAATTTTGGGGGGTTACTCGAGTGGCAAATACCATTTACATAGATTGCCAAATACTTATGGACTATAATAATGACATGAAATAGCTTGAGCTTTGCCATTTTTGCTATATAAAAATTTAGGTATAAAGCAACTTACTCATCTTCGCCCGCCGTTTATATTTCTTACAAACTTTTCAGAAAGTTTACTTTTAAGATCAATATATTACCAAGCCCAAGTGACTATGCAGGCCAAAAATAAATGTTAACCATGAGCAGCATAGACACACTAGTGACCAAAATTCCATTTTAACCATGACTATCAGAAACCTGTGCTTTGTTCAGAAGGACCAGACCAGACATGAACTTTGACATGCACTGGATTCTTAATTTGGTTTGGGTTTTAACGAACCCTACCTCTTTCTCCAGCATCGTAGCAATATGTACAGATCACTTACTGTTATCCTCACATATTCATTCCTTTCTGAACTTCAAGATTTCATCAACGATTTTGGCTAGGATATCCTAGTTCTGTTCCTATCATTGCCAGAAGTGGGCTTATAATTCATCTATGATGAGCAGGAAGTATATGCAAACTCCCTAAAGAGAGGGCAGGTAAATTATCTTTAATTCTGCTCAGTCACCACGGATCAACATTTATTACTCTTGCTCAAAATTACAAAGTTAGTTCATGCCTGGATGCTTGTTAAGCCCTGCGGTGACTCAAGAACTCTAAACCCTCCTGGCATTGACAGGCAGAATGTCTGTAAAATTACTCTGAAAACATTAAATCTTCATGGCTTGGAGATTAAGATTCTCCCCCTTAGTGCAGGCATTTTCTAGTACAGAGTGTTCAAATCGACTTGCCTTTGTTAAAGCACCAATGTTCCTACATTTTCCACCCTAGCTCTTAAGGAGACAAACAGACGTGGAGATATATTTTTGGTGTTAGAACATTGCAGAGACTGTCCCCATATCAGGGCCAAACCCAGAGTTTTGTGGGTTTTTTTTTAAAGTCTTTTGGTGTAAGCCTTCTTCTGAAATAAGGCTTTGGGAAAAACAAGAAGAAGAGGAGGAGAAAAAGCTACTACTCTGATTAGGCTCACAAAGAGACTACAGTACTCCACGTTATCTTAAGAAAAACGAAAGCCCCAAAGCACAGCCCACAGCCTTCCCAGTCAAGCAGATAGACATTAAAGTACATTAGCACTATCATTTGTACGTCTGTAAATATCAATAAAGTATGTGATCTGGCTTCACTTTCACACAAAGAAGGAGGACTATCCTTTTCAGGAAATTTCACAGAGACACTCACCAACAAAAGTTCAGTAACTTAATCTTTGGAAAGCTCAATAATGCTAAGTTCAAAATTGCAGGTTTTAAACTAATGTTCCTGATAAGTGATGATGGCAGAACTAAAGCGACCCATTATTCCATTATTAGGTAACCCGATCTCCCCAATCCTGGTTATCTGTAACAGAGAAGAGTCTCCCTAAGACAGAACTAATGTGTTCTCATCTACACTAATCTCTGAAGTCAAAAGGAGGCATTCTTCCTGGGCTTTATCTGTCTCCAAATGTCTGCCTCCACAAGAGGTGATTTTGCACTCCTGAGGCAGCTATGCAAATGACTCCCATATCTTTGTCCAATAGGTGCTATTTCTTACGGATCCACAGGATACTGTCCTGCAGACACTTTCACAGCTGTCTGACTTTTACCAGGACTTAGAGACCCTGAGCCAAAAGGGGCCTGTGCTTCTGCTGCTTCTAGACCACGGAGGACCTGAAGGCTTGAACTGTGTGTGTGTGTGTGTGTGTGTGTGTGTATGTGTGTGTGTGTGTGTGTGTTACGGGTTTTTTTCCTCTTGTGTGTCACGTTGCTTCCAACTTTTCCTCCAGCACAAGTTTCCTCTTGCAAGGTGTCATGATGCTAATAGAGGGGATTTGTAGAGCCTCCGTCTTTCAAATTTATTCGCACAGGGCCACTTATCACGGCTAGTGGTTTGAAACTTCTATCTTTTTTTCTCCTTCTGAGTTGCAGACCTTATTTCCAGAGCTGAAATAAACATGGTCCACAACCATGCATTATTCAGTAACACATCAGGAGATAACATGAAAAAGGTAAAACTTATTCATGGTGACATGTTTTTCCCTCCTTTCTCCTATGGCAACATTTATAACAGCTCTGGGAAATACATTTTTACTTTGCACAGTTTCATATGTTCTAACTTGGACTTAAATAATGTCCCTTTTTAAATAGCATTTTAAAAAACTGAATTAAGATCACCCCGGCGGGATCCAGCAGATAGGATGGCGGGTGGATAACTTAGAATGGTTATTACTACTTCTTTTCCTCGGCAATCTTGACTGGTTCTTGCCTGGAAATACACACTTCCATGAGTGAGTGTATTGACATATGTGAATTTGCATGTTGGATCTTACAAGTCCAACAGAATTAAGTTAATAGGTACAATTCTTGGCAAATACATTAAAAGCAAGTGTTTAATGTCCCTGCAGGGGGGGGTGACAGTAGCCTGCTGAGTAGAACATTAGTTTTCTTTCACCAACCTCTCAACCTGGGACGGTTCCCAAGAGACATCACAGGAGCAAAGAAAAGGAGGAAATGAAGACTCTCTCTCGAAAACAGGAGCTATAATCATTTTTTTATGAGCCACTTATAGCCCTACAATTTCTTGAATTCAGAAGTTGTGTCTATGAAACAGGCACTTCTTTTAATAATGACCATCCTAAGTAGGCATTTTGTTTTCTATTAATAATTTGGTCAGCTCCACAGTGGGGAAAAAAAAAAAAAAAGTAAACAGCAATCTCCTGTTTACTCAGAGTGGCTTAAGAATATTTAACTATTCCATATGAAGAGTTACCATGTATATCAAATATGGATCACCAATTTTTTAAAGAACCTTGATAAACTAAATGACATCAAATTCTAAAACTATCCAGAATAAAATTCTCTGAAATTCAGGAATTTGCAGTCTGCCAAGTTAAGGCTGAATCCATCATTTAATGTTTCATAATCCAATAGATGTGGAGAAATGTATGAGACTGAGCTGACCACATGTTGAATTTATTAGGATATACCAGGGGAGCCTGGCCTTTTAAACAAATCTGCGATTTTAGCTTGTTATTGTCAACTGTTTCTTTTCAGTAAAAGTGGAGAGAGAATGTGGGAGAAAAAAATGAAATTAAAGTACCAGAGACATAATAGAATGGAGTAGACATCAGTAGGTAACAGAGGTTATACCCAGAGCAGAGGTTCTCAAACAACCACAGACATCAGAATAAATAATCAGGCTTTGTTGAAACACAGAGTGTGGGCTCCACCCTTAGGGATCTTGACTTAGTAGGTTCTGGGTGGAGCCTAAGAATTTGCATTTCTCTATGGGCATACTAGCCTGACGGCTGGATCTCGGCTGATCTCGGAAGCTAAGCAGGGTCAGGCCTGGTTAGTATTTGGATGGGAGACAACCTGCGAATATCTGGTGCTGTAGGCTTAAAAAAAAAAAAAAAAGAATTTGCATTTCTAACAAATTCCCAGGGGATGCTGAGGCTGTTGGTCTAGGGAAAACATTTCCAGGACCATTGCTCTAAAGGCAAGTGAAAGTTTGCTTTTTGCTTCCTTTGTTATTAACTTGATCGGATTAACATAAATTCAAATAATCCTGTCCATAAAAATCCCTTTTATGCCCTCCGAAATATAGATTGGCCAGACAGAGCAAATTAACAGATTTTTATTTTATTTTGACATGGAGTCATAAAAATTGCACCCTATGACCACAAAGAGCATTTGATCATTTCAATACATTCGCACAATATTTAAGCTGAATAGATTTGGATTCATCTATACCTATGTCCTTTCTAGCCATATCACTCTAGGCAAATTATTTAGTAGTTCTAAGCCACAGAAGGACAAATACTACATGATTCCACAAAAATGAGGTATCAGAAATAGTCAAACTCACAGAAACAGAGAATAGAGTGGTGATTGCCAGGGGCCAGGGAAACAGGAAATAGCAAGTCATTGCTCATCAGGTATAAAGTTTTAGTCGTGTAAGATGAATCAGTTCTACAGATCTGCTGTACAACGGTACATATATAGTTAAAAATACGGTATCGTCCACCTTAAAATATGTTAGGAGGATAGTTCTCATGTTAAGTGTTCTTACAAAAAACAAAAACAAAACAAAACAACACTAACGCACACATAAGAACACAAGGAAATTTTGGAAGTGAGATACGTTCAGTACCTTGATTATGATGATGGTTTCACGGGTATATGCATATAATATA
>NW_006442207.1:1057357-1068672 GCF_000325575.1 Pteropus alecto | reverse complement strand
TATTAAATATATTAAATATTTTAAATATTAAATATTTTAAATATTTAAATAAATAAATATATTAAATATTTGCACTTTTGTGTATTGATTATACCACAATAAAGCTTTAAAAGAGTTTACCAACCAATGGGTTAGAGAGAAACAATGGCGGTGGGGGAAGGTGATGGTGGCTAAAGCAGAGAGGACAGGCTTCTCCGAGGAGGTGACATTAGAACTGAGACCTCATGGCCACCTCCACCCCCTGCCCCTGCATCTCCCCTTCCTTGTTTATAAAACATCTGAGCTGAACTCTATCCTCTGCCTTCCCTAAACCGATGCAGTTCTAGTTCTCTGTTGACTGAATGTGCTACTTCCCCTTCGCCGCTCGTCTGTGCCTAATTCGTCAGTACGAGGAGGAAACAGCAGAAGAGACCTTGCCACTTCCCTGCTTTTGCATGCATCATACCACTTGGCAAAATTCACAGAAAGTCCTGTAAATATGAGTTCGAGAACGAACCTCCAATACCTCGAGAAGACATTCCAGAAGCATGTGGAAGTTGACCAGAGCCCAAGCCAATGCCTTATAATCTTCGAAACACTGACAAAAAACAGCCCACACTTGCTCTAAATTATTGTCGTCTTTCAAAGTCTATACAAAATAATATGCAAGGAGACAAAGCTATTTTACCAGGCAGACAGATATTCCAAATTACTGGCTCTTAACAAGCATAGTAATACATCAGTCAAAAGCAATAAATTTAAACTTAATGAAATCTCAATTTGCCTACAGTGCATTTCACTTTGACATTTTCTATATTGCCACGGTGCTTTGATAAAGTTTTTTAAAATGCAAAGAAAGTGTCTGTAAGGCTAAAGACCAGACTTGGTGCTATTGTGGCCAAGGCAACATTACAGTACTTAAGTTTCATCACTCCATGCCCCGTGGCAGGCAAAGCCCCAGCGTTAACACAGGTTCAGTTTTCATTATCATCGTATGATTATGCATTTTACTGCATTTAACTGATAATACAACTACCAGCTCACCTTAAAAGAATTAGCTTGGAGGTTTCATTGCTTTCCAAATGGAATTCATTTGACAAACAAATGACAATTAGCCTAGTCTCCCTGTTCTTCGTCAGGATGCTTTTTGATTGAACCTAGACCAATTTACAATTTTTAAATGAGTTTAGACATTTACATTTAAAATGTCTAGAGGAAATTAGCCCTGGGACATCCAACAGCCAAAATGCTTTTTGAAGTTGATTATTATTTGATCTAGTACCCTCTACCTGTACATTTGGTTCCGACTTCAAAGTTTGGGAATGTAAATGCCACCTCACCTCAAAGCACAGGGAGAAACTTAAAAGCGGTTTTGCTCATTATGTTATGCAAAGGAGCCCATATTTTAATATTCGTTTAATATGGTTAGTTAGCTTTAATGACACCAGTGTGACAGTGTCATAGTTTTGGAATCTGAAAGCACCGACTGAAGTTTCTGGCTGCTGCTTCTATTTTTCTGCATAGAAAGGAAGTGTGTCCTTTGAAGGACAGCTCAGCTTCCGGATGTGTCCATGCCGGTGGGGACAAACAGTGACAGCTTACAGATAAAGAGTTCACCTGCCGGGTGAAGAAAGCAAAAATCATGATATTGGGAACCACAGAGACACTTGACCGTCATATCCCAATTCTGTGTGCTTTCTAAGAGCAGGACCTTGCAGCCACTGAGGAAGCTGCTGGAAATTCCATTATAAATAGGCAGTGCTGATAACCTAGCCATGGAAACTGGCGTTGCTCTGAAATTAAACCCACTAATTTTCAGCTAAGAGCACATTTTATTTATTTATTACTATTAATACGGCCATGTTATTGTCAAAATGAGAAAATGACAGCCCTTTGCCTATCCCACATTGTTCAATGGCAGAAATACAATGCAGTGAGAGAAGGGCCACAAATATGTATTATAGTATCCTCATCCTGTTCTGGATGTTACTGCTAAAGGCCGGATAGTATTGTCCACAATACATTCGAAAGAACATTCTAGAAAACAGGGCATGTGAGGCAATGTTGTGGAATCTTCCGGTCCGTATCTGTACGGAATTATCCTGGCTTTCTCGCCTCATCATCCTCGGGAGTTCCCCTCTAAATTTTGAATTCTAGTTTTGCCTCATGCTATAGGACACGCACTATGTATTTTCAAAATAATGTTGCATTCAAAAGAATTCCCATATGATAACACTATATACTGCTGACACAGAATTAATGGTTTTGAAGACGTTTCTGTGAACACATTAGGTGATGAATAAAGTGATCCGGCCTCTCCTTAGACTTCACAACGGTGTCAGGAGGCAAGAATGTCAGGAAAGAGCGAGTTAGCTCAGGTCACAAACGTAAAAAATGGTGGAGGAGGACATAAAACCTGGGCTTCCAGCTCTGGATTCCTGATCTTAGCACCAGGTATTGTGAAAATGGGGATAAACAAACAAACAGAAAAGGTCGTTTATTTTTCATCTAGGATGGCTTAAGTTTGTTGCTGGGGAGATGTAACTTCCTCCAGGTCCCCTCACTTCTAAACTCTGTGATTTCATGCCAGCTCTCCTCCCTCCTCCCACTCTCATTTTCCTTAATGAAAATAGAATCACAGCGTCCTTGGAGTAAACTCTGTTTTGAATCCAAATTTAACACACTAGCAACAAGTTTTCTCGCATGCACCATGTCCAGACTAAGCAAGAGACATGCCTTGAAAGTCCTTCTTCCAAGGTTTTACATTTTCTACTTCTTCTTGCACACCCAGGAATTTTTATTCCTATACCCACAGCCTGGCAACAACCAGCTTAACAGGCAGCATCTCAGAAGGTGGCTCTCAGGGCACCAGAGTTGCCCTAAATCCAGGCAGCAGGATTGGAAACCTAGAGACTTTTGTTACATCGTCCGCCCTCTGCTGGACAGATCGCGAGCTGCTTACACGGGAGCCTGGAAGCCGCGGGAGGGTTTTGCCTCAAGGCGGGTGGGGTTTTCCCTAAGCCACAGTGAAGCATTTTGGTGCTTTAAGAAATTAAACAGTCTTTTTCTGCCAGAGCTTCTTAGAAATGCATTTTTCTCTATCAAGTTATACTGGTACATCGGTTTATTCTGCCTCTTCCGTTTTTAAGCATAACTACATTTTTTTTTAAAAAATGGAGATCATTAGAGTGAAAGCCACGAAGAATTCTAACATCTCTCTGACACTCGGGTGCGATACAAGCCCTGCCTTGGCACCAATGATCTGGCCACGAGGGAAAACGTAATACCGAAAACAGAGCCATTCTCATAATATGCTCACGGCATTTAGAAGTGGAATGCCACAGGGGTTAAGACCCTGGGACAGATTGCAAACCTTCCTCTGATGCTTATTAACTGTGTGACACTGAGCAGGGTAAATAACTTCTCCATTTCCTCCTCTGTAATATGAAGTTATCATTTTCTCCTATGGTTATCGTAAAGAGTTAACACATATAAAGAGCTTAGACTAGTCCTTGGCACACAGAAAGCACCACAAAAATGCTGGATAGGATCGTGAGCCTGGCACAATGCAAGGGTCCTAAGTCAAATGCCCATGGTAGAATAGGCAGGAGTGGAGTTTTTCCAGATCTTTGTTTTAAGGATTTTTTACATTTACTTGAAGGGAATGAGTGTTACGGCTTCTAAATTGAAAATAGACACATCTCCAAGACAAAGAATAGAACTTTCAGTGAAATCTTACTCAAAGAAGTGACTTCTTCGCCTTCTTTGCTAGCGAGATATTGAAGTATGCAATTGGTGACATGCTTTATATTAATTCTCGAGAAAAGGGATGTCTTCTCAAGAATTGTTGCTTTTTTTTTTTCAGGACTTTATTAAGGAAGGCTAAAAGTTGAAATGACTTTTATGTATTAAGCGCGTATTAAGGAATAGACTATATCCATTCATTCATTCAACAAATATTTATCGGGTGCTTACTGTGTGTCTACAGACCCTGGGCTAAGCAGAGAGGACACAGATGTAAATAAGACAGTCGCCCTGCAATATGTGGCTTACAGACTGGTGGGAAATACAAACGATAAACAAGTAATTAAATGTGAAGAATGGTCTCAGAGGAGAAGGACCAGCAGCCATGGAATTCCAAAGCTCATCTGGAGGTTTCACCTAATTTTACAAGAGATTCCTTTGCATGGAGAGCTCTCTATGTGGGCAAACATCATAATGTTCTTTAAAAGAGCTATAAAGTCCTCGTTAGCCAGGATGGGAGATTGTATATTTAGGACAACCAACAATTGGAAAGAATATATTTGCCCATGAGAGAATAACACAGGATTTGCAACACCAATTCAGGAAAACACCAGAGCAAAACATTGCACCCTTATGCTCACTGTTTCATCTATATGAAGTAGAATTGCATTTTCAGTGCTTGATAAAACTGCATGCCACTGCAGCGTGGGATATTCTTGAAGGGTTCTCAGAATAGAGTGTGCCGCTAGGCTCGTGCAGGTGCTAACTCGAACACTCTTAAGGGTTGCTGAAGAGTAACTGGGGATAGTGCAGATCTGCCAGGAGATATTTTCTCTCCGCTAAGAAGTAGAGCATCTGCAGGTATAAGATACAGGTGTATACAATGTCTACTATTTACAGAGAATCCCCTCTCTCATCAAATTTTCCAAATACCTGAAATGATACAAGGAAAATAAATGCCTATGGTTCATCCGGCCAACATAAATCGTAACTGTTTGAAAACTCAAGTTAAATTTTTATTAGAATCTACCGTCTATTGGATTGGGTTTTTCTTTAATAAAGTTCCATGGAAGGAAACAACTTGCAGTTAAGAATCTTGTATCACAGAACCAGCCCATGATGACGGCCTATTTTCATCAGTGTGTGTGAAACTTATTTTTCATAGCACACCTTCTGCTCTTACTGATTTTCCTCACTCCCTTCATCTCCTTCCTCAATAACTCATCATTTTCAGATTAAAGCTACAAACATACAGTCAAGTAGAGCTATAAGAATATTATTGCTCAAGCATCTAAATCATTGGATTAAATGATCCAGGAGATTTCTCAATACTCTGATTATATGTGTGTATACACACACACACACATACACACACACACACACACACATAAATATATATGTAAAGGCTTGGCCCAATAATTGATGTACAGAGACTGGAAGGAGAAAGTTGATGCAAATTCAAAGAAATGTATTTCAGAGACTTATTCTTTCAGAAAAATTTCACAGAACTGGAAAACCTTGTAATTAGAAAAAAGTGTTAACCGGCTAATACTGACCAAGAATCTAGGATATATAGGCTATCTGATGGCTTGAATTTAATGTAATTCAAAGAGAAAAATACAAGTTCTTTTTAGGTACATCAGCCATTTTGGTAAATGTTTTGTCAAATTTCCCCAGAAGAGGTTTTAATTAGAACGAAAGCAGATATTTATTTTTATATAAAAGTTATATATACATACATATTATACACACACATATATATTTGCCTAGCTACACATGCACAAACACACACATTTATCCCATAGAAAGCAAACTACCCATGTACCAAATGGGTCCATGGGAAATGGCCCCAGACCATTACCTTCAATGTAAACATAGTAAAATAAGGAAATTCTACTTAAACAAGAAATAACCTCCTTTTTCTCACCTTTAAAAGCCACAATCTGAAAGATCTTAGAGTCTAACATCACAATTAAGGTGTGCCAACTGCTAGGGTAAATTGATATTTGCAGTAAAATATTAAACTTCTTTTGAGGTGTATGAATATTTTGATTCATTGAAAGCTCTCTAATGATTCATGGCAGTTAGGTAGTTTGCTGATCGGTGCCTTTCCCTGGAAAGTAGGCTTCTTCATCCACGTGCATAAATTATGTTTGGTGATGTTGTAGTAGAGATTCGTAGAGCTACGGTTTAGTAAAACTAATTCTTAAGCATAGATAAAGAGCCATTCCATTCATTTGGGAAAGGCCCACAATGAAAGTAGCCATTCATGGGCCTGGCACAGACATCAGCCATCTCCTTCTCCGTGTGGCCACAGGTCCCCATCTTAAGGTGGCGTGTAAGTGAGACCTGGGGTCTCTCATTTGACAAACGCTTTTTCATGTGAAATACATGGACTCCTTTTCCCCCTAGACTAAGTTGTTTCAGATCATTGTCTCTTCCGCAGTACAGGAAGAGAAGCTAATCTATAAAACAATGAGACTTCACTCTGGATGCCAAAATCTGCAATTATATTGTGCAGCGGGGCTTCATGAATAATTCCTGGGGTATGACCTGACATTAATCTGGATAGGTAATACAGAGCTGGGGCATTGCCAGCATAGAGCTGACTGATTTCTTTATAACAGGGCACTTTCAATGCAAGGATACAGCCTTTTCTCTAAGTTATACCCTCTATCCAAACTGAGCACTAAGCTATTATCTTTACGTCTTGTGTTTCTTCCTGAATTGCATGTCTAGATGTTGGCAACAGGGTACCATCTTAGAAGAAAGGCACTTCAGTTAGTCAAGATAACTGCAAAATTTTAGCTATTGCTCACATATTGATTAGTTTTAAGTGACCTTGTAAGAAAATGTGCCATAAGTATCCATTTGTCATTGTTCCTGGCTAGGTCATAAATCGAGACACCAGTTAGTGGGCCCAGGGAAAATAATTTCAGAAATTATTTTTTTTCAGAGTTATTGATAAGACAATTTTGATACTTCCTCTTGAAGGAGCTCAGAATTATGACAAATAAGTGGTCTTAGTTAAAATATTCCAATGATTCAAATGCATATTTACAGGGTGCATATCTTGTGTTCAATATTGTGACAGATATTATGAGAAATTATTAAAAGTAAAAAAAAAACAATCAACCAACCAACCAATGACAATAACATGTTTTCTGCCCTATAGGAATCTTCCTACCCCCTTGGAGAAATATGAGTAGAAACAGATAATAGTTTTTAGAGAAAGAAGAAGTGAGCGAGATAAAATGCAGGGACGTGGTACCTTGCAGAAGGCAGAGCAAGTTTGGGTTGGTGAAAAGGACTGGAGACATGTTTTTAACAATAATGATAACCAAGCAAAAGTGTGGACATGACACCCCTTTTCCCGTGTAATATCTAAAATATGTAACAACAGGTATGGCACAGATATTGATCCATCAGAATGAGCACCACCTGCCCTTAACAACCAATGCAACCATAACGGTGCATACCAGCGGGATATCAGCCGGGCTTGGGACTGTTCGAATTTTCTTGTTCACTTGTCTATTTTCTGTCTTCCTCCTCTAGAATGTAAATTTACCTGCAGCTCCTGAATTAAGGCCTGAGCATGACTGTTTCTCAGTATTTGTTCAATGGCTGAATGTTTACATAACTGAACATAAAAAATCTCAGATGAGCCTGACTAGAGCAGGAAACTCATTTTAGGAAGTTGAAGATGAACTTAAATAGATAGGATGAGCAAAATGATGGAAGATAATCTTTAATTATCAAGATTAGAAATTTGAATAATTTTCTGTGAATAGTGGACAACAACTGAAATATACCAACAAGGACACGGCGACATCACTCCCAATCTCATTATTTTCAAAGTCATTGTTACTTTTCATAACATTAATGAGCTTTTACTCAGTGCCAGGCAGTATTAGTACTTCCTGTTTCACATGCATTATTTCATTCAACTCTCGTAACAACCCTATGAAGTGGATCTTATTATTATCTCCTTTTTACAAATGGGCAAACTGAAGCTTAAAGATCTCCAATAACCTGTTCAAGGTCACATAATTACTAACCGTGACACTATATGCCTATCCACCCTCCACACACACATACTGATCACAAGGGTTTCCCAACAAAATCAAATAAGTTTAATAAGGAGAAATTACCCATAATTTCAGCATACTGCTCTTATAATTTCTTCTTACTTTGGGGGAAGGGGACACTGTCATCATTTTATATAGTTGTAACTACAGCTATTATACAATTTTATGATATGCTTTTTCTACTTAGAGTTTTCTACTTAAAGTTAACAAGTTTTCTCTGTTGTTCCATAATATTTACAATTATAATTTGTAATGGTGATTGTGTAGTTCCTTTCTTTCCTTTGTTGGTTTTTGGGGTTTTTTTTTTGCTATTATAAACAATGCTTCAGTAGACATTTTTCCACATACCATATTTTGCTTTCTAATTATTTCCTTTGAATTAATTCCCAAGGGTGGTTGTGCTAGGTCAGAGTACAATATTTTGTAGGTACTAAATTGTATTGCCAAATTGCTTTCCAAGTAGATTGTACTACCTTCTACTAATTCCAATAACTGTTATTTGCCAATTTTACTAAAAACTACATAATTATCTGCTATTAGATAATTTAATTTTTACTTAGTAAAAATAAATGGTACTTTTCATTTGCATTGGTGTTACTAACTAATTTAAACATTTTAAAACAAATTATATGTGTTTATTCATACTCTAATTGTCAGGACAAGCCTCTGGCCATTCACTTTTTGGAATCATAATATAATTCAGACAAAGTTGAGATCTTCATATACTATAGATAGTACTATAATTTGTCTTTTTTGATATAAATATATTTTATAACATGTCGCATTAATTACTTTTAGTTTCTATATTTTCACTACAGAGGCATTTTGAAATTTCTTTACAATCTATTTGGATTTCCTTCAGTTGCTTCGGTCTTTAGAAAGTTCTCACTCTTCTAATTATCTGAGATTCTATCTTATTTTTGGTTGATTTTCACTGATTTGATTTTTCACTTAATCTTTTTTCCATATAGATATTACTTTTTGTCTACAGTAAGCAATTTTCCTCACTCTCAGTGTTTATTAAAGAATTTTCGTTTCCTTATTACTTATGATACTTCATTACACACTAATTTTTTCTATTTATTTTATGGGTGTCTATCCTGTTCCACTGAGCTATTTTATTTGTAAATATTCTAGTCTTCTGTTTTACTACTCTTATTTTATAATATGATTGTATATTTGATAGAACTGGTTTTAAAAAAAAAACACACACACGTTTTTGAGAGCCACACCCATTTACTTTTCCAAATACATTTCCAAAGCAATGAAGTATGAATTATTTTAGTTTATTTTTTTCTAAAATAATCTGGAATTTCAAGTGAATGGCTTTAGTTTATATGTGGACTTAGGACAAATCAACACTATTATATGCCTCATTTATTCTAACCTTTTCTAGATCATTTATTCTAATTTTTATATTTCCCAATAAAGATTTTTTATGTAAGTCACTCATACTTTTTATTATGCTGTTTCTTGTTATTATATTTTAATGTTATTATCAACAAGACCCTTGCGTAATTTCTAATTACTATTTTCATTGGTATAGAAGAATGTAACTTATTTTGTATTTTAATTTGCATTTAGCTAAATATTATATATAGTTATTGCCAGAAAGAAAGATCATAGGTTAACTATCATAAAACCTAAACCTCGGCCATCATCTTAATGGGCATCCCTCCCTTTTAACTTCTTTTTAGCCAAAAGTCTCCCATAGCAAGTTATCGTACTTAGTTATCTGATTTTGAGAGTAGTTTTTTTTGAAAGGTATATAGAGGATTCGTTTTTAATTAACCAATGTGGATGTTAAGTTTCTACGCCTTTAAAAATTAACTAAGCTAAAATTATGAGGACCGTGGACTTTGGGACCTAGATCACTTATTTACCTGTATATTGGAGCCAATTCAAAATTATCTGCTGACAATTTTGTCACTTCGGATAAGATTCAGGTGTGAGTAATAGAGACCCAGAAAACCATGGCTAAACCAGTTAGTCTCACAGTCACAGTGCTCAAGGCCCAGGCTTCTTCAAGCTGAGTCCTTGAAGGAACAGCTTTCTACTCCAAACTACAAAGATAAATGCCATCATCTGCATGCTCCAAAATGGTCATCAGAGCACCAGCCATCATAATCTCATTCCAAGCCTCAGGATGAAGGAAGACAAAGAACAAAAAGTAAGACTTCTCCAATTTTAATGAGACTTCCCAGAAGTTTCATAACTCAATGGCCCTAAGTCATGTACTAGAGCATGTCCAACAGCTGCAGTGGAGCCTGGAAGATGTAATCTGTAGATTCAACAGCAATGTGCCCAGCTAAAGTTGGATTTTGTTCATTTGAGAGGGGAGGAGACATGACTGTTTGGTAGGATCTGTATCTGCCATAGAATCTTCTCACTGACCAAACATAAATCTTTGGCCTGAAGTGAGCAGGCAGCCTTCCATTCAGGCAGGTATTCTTTATAGGCTTATCAGACCTTATCAGAAGATCTCAGTCCTACTCCTGGCAGACCTATTTTTATTTGTTCAAAGTATTTAACCAATACTATAGACTATCTGACCCTAGGTGCTTTTTAGAGCTTATAATTTGAACTCGCTTCTGCACAATGTCTATTGACATTAGTTACTTATATTTTGAATGGGTTCTCCTTACCATATTAAGAAAATACCTATTCCAATTAAATTATTTTAAGTTAGAAATAGATGATACATTTTTGTCAAATTCTTTTTTTATCATATGTAAGAATAATTATATTTTTTTCCTTATTTAACCTACAGGTGTGAATGATTTCATTACTTAATTTTCAGTAATTATATTCTTAGTTTGAACTTTCCTTGTTCCAGGGATAAACTTACTTAGTTATGAACTATTTATTATTTGTTTAGAGTAGTGCTGAATTATTCTTACTGCATTTTATTTCAAAATTTCACATCTGTATTCATAAACCTTTCCACCTCATTTTTTCTGTCATCTTCATCTTGTTTGGAATAAGAATTATATAATTATATAATTTATTGTTTTACTTAGCCAATTAATCAATTAATCCAATCATGTGAAAATGTTCATTTGAAAGCCTACTATGGGCCAGGCAGTACTCTAAATGCTTAGGATAGTCATAGTTGCACATGAGTATAATAGTTACTACTAATGCTTGATTTGTCTTGTGTTACATTGTGTGGCTCTTGTGAAATAAATAGTGAAAGATATTTGGAGTTAAAATCAAGAATATAATCAAGTGTCATAGCCTCATTGGCCTCAGTTTCCTATGTGTAAAATGGACATACCAATAACACCTAACAAAACAAGCCCCCTGCTCTAGTTTGTGTATATCTGGTATATATTAGGGTTATTCTATGACTAGAAATTTCACTTTTCCTGTTTAGCCTGCAGGTTAAGGTGACATTTCTGGGGATGGGTAAGGTTATTAATGTAAAACACTTGATAATCATTTTAATGCCATATTTGACTATATTTGTTGTTAATATCTTTGGATTGCTTTTCATGGCCAACA
>NW_006442207.1:1024950-1057195 GCF_000325575.1 Pteropus alecto | reverse complement strand
TTCTTCATTCATTTCAATATAAATTTCTGAAACATCTTTATCTTTCTCCTTCAGTTTTATTGACTTGATAATCATTTAGTTTAACCATAGCTCCAATTAGTTATACTCATCAGCAACAACCCTTTCCTTAATAGCTGTTATTTATTTATTTTTCACCAACTATTTATTCATCATTGTTGTATCCTCCAGCATTCTTTGACAAAAAATGGTACATGGATTATAAACATTCTA
The DNA here is from genome assembly GCF_000325575.1 of Pteropus alecto. NCBI lineage: Eukaryota > Metazoa > Chordata > Mammalia > Chiroptera > Pteropodidae > Pteropus > Pteropus alecto. Next base: position 1,056,964 of record NW_006442207.1, on the reverse strand, counting down.
AAACAGCTATTCTATAAAATGCCTTTTAGTTTCAGTTTATTCTCTACATGCACCCTGGTCAACTGCATCTATTTCTATGACATAATCACCTTCTTCACATGAAGTCACTCAATTCTAAATCTCCAATCCAAACGTACAGATACTGCCACTTGTCTACAGGATAGTTCCCTGGCATGTCGCCCAAATTCTCCCCACGCCTGAATCTTCTTCTGAATTCCCTAGTCCAGTCGCTTCAGCAGAAATAGCAATAACAATTCCAACTTCACACTCTTCCATTCCTTGCTTATCTTCCACCTGCATCTTAAACATTTCTACACCCATTGCTACCACTGTGGTCTAAGCTGTCATCGTTTCTGTCTGAACAACTACAATGATGCCCTTGCTCGTCCTTCACCCACTAATCTGTATTCATCTTTGGCTCATTCTTCCCTGTTCATCCGGAGGATTTTTTAAAATGCAAAACTGTTATATTATTTTCTTGGTTGAAAAATTTTAGTCCCTCCTCAATGCCTTCAGGGTAGAGTCGTAAGGTCCCTAATGTACTTTGTCCGTCATGTGCCTCTGGGGCCTTTCCCTCACCATCCCTTTCCACACTGCTACTCCCTCTTTCCATGGGTGATTACTTCCCCTCCTTCAGGCCCATCCTAGGTAGCTGCTCTCTACCACCACCACCCAGAAATCTTCCAGTTTTTTAAAGTTCTATAAGTAATAGACAGATAAGTAGATGATAGATAGATAGATAGATTTTTTTTTTTTTGGTTCAATGAATAAATAAACTACTGACTTAGCTGCCTTTGTAAATGAAAAGCATACTTAAGTGTCATTATTTTCCCTTGAAATTGAATTCCATTGTTTCTGGCTTTGATCATTTTAGTGGGAAAGGATAAAATGCCTCTCCAATTTGTTCTCTCTTTTGGGTAACCTTGAATTTTGACTTGTAAGCTAACAAGATCCTTTTCCTTTTCACTGGGCTATATTTTGGTGTTGGTCTCTGTCTATATCACACCAGCTCCACGAGCCTTCTCAATTTCCAACCTCTTATGTATACGTATTGTCTATCTTCTTCATGAATTCCTATTACTCACCTATTGGATCTATTCTCTACCCTCAAGTTCTGTCTTTTGTTTGTTGTTGTTTTTTTACTATATATTCAGGTTACATGACTAAGTTTATCTTCTTTTTTACCGATCTAATTTTAGTATTTTCATTCTGATTTTTATTACTTCCAATGATGAGTTAGTGCTCTCCTTCATTTTTTGTTTCTTCGCTTTCTTCTTTTCTCCCTCCCTCCTTCCTTCTCTCCCTGTCACTCTTTCTTCCCATAATGGGCTGTACATGTTTAATAACTATGCATCTTCTACAATCTCTTTGAATATAAATTCCAGCCATTCTCAGAAATATTTGGGGTCTTTTAATGAACATTCATTTTGGATATAGTCTTTTTCCACATTTCAAACCTTTTTTGAAAGCTACTTTTAAATCTATTTATTCACACATTCCTTAACTTCACCCACCAAACCTTGTAGAAACTTCTGGAAGTGACTTATATTTCAGATAATGTTAAAGATTTGTTGATGGAATTTAAAGGTGGAGAGATTCCTGTTGCTCCTTTTGATCATTCCAAATGTACTCCTCTAAAAGAGAAGTGTTTAAAGGACTGGTTAAGAAGTAATATGTAGGATGGATGAGGGGTTGTGGCTAGAGGCAATTGAACAATTAGGCTTTGCAATAAACCATGCCCGTAGCAATATGAGTTTAGAGTAGGGTAACAGTGGGATTGGTGGGGGGAGCCTGGCCAGGAGATACATTCTAATTGACTTCATCCAGATCAGATGTTATTAAGCATGAACTAAACGAATGGATCATTCTGTCGTTTAAGCCATTCGACATCGAACAAATCCAAAATGCTGACTAAGAGCTATCACTTCTCCTGAGCAGCAGTGAAAATCGGTATTGTTTCTGAGCACGAGTGAAAGAGAACATATTTCCCCCAAAAGAAAATCTATAAGTGCTGCCTTTTCATCAGCTCTCGCTGTGCAAGTGCCTCTGTCATTTGGGCAGCACAACTCAACATGACAATCTGATTAGGACCTTGAGCTGCAGGAGGGAGAGGCAAGCACACTGTCCAGCCCTGGTGCATTGTAAGCCCACCGCTCACCCCTCATCCCTATGCAATTCTTAAAAGTAAACTACAGCAATAGAGTTAATTCCACCTTTCACATTGTCCCAACATTACTGACATCATTATTGGAGTCGTTGGGTCTCCTGAGATGTGTTCTGGAAAGATCTTGCGAAGAGGAGGTAAAGGGCTGCCTGCACTGAAGAGTGACGAAAATGTAAATTTCAGTAATCTTACTAGCGAAGCAGACATATTTCACCAAGGCCAGATTAATTTAACATCTACATTCCCATTCCTGCACGCTCTTAAGTAAAAACAGACCTACAAAACGGTCAGAAGTGATTCTCTAAATACATATAGTGTGCAGAGGCCCTGGGCAGCATAAAGGATCCCAACAGGGTCTCTAAAAGGTATGTGATGACACATCGCAGCAGAGAAGAAGGCTTTCTATGTTGAAATTATTTATATAAATGTTGTGTAGGAATGCTTAAAAGCAATATATCAGGTCTGTTTGGGAGTCACTAGAAGGAAAAGGCCTCAAGATATCCTACTTTAGATGGAATTGGGAATTATATTTATACCGCTTTCGCTGGCCTCTACCAATTTAACCACTAACTGTAGGTTCCAAAGCTGTGACCTCTAATTGTTGCCTAGCAACTGATTTGTACCGTAGCCCTAGAAAAGCCATGTAATCCTCTCACTTCCTTCAGCTTTTAAACGCCTTACTTTAAAAAGCACATAGTGTCTCACCCTGAAAATATTTTTGAGGACCTTCATTGTGCCAGAGATGCTGAAGCAGGCCAATATGAAGGACCCTGTGCCTGTCCTCAGGGTCCGAGTAGGTGCCAGACAGGCACCATGAATGTATAAGGCAGATGACGAATTGGTGGGAACTTGTATAAAACGGAGCCTGTGGGAAAGCATGGATTTGCATAGAGGATGGAAAGGGAGTGGCCATGCTAGAGGAGTGACATTTATGTCCCTGGTAAATGCAGAGTGACCCTTCCTTCTCTGGTCCCTGATGTGTTGTCCATTTGTCTATTAGCATTGATAGCCCTTTGCTATAATCATTTCCTTTTAGGTCATCTCTGCAACTCATTATGGGCTCTTCAAAATCAGGCGCCATATCTTATTCATTTTTCCCCATGGTGCCTAGCATATACTATGTGCTCAATTACTGTCTGTCCAATAACTAAAAGAACTAAACACACTTCATCATCAAAGTAAGGATCAGTCTGCCACGTCCATTAACATAGGAGAGATTGGCTTCCCACTTTCATGCCTGGGAACGGTCTGGGAGGGTGACACTCACCGGAGAAGGGCTCAAAAGGTGTGTGTGCGTGCATGTGCACACACGTATCAAGGGGAGTTTCTAGTGGATCTTGTCCCCAGGAAAGAGCCAAAGGTTAAAATATGGAAGTCGTCTGTCAGGCATCACAATTGGAGGGGCTGAGCAAATATGAGAATTTAAGAAAACCAATAAGGGAAGGTGAAGATGGGAAAATAAAGTAAAGCAAACAGATGACTTGGGGCGGTTGAGTACAAAGGGCTTTATGGGGTGGCCTGGTACAAATTCTTTGGGGTGAGGAGAAAGTCTTAAAGTGCCAGATAAAATATTCCATGGGACATCTTACATCAAATACTTTTGGGACCTAATTATACTAAAAAAATTATCCACTGTTTATCTGAAATTCAAATTTAACGGGGCATCTCGCATATTTATTTGCTAAATCTGGCAACCCTATCTTAATGGAACAACCAGGATGGAAATAAGGTGGACAGGTCTGGTGGGATGAGATTATGGAAAGTTAAATGCCATGGGGCTTCACTTGACAATTTTATTCAAACATTATTGTTAGGTAATCAAGAAGTCTCTCCAAAGACAAGAATGGATTCAGTGAGTAAGATAATAAGGTGGTTCTCAAGTGATGGCAAATGTTGTTGGGTTTCTTTTTCTCCTCCAGAGATTTTCACACCTGTGCCTAGAGTCATCTGAACTTTCAAGTATCTGGTGAGGGGTTACTGGACAGAAGCCAGTAACCCCTCACCAGATATTACTCTCTGGAGGCTCAGGGGAAGAAATTCTTCCCTCTGCCTCTCCTGTGAGAAATAAGAGACTGGATGAATTTTCCACACGGTGAGTAGTGGGTGTACTTTAGGGGATAGTTGGCTGCAAAACCCCTACTTAGTACATCTTCAACAGAAGTTTGTTTTTCTTATATAACAAGACATTTGGAGCAAGGAAGCTGGTTTAGTTGTTCAGCAACATCAAGACCACAGGCCTAAAATGCTCAATTTCTGCCTCGTGTTTGCAAGATGGCTGCAGCAGCATCAACCATCACATTTCTGTTCAAGACAGAAAGAAGGTAAAGAGGTCAGAGCCATTCAACTGCTTCTGATCCTATTCTCCTTTTCTTAAAGAAACAAATGGCTTCCTGAACTTCACCCACCTTAGCAGACTCTTGATTATATCTCAAAAAAGATTTGAGTTTCTCTAGTGGGAGATAACTAGGAACAAGAAAGTGGGTGGCTCTTGGGTAGCCTAAAAACAATTGAAAGGAGCCCTAACTGGGCCAGCCTTCCAGAAAGAACAGCTCCATGAAGGACTGAAAAGAACCCAGGCTCTGGAATTCAACAAACCTTGATTCGAATGCAGGCTCTACCCCCTCACTATCCATGTGTCCTTGAGCAAGGCACTTAACCTCTCTGAACACCCATTTCCCCATTTGAAGAACAATAGTAATAATGGTGACCTCAAAGTACAGGGAAGGTGAAGACGGGAGATTCTGTACATTAGACACCTACATGTAGCAGTGGGTATGAAATGAAGACTGACTATTATTATATGGAGACACCAACCAGTTCAACATGAGTTTTTTTCCTATATGGATAAAGTACATCTTCTATTAGGTAAATATTTTCAAAGATTAAGTTCCCAATTATGCACATTTTAACACTATAATTTATTTGCAATTCAACAGAACCATTATCGAACAATTTAAAAAGTGACTTGGGTTGTCTGGATTAATCATGGTCATTAACCTACACACTCATGTGATTGACAGAAATCAAAAAGAATCACAAAAAGACACTTCTTTAGACGTACAGGTTTGGGGCACTTCTCTGATATTTGTAAGTCGTCATTTCTTTTTTAAAACACGTGAAAAGAATGTCTGATTTGAAGAATGTTTAGTTCTCACATGAAATAAGTGTCATCTTGAAATCCCTTTATTTTAAAACATATTTTATATTCAGGTTCCCATCGGAAGAAGATTATAGAACTCGAGATAATCAAATGGTTTCAAAGACCAAACAGTAAGATGTATGGACTCACTGTGATGGTCGTCTATAAATAATCCCCAAAACCCATCAGCATTTACTCTATTTGACAATTGAAGTTCAATAAACTCTTCATAAGGATGAAAGAGAATCATATATGTTATTGCAATATTTGGATATTAAAAGTCTAAATGTGGGCTAGAGAAATTAGGATAAAGTATTACACACACACAGATGTTTAAAATTTACCAGTAATGAACTCACATGCCCAAACGTAAGAAAATGAAAGAAGAAATGGCATTATAATTCCTTCTTATTTGTAAAAACGTCTTCTATACAAGCCAATTTAATACATTCGAGGCAAACAGCAATGACTTGTCCAAGGAAATATTGAAATCCATTAAGATTGCATATGCGTAATCTGATTCAACAAGTCGGTATATTTTTCTCAAAAACATAATATCTTTTCTGCATTGTGCGAGATGAAGGTTAGATTACATTTCTTGCCTGTGCAATAATTCCCACATCATAAATTCTGATGGAATTATATCAATATATAAAGCAAATGGATGTCTGACCTACCATGATTTTCTAGTTCTCAGAGAGAGAGAGGCTGACATACAAGCAAATCCCCAGCTGCTTGGAGAGATGCTATTACAGCGTGCCTTTGCCTGGGAACTGTTATTAACTACCTTGACCAGGAGCGGCTGCTCAAGTTTGTGGTTTCTGCTCTGAATATTAAACTTGGGCATACAAGAGTCCTCATTGTGGGGAGCACTTGGAAATGGTAATATAAAATTGCTTTATATTTGCGGGATTTGATTGCTTTAGATGATACAGCCCTAGCTGGTGGGCCTCTCTTGCTGCTTGTATTTCCAGATGATAAATCATTCCTTTGACAGGGTATCTGCCACAACCAGGTCTCAGTTTCCGTGGTATCATTTTTTATATTACAACTGGCAACTGCTCTTCTGGGCTGTTCATATAAGTGACACATTTTGCATAATTTATGAGAATGGGGTCAAAATCAAAGCTAATAAAAGCCTCCTCAACTTTTCTTGTACATGTCAAGGCATCTCAGGCTTTGAGTTTTGAGAGGACTAAGTCGTAGGTAGAGGATGTTAGATTTTTGGATGGCATTGCTGGGTACTGTGTTTACCAATACTGAAATTCAATATCGCAAAAGTCAGCATAAAGCAAAGTGACATCCCCAATTAGCCAATCAGTCACCAATAGTCGACCTTCGAGAGCGAAATAATTATCTTCTTATGTAAAGAGACAAAAGCATTTAGTGCATCCTCACAGGGAAAAAAGTAGCTAGAAGTGAATGCCTCGTTTTCTTCTTCTGAAAACAGGGCATTGAACAAGATTGTCCTCAGGCTTCTCTTCCATTCTAACTATTTGGTGATGCTACAGAATTCACGGGCGGAATTAAAGTACAGTGAACACAGATGATGGTAAGGAACCTATGCCATGTCCTCGTTGCAAGCAAGTTGAGATTCAGAGCTACGATTTAAGAACCTGAAGGCATCTTTTGTTCCTGGAACCCACGCACCAGCTCTGTAGTAGAACCCATTCCCAAAGTTACATGTTTTAACTCGCAGGACACGGGCGACTTCCAGTTGTGCCTGAGATGTCCTGGTTTCCTCTGTATGAATTTGGGGAGATATTAATATAGAAGATGATACCCAACGAGTATAATGAGATGCAGGTAATAGTGTGAAATGCCTTCCAAATTCTGCTCTTATGAATTTATGAATGAAGGAATCAATCATTTAAAAGGCTGTTTTGAAAGAAGCTTGGCCCAGAAATAAGAAGCTCTCAAGCCCCCCTCCCCAAGAGGCCTGGCTTATTCTGAGTCTCTTTGGCTGTTTTTATTAGATCAACGCTTCTTTGACGTTCCATTAGTCATAATACAAAGCAGAGACTGTGAGCAGCTAAAGGCTCACCATCAGCTGAGAGTGGTTTGCAAATTGACCAGGTTCAGCATTTCCTGAGCAATTAGTTGCCCTTCCCCCCCATCCTCCCATCCACTCAAAGGAGGATTTGCATGTACTTTCTAATATAACCAAAATTTCATTGTAGTATAACCAGAGAAATCGGGTACAAAACTTCTGTTGGAAACACGAAGCAATTGTCCGTGAGCCAAGTTGGCTTTGTGAAGTAGCTTCCACCCGCCCGTGTTCCTCTACGTGTTCTGTATGCTGCAGAGCTCTGCGGGAAATCATTTCTTTCCAAAACATGAAAGAAGTTGTTGTTGTTGTTGTTGTTGTTGTTGTTGTTGTTACTGATAATTGTTGAACGTTGAAATTCATTCCTTTGGGAATTTTACTAAATGATTGGATTTCAGAGAAGACTTTACAAATAATTTTCTGAGAAGACTTTACAAATAATTCCTTCATTTTTCAGATGAGAAAGTGAGACCCACAGGAGTAAAATTCCTTGCCCAAGGTCAGAGAGGCAGCCCAAGGTCAGAGAACCCAAGGACTCCTGACTTGTACACAAACAGTGACTTCTGAGTGTTTTTGACTAATGAATGCCCTTTGCGACATACTTCCCATGGTCATCCAGTTACACTGACATCCAAGCAACCAAAACAAAATTTCAAAACATGGTTCTTACCCTTTTTCTGTGTATTGTGCTCTGATCTATTCAGTTCTGTTCTACTCCTCTTAACTTTTTTTTAAAAACACAGGTCATGAACGACTTATGGTTACAACCTACAGAGTTTTAAAAACACTATTCTAAATTACATTTACTCAAAAAAAAGGCTAATTAGGTTTCCTTTAAAAAAGACTTTCTACCCAAAAAAAAAAAAAAGCCTCTATTCTACCTCATTGTCCAAGAGACAGAGTAGAAAGGGCTTCTTCATCCTAGCCCAGGATTCTGCAGACCTACTACAATTGGTAGAAACAAAACTGACTCCTCCAATGAGCTATCAGTTTGTCCTTAATATTAGTGACTAGGAAAGATTAAATGGCAGGAAAAAGAAACCCAAATAATACAAGATGCAGGAGAGATCAGAATCAACAATTCTACTAAAACGTGACTTGTTCAGACAATAGGGGGCCACTGCCCTGCAGAGATGCTTGTTCAGGCTCTCAGATGAATTTTAGGGCTCTTTGCCTTAGAATAAACGGTTTTTAATAACTGCTCCATAAAACTCGGTGCAGCCTTTCGGCTTATTTGGGTGACTGCGGTAAACACTCAAATTCATTAATCCAGGTTCACTAATCGAGGGAAAGATCGTTTGCTCCAAAGCTGAGCCAGGCTGCTAACCTATCAAAGAATGAGAGGGACCTCAGCTAGATGCACAGACTCCGCGATAAACCTCTGCATCAGGAAAAAAAGAAAATATGACGGGGAGAAATTGCCTCCAGAGTGTTTTTTTAGGGATCTGCTTGCAGGTTTCCCAACGATGCTCTCAGGTGATCGGAAGCTCCAATCTTTTCTCTAGCAAAGCCCATGAAATCCTAGTGTTAACGTGTCCACTGTTTAACATGTGGCAAGTCTTCTTATCTCGCCAAGGTGAAGAACAGAACCAACGAACCTGAGCTGCAGCAGAACCCTGGAAGTGCCCCGGATGCCACGAAGGAAACATGAGAACAGTTCTCAGAAGACAGACACTCAACGCCGGCCGAGTCCTGGCCGCTGTTGATATGCACACTCCCCATCTGAAGTGGCCGCTTGCCAAGAGTGTGACCACAACAAGCAGGAACTCCCTTTGTCCACTTCCTCTATGGGACTAGGCACGGACCTGCATCTCATCAGTTCACCAAATGCTTGATGCCAACCCTGGGTTCATCTTTACCGTCTGGGGATGGAACAGCTTAGCTTCTTTTACCGGAAATTCTCATGCCTCCATCCTATGGTAATACGGAGCCAACCAAATGTTGTTCTTCACTCAGGTCTGATTTCTGGCAAAACGCCCATTGCAGGACTCCGGCACTGACAGAGGTTAATGGATACCATTTAGCCATTCTCGGCAGCATTGGTTTGATCTTCTTGGCTCTGATTCTCTTCCTCCTCTTGGCACAAGAAAATTCAGCTTTTGCCCTTTATCTTGTTATCCAAGAGCCTGAGCGCCCCTGACAGCCGTGGATGCACATGCTGCCCCTTCTAAGCCCTTGGCAGAGCAGTAGAATTCAGGCCAATGCAGGCAATGTGCACTAAGCTCTTTCTTTTTCCCTAAACAGCCAGCTGGCCCGTTGCTGAAACCAAGACCAATCGGAAAAGACACACACGCATGTGTGGCTGGTATTGCCTTGTTTTCTTCCCCACCAAGAAAAACAGAGGAGCAGAAAGGGGCCGGAGGAAACAGTTTCTCGCTCTTAGTAAGGAAAGCTGATGAACGCTGTCCCGAATCCAAAGAACCCTTGACATCCCTGAGAGCCTAAGTCCCCAGACTATGTGCCTCAGCCCATGGAGTTACATGTGAACATGACTTCGGAAGAAAAAGGCCAAGGTAAACTTGACGGCCCCTTGGTAAGCAAGTGCACGTCAGTTGCAATTACAATGGGTCTTTCTGCGCCTGCTTCGATCCACCGGAAGACTCCCAGCCCTCAGCCTGAGACCCCATGGCAGGAACGAGGGGCGCACACGGAGGTTAGGGCCTGCGGGCAACGTGGGCCATGACAATAGCGCAAAGCGACGTTACTCTTGAAGGCGCCTGAATTCGCCCTCGAAGTGCGACACTGTACGCCGCCTCCACTGAGGGTGCTCGGGCTTATCAGTGCATTTAGCACAGGGATTTCTCCTCCAGCCCTGGCACAAATCGCCGTTTCTCTGGGTGAGCACCAGACGAAGTGGTTGGCTAGCACTTAGGAACACAAAATGCATGTCTTTTAACCCGAGACTCACACTCAGAGAAGCAAGAAGCTCCGAGGGCGGGACTGGCACCCGCTGAGGACACTGTGTCACTCTGGCCATGCCCACGAGTGGAGTGGCACACAGAACTGCCCGAGCAGGCACACACGCGCATGACTCAACGTCCCTGGCAGCACCCTCCTGCCCGCCCTCTTCTCCTCTGCCCTTTTCTCTCCAAGCACAGAGCTGAACTTGCCCATGTTTGGGAACGAATGAAACTTCCTTCCCAAACATAGTTGGGAAGGGAGCTCGGCTTCCAATTTAGAATTCCTGCCTGTTGCCCCATCACGAAGACTCCAGAATTACCCAGAATAATTCCCGTTTCTACCTACATAAAGTTCTGACAGTTCTAAAGAGTTTGGATGAGAATATTCGGAAATCAGGATTCCACTCACGAAGCACATAGGGAAGAAGCGAGAGCTAAGGGGGTTCCCAGGGCAGCATGGGGCCCTGGTTCGTTAACAGATCTGAAGTGGGCGTAGTGACACCCTCCTCCAGGAGAGGGTGGAGTCGGGTTAATTAATTGGCTTCCTCAGAGCAAAAAATGTGTCATCCTCTTCAAAACCTTAAGATGAAAGGTGTGAAATGGTGTCATTGTTTCATAAATTGCTACATCAAACATGAGACGCCTATAAACCTGTAACACGTAATTATCATAAAAATAGCACACTGTTAAAACCCCCAGAAGAGCATGGCACCTTTGATGGAGAAGGAACACACATGGTCCTGAGCAAAGAGCCCCACCCCCTCGCCACCCCTCAGGACCTGGCCACTACCACCTGTCCTCAAATTCCTGTCAGGGTCCCCCAGACATTCTCCCCGACTCCACCTGCACTCCCCAATCCTGCGATTCATAGAGAGGAATATATGTTTGGTCTTTGTCCCTGTTTCTGGCACGTAGCATCCCAAACCCTTAGAATTTTCGAAGCAAGAGAGCAGCAAAGGAGACTTTTTTATGCTAATGAGGGGGGTCAGGGGAACCAACCATAGGATTAGAGGGTTGGAACTTTCAGCCCCACCCCCTTGACTTCCCAGAGGGGACAGGGGCTGGAGGTCGAATCAATCGCCTATTGCCATTGATTTCATCAATCATGCCTGTATAATGAAGCCTTTATAAAAATCCAAAAGGACGGGGTTCGGAGAGCTTCCGGGTGGGTGAACACGTGGAGACTGGTCGGGTGGCAGCCTGGCGAGAGCGTAGAAGCTCCGTGCCCTTTCCCTAAATGCTTTGCCTTGTGCATCTCTCCCACCTGGCTGTTCCTGAGTTATAGCCTTTTGTAACAAATCAGTAATCTGGTAAGTAAAACGTTTCGCTGAGTTCTGTGAGCTGCTCTAGCAAATTAACCAAACCCTGGTGAAATGTTGGGAAGCATCCCACAAGAGGGAACGTTCGAGCTGGGGGGAGGGACTGAATCCTCAACCTGTGGAATCTGATACTATCGCCAGGGAGATAATGTCAGAATGTAGCTGAACTGTAGGGAGGACCCTCGGCTATTCGAGACTGGCTTGGAGGTTTGGGAACTCTCGTCCCCAACACACACACTGGACTTGGAATCAGAACCCAGCCTTCCTACCGTCTGCCCTCTACACAGCGGCCAGAGCGAGCATGGCGCTCCTCCACTCCAATTCTCCTGTCCTACTTGGATTAAAAGCCCAAGTCCCTGCAGTGGTCCTTACCTGATCCTTATCTGACCTAAACTGTCCCCACCGCATTCGCTACTACTCTTCCTTCTGGGTGACTTCACTGTGACCCTCAAGTGTCAGCAGGCTGGGCCTTCGGGCTCACTGTCCCCGCTTCCCGAACACTCCCCCCACACATTTGTGTGGTTTGCTCCTTCTTTTCCTCTGGGTCTTGGCTCAGGTGCAATTTCAGGGATGCCTTCCCCGACCACCGTATTTAACATCGCAGCTCTTACCTCACACCGCTGCCCCTTTGCTGGGTGATTGTTCTCCACAAATCTGATCCATCTGACCTACTACTTTTTGTCTGTTCTTCCTCACATAAGGACTTTTTGCACTTTTCATAAGGTTATCCTGGTCATACTCTGTTATCACTTCTGCAGCTGCCTTTTAGACTCCTTGTAGATGTTCACATCTGCCTCGGAAGAAAGTGTGCAGGTGTGGGGAGCCAGAAAGAAATGCCACCGATACAATTCTCACTTCGTCTCCCAAAGGCTAGAACGATGCCTTCTACTCCTTTATATCCCATTTCTTTGTATTCTGCCCGATACAGACTTGGGGGCTTACCAAGAGCTTCTCTGATGCACAAATAAGTGAACGGGGGAGCGGTTAGACCCTGGCTTTCCACCACTCTGTGCTGAGATCCAACAGAACCCCTTTGTGAAGACGGCATCAGGGAAGAGGACTAAGACCCATATGTGTGTCTTGTTAAAGGCCCTTGGGTTGCAAGTAGCGGAAATCCATTCCAGCTGGCTCAAGCAACAAAGTGGGTTTTATTGGAAGGAGACAGGGTGAGCTCAGAGAACCTTAGAAAAGGAGGGACTCGTGAGTGAAATCATGAACTGGAAAGCTGGCGTGAGCCGTGTTTACTTGCGCTCTCGTTCCAGTCCCATGCTCTCTCTTCATAGCCGGCCTTTCTGTACCTATTTCGTGTACTTTCCTGTCTTCAGTTAGGATTTGGCTTTGTTTTTATCTGCGTCCATGTGGGTCAGACTCTGCTGCATCAGCTGACTCTGTGATCCTTTCAGGTCAAGGGTTATCCAAGCCCCACCAGCAGCCCACAGACCCTATTCCTAGTGCCAGGGAGAGAAAATCTGATCAGCTGGCTTGGGACAGAAATTCACCTTGCCGCAATTTTCACTGGTGATGGAGGGAAAGCCTTTGACAGGTCTGCAATTACTTATCTGAAATTCATGGGTCCAGATATGTTTCAGATTTTATAGCTTTTCATATTTCAAAATGATAATCATACCCTGTGAATTACCTGACATCATCACTGAGTCTGGGGCCACATTCTAAAATTAAAGACATGAACATTTCTGTAGGAAAATGTATGAATATTCATAATAAATGGGACGAGTAAACGTTATAAACATCTTCAGGTCAGGCCTGGTCAGCTTTTCTATCAAATGAATTCAGATCAGGTTTGAATTTGCTCCAAATGAGTTGGAAAATCTTTCAGTTTTCAGAGTCATTTGGGTTTCAGGTTGAGGATAAGTAGAGTAACCATGTGATTTACTGTCCTAACTTCACTTCTGAGAGTAAAGGGGATGCTATCAAGAATTGCATCAGAAGGGGATGCTGAGACTACGCAGTGTCATTTTTTTGATCTCTCTAATTCTCCCATAATTACAGTCAGAACAACTAGAACAGCAAAATCAAAACCTGGAAACAACATCTACCAAAAAAAATAGTAAGTTGCAGGTATCCCCATAAACTCCAAAAGGCAATTAAATATTTAAGAGCTACAAGATCTATGTAGCATCTGTGTAGGAGAAAGCAAAAAAAAAAAAAAAAAGCTATGGGGCATCAAATGAACTTCAGAACTGTAGAATCCCCAAATCCCCAGTAGGTACAATAGGGAACGTGGCAGGTCAATTTGAAAACAGCAGTTGAAACTGAGAGGGATTTTTGTAAAAAGGTTTATGAAAATGTTGAATGAGCTGCAATAGTCTAGGCCCTATGAACTCTCAAAAAAAAAAAAAGCGAAATTTCCTTCCAAGATAAAGCTCCTCTCTGGGAATAGAATCCAGAGTAGGACAGAGATAGCAACAAAAATAAGATCCAGATAAAACTGTGAGCAGATAACAAAAGGGGAAGTTCTCTAAAGTAGGCAGCCATATTTTTTTGTTTTATCACTCTGTGGAAAAAACAGAAGAGAAAGCTCTAGAGACTTGAAGCTAGAAAAAAATATTCTGACTCCCCCGACCATCCCCACCTAAAAGTAAAAGAAAACTCATTTTACTTAATAACCAACAAAATACAAGTGCCGTTGAATCCTATACAAAGTTATTATTTTTAAAAAAGAGAGTAAGGAAGAAAATAAATAGCATGTCAGAAAGACACGCAAACAAACTATGTAAGAAATGCAACCAATATTTCAAAATGAGCTAAAAGAAGTAAAGAAGATGAAATAAAGATGAAGAAATAAATAATAAAATTATGGAAAAATAGGAAAGAAAATCATAAGTCAGAATTATAAAAATTCAGATATGAAGTTATAGAACTGAGAAAAGAATTAGCAATAAAATAATAAATCATTTCAAAAATGAAGACCACTTTGTAAGAAATAAATGAGCGAATACAATAGACAATGCTATATGAGATAGAAGGTAAAAAGGCAAACTTTTTTTAATTAGAAAGAAATAAAGAGATAAAAAGGAGTCAAAAGAAATGGCAGGTGTGGGAGATGGGCAAATAAAAAAAAGCAACACATGTATCATAGAAGATCCCCTCCCCCATCAAATAAAGAAATCGATGGAGTGAAGTAGATCAAATACCAAGAACTGGAATCCAAGAAAAGATTCTTGAAGTCAAAAGTCACTTGAAACTACGTATTGAAAGGACATACCACAAACCTAGAGAAAAAAAAAAGGAAGAAAAAGAAAACCCAGAAAGATGAATTTTGAAAAATGACTAGACTTTAAGACAAAGAAGATCTTTGGGGCATCCAAAAAAGGCCAGGTCATTTGGAAAGAAACTAAGGCTGTCATCAGACTGCTCAGCAGCAATGCTTTCTGCCAGAAGAAAATGGAGTGACATCTTCAACGTAGTGAAGAAAAGAAAACATGATTTTACATTTTTTATCCAGTCACACAGACATCAGAGCAGAAACACTGCAGATAAAGTGCTATGAACGTGGACGAACCCAAGATACCATGAGCTCTTCCTGAGGAATCTATGAGATAACAAGCCCCACATGGTGAGAGAGGCGCTGGCGTGAGGACCGATGATTCGGTATCCTGGGCCCAAGAAAATGGAGATACGAACGGAAGACAAAAAGTTCTCCGGAAAAATCCTGTCATCCTGAACTTGAATCGGAAGTATCAGTATCAACTCACGATACGCTCGATCTTTACATTTTTCCTAGATGGCTCTATTGAAAAGTCTTAGAAACCAAACCGCAAGAGTGAGGACCCCAAAGGCCCAGATTGTGGTCTCTAAATATGGCAACCTTGGGCTTCTTGGAGCAATAGCTGACTCCAGGGCTGGAGCAGGAAGTGTACAGATAAACCTGGAACCTTGTGCTGTATCAGAAGCAAGGAAGTTATCAAAGGATATTGGGATCTCGTGAAAAAAACTCAAGAGCCATGTTGAAGAAGTTCCCAAAGTTCCCACTGGCTAAACATGGGACGATGTGAGCATCAATAACAATAACGACTGTCAAGAACTGAAACACATAAAATATAAAATATACTTAAATCCACGAATTGATAATAATGTAAAAAATAATCAATTCATAGGGAACCTACAAGTGGAAGGAGACTTAATAGATATATAAAACTATCGAGTGTGTGTCCTTATTTGAATCCAACAAACTGAAGAAAAAGCATGCACAACATTTATGAGAAAAGTGGAAATTCTGATACTAACTTGATATTTGATTATATTGGGAAATTATAGTTCATTATTTCAGGAGCGATAATGGCATTATAGTTCTGCTTTTTTAAAAAAGTTCTTATCTTTTATAATTATGGGATTTGTTTAAAAATAGTAAAGGAGAGGAAATGAGGATACGTAGAGCTTTATTGTTTTATTTTGTATATTTTTGTATATTATGGAAATTTTTCCATAAGAAAAGTTTAATTTTATATCAAGATAATAAACATAAATCAGGACTGTCCCAGGCAAAACAGGCTGCAGTTCAGCCTATGGATGAGGGATTATGAATATATCGTCCTAACGTGGTTACAGGGGCCCAGAGATGTAGGTGTCAGGCCTGTCAAACATCCCCAAAAATGTCCAGTATGATTACATTCTGATCATGTAGCATTTGGGCCCTTATAACTACTCTGTTTTTACTTCATTTTTACCTGCATAAATCCACATTTAATTTGTGTAATGACAATTTCTTATTTGAGAAGTTCTGCCATGTGCTTTCTATTATTATTATTTTTTTTTAATCTAGCTCAGTTTCTCCAAAAGAGCCTCTAGCAAACAGGCCACTAAAATTTGGCAGCTTTATTGTTGAATGCATTCAATTATCATTTTTTAAGTCTAGCACCACATTCCTTTAATGATTTAGGACCTTGCACGGTTTTAAATGTCTCCCAAAGCTTTCATTGTAAATTGTGTTAAACATCAAAGCGGGTAAGTGATGCCCAGATGCTGTTTACCTCCTGTGAAATTCTTCACACTAAAGAGACAGGGAGCCCTCAACAGATTCAGAATCGGAGCTGGGTAGGAAGGAAAAACCTTCATTTTGGGATGCTAATCCCCAAACCTCACACTGAGTATGAAAAACTGCATGAGAAAATCTTTTTTTAAAATAGACCTTCTGCAATGATTCCTCTGCTTTTATTTCCAGTCCCAACAAGAAACACAGTGACAGTTCCCATGTCCACAGGGGGTGGGCAGAAGTCCCATGAGGCTGTGGCTGACTCAGGGTTAGTGTTACTGGATTTCAATGGCTTTTGTTTAAAGGGGCCCCCTAAACCAGAACCCTAGAAAAGTCCTTCTCCTCCTTTATAAACTGTTTTGAAACAAAACCAAAACAGTGTCTAGACATTTTCCTGCTCTCTTCTCTGCAATGTCCTGCTGGCGGGACATCATTCCTATGCCATGTACCTGATGTGCCCATTTACAGCCTTTCATGTTCTTGGGTTATTTGCGTAATTCTTAAGATGGCTTATGTTGAGGGTATAACCCTTATGCTTCTAGGCCAAATTATTAAAAGACATTGAACCCAAAAGATCAATTTCTGCTTCCCCCCCACACACATACACCACGGCCTCTTCTCGAACTTTTGATAGCTTTGTGTCCCTCTGGATGGCTGGTTATTTTGTGACATGAAAACCCGGTATTGGCCCACCTACTCTGGAATTGGTCAGTGGGAAAGTTCTGAATTCCGTGATTATAGAGAGATCTCTGCTTTTCCCCCTCTCACACTGACACTTATTCCCTTCCCATTAGACTCCCTTGTCTGTCTGTCTGTCCGTCTCTCCCCAGATTCTTATCAAGGACCTACCATGCTCCGGCCTAGTTTTCGGCACTGGAGACACAGTAGTGCAGCCGAAAACCTCTTTTCTGTTCTTCTCAAAGGTTTTATTCGATGCAGACTAACCTGCAGTACTGCAGCCGCCCCCGGGTCTGCCTCTCTGTGACAACAGGGCAGGAAAATGTGAGACAAAGGAGGGCTCCAGCTGCCTGCAGTTGAGTCCTGTCTTTGTGACCTCGAGCAAGTCACTTAGATCTGCTCAACTGAGTCACCTGTAGCATAGGGATACTAAAGTCCCTACCTCTGAGGGTTGCTGTGAGAATTAAATCAATATGTAGAACAGTGCTAAACGCTCTGCACTCCACAGGAATCCACTATTCACAAAGAAGGCACTGCTGCGGGCTCCCAGGCAGACAAGGGCCTCCCTGAAAGTCCTCCCTCCATCCTCTCCTGCCCTTGGCCACCCGACCCTCTATTGTCATCCTTGTAGGCCTCTCTCGCCTTCTCCCCTAAGTATATACTTCCAAATCATCCTTTTTCTATGCCGCCCAAAAGAAAGCATACATTCTAATATCCTAACCTACTATTTATAAATGATGCCTGTCAAACAGAATAACTGGATAGTGTTTCGTGGACAAAAACAAATATGAGAGTCGCAGAACGTTGACCTCTCCCCATCTCTCCTAAGGAGGAGAGTTTGCTTGGCGCTTGGCTCCTGGGCTCGGCCTGGCTGACTAAGGCCATGGGGGGAAATGCAGGTGAGAGGAAACTGAGAATACCTGCCCCAGGGAGGCCTGGGAGCTGCAACTGGAGAAAAGAAAGCCGCCCACCAGGGAGACTGGGAGACTGGGAGACGGGCCCAAGAGAGCAGAGGGGCAGCGAGGAACTGGTGTGGGTGGAACTTTTCATTGTTTTTAAAGGGAGAAAATGATGTGGGGTGGTTAGGAGAGAAAGAGGAATAAAGAAAGATGTTTCAGTTTGGCTGTGCTATGTGTACAAATCTTCCCTCCGCTGCTCTTTCAAGAAAGGGGACTGCAAATTAGGGTCAAGGCATTTGGAGACTGACCTGCCTTTCTTTTGGATTCTGCGATCAGGAAACCCCGAATTTATTTGCATTACATCTACAGTAGCAGTAACACGTATTGGACACCTACTGTGTGCCCCAGGCACTATGCTGGAGGGCCCGTGGGCAACGTCCCTCATCCTCACAGCGACTCTGCAAAACAGGTGGGATTATTCCCTTTTACTGGAAGTTAGTTCCACCGACGTTAAACAGCAAGGTCAGTGACAGGCAGAACCGGGATGTGAACCCAGGTCCATCAGATTCTAATGCCCGAAGTCTTTCTACCACGCCACTGAATCCGAACACCAGCGTTGAGAGTGCTTGTTTAAGTTCTTCTGTCATATTATTATTACTAGTGCTATTTTAAAATTCAGCGGTGTGCCTAACACAACACCATGTGCATGCTAAAATGTGTTGTCATTGGCTCTTTTGAATGAAGACATCATTTGTGCTAATAAATGCTTCTGATTGTATAGTTCATAGAGTGTCATATGAAAACTGTATATCCATGTGCCAAAAATGAGACGCAAGGAAATGGATCATTTTTCAAGTATTTTCTAGGGTGTGTGGATGTACTGGCAGAGAAAGGAAAGCTCGAAGGGGGCTGTTTAAGACTTTAGTGCAGCTACTTAAAAATAAGTACATAATATTGTTTGATTTCCAAGAGGCCTAAAAGAATAGTAAACAAATCGTGTAGCCAGTCGTTTACAGCATACTACCTGGGAAAAGCATTGTTTGTTCACAGCAAATATGTATCCACAAAACACATCAAAATGCAGAAAAATTATCTGACCAAACAAAATAATGATAAATCAGCTTGAAACTTGTTGCCTCTACGGGATATTAAATATGCTCATCTAGGGAAGAACGTTCCTTAGTCACCTAGTTAATCGTGCACATAATTAAAGGGGTTTTGCACTATGATTTATAGGTTGGACCTTCTAATTACTTAGCTGTAGCAATTAGGATTTTCTTTGTATTACACTTCTACAGGCCAAAGATGCCTTCTATCGCTCGGGCCACATTTAGCAGGGCAAATTCTGGCTTCCATCCCATCCCCTATGATGCCCCCCTCCCCCCCCAGTTAAAGTTGCTCCCCAGCGGGGATCTCAAAGGCGAGTCTGATGCTGTTGAGAGGGGAGGAAAGTCACTGTGATGACTGGCGCCTTCTCTCCTTGAAAGATGAGTTTGTTTTGGGGTCTCTTTGTAGCTTTAGGAGGCCCAGGGCCTTCGAGATTCAGGGTCTTGTCTTCATCTAATACAGTACCTCCCATATAGTTCCCTACTTGAGAAAGATCGGAAGGGCTAGGAGTTGAAGAGAAATGTCTATAATATTTTTTTAGACCTACCTTAATCCATAAAAGTATTCTTTAAAATTTAAGTAGCCTTTAGAAGGCAGAGCAGTACATTCAGTAGTTTTTTATGCAACGTGTCCAGGTGCCAGGAACTCTGCTCTGTGTGCAGGGGCAAAAAGCACAGGCTCTGGAGTCAGAAAACTCTGGCACTAGAGTTCAAATCATGGCTCAGACACTAGCTGTGTGGCATTGGGATACTTAATTAACGTCTCTGAGCTTCAGTTTTCTTATCTGTAAAACAGAGCTAACAGGAGTACTTGCCTTGAAGAGTTTAAAGATTAAATGAGATTAAACTTTAAAGCAAGAGCACTTAGCTCCTGGTGTAAAGTAAGCACTTCACGCGTGCATCGTTTTTAGTGTATTTAGTATTTCCAACCCTATGAATCATTTCTTTTCTTTTTTCACTCACGCAGTAAATATTTGAGTGCCTATTAATTGACAAAGAAGGCCATGTTCTTTTCATTACTCCTCCTTGCCCTCCCAGGACATAAACCTTAAACTTCTGGGCACAAGAAAGCCATTTGTTATGCCGAGTGCGAAAAAGTCGACTTTTTGAAGTGTCAAAAGGCTTGGATTTAAGCTTAGTGTAAATCAGTTTTCGGATATCACAGAGCTCTGGAGAACACAACCAGAACGTCGGCCCCGAGCTAAGCCATGTGGCTGAAGCCTGTGGCGTCAGAGCAACATGCTGGGTTTCACCATGACGGTTAAGTGAAGGCACACAGGTGCCTCACAGACATCATGTCCGGGAGCCAGAGAGGAAGCGTTGACCTTCCCTTCAGTTCAGCAAATAATGGCTGAGTCACGCTGCATGTCAGCTCCGTGCTAGCTCCGTGCTGGTGGGGACTCGGACATGGGCAGCAGCCCATGGTCTTTGTTCTCAATGGCCTTGTGGTCCACCAGGGATATGTCAACCAGCACTGGCCATACCTGTGAGGGAAAGTAGCTGAAGTCGCCTGGGGAAATCTTGAGAAGCATCCCAAAGGAGAGATTGTTGGAGCTGAGGTTCCAGCTAGCGTTTGCCCTGACGACAAATGTGGAAGAATTTCACGGGGAGCCCAAAGAAGGCCTCTAATAAGAAGTTTCTAACTAAACGATTATCATCATAAAATAGCTACTGTCTATGTAACCAAACTCAAGTTCCATTGTAAACATCTTTTTTTTTTTTTTTCATTTAAATGATTTTATCTTTCGGCTGTTTGATTTCTTCAATTTGAAGACATCTCTCCCAAATGAAATTCAAATAATTAATGGCAAGACCACGGACCCACAATTTCTCAAACAATGAAGAATAACTGGCAGGCATTCGGCAAGACATGCTGAATGACAGGTACACCCCACAGAAGGCTCGACACCCCTTTTCTTCTATGCAGCCTGAATGGAAAAACTACACTAGTATCTTGGCTTGTTTCCTTTGGCACAGAGAACTGTAAAATGTGTTACTCTTTCCATTTATGAGAAGTCAGGTCTCTAGAAAAGCATGAGATTTGTGTTGGCAGCACAAGCAAAGGTGGACTGGTTACCACCAAATAATGCCCAGGCATGAAATATATACCCATCAACTCTCAATTAAATAAACAGGACCCCTTATCAGTGGAAACAAAATAGTGTGGTCAGCGAGAAAACAGCCTGGTTAGAAATAGCTCCCTATTTCAATATACTTTGCACTAGGGTGTTTGGGATTCTGATAAGTGGTTGGAACGGTTTTTTTTTTCTTTTTAAGTTCATTAAACAGCATTTCCTTGTGACAAAAGTCAAAGTTTCGATCTCAACAATTAAGAAGTGAGCCGCTCTTTCGCCACGTTGGGAGCGGGGAATACTTCAGCTAAGATAAGACAAGCAGGAAACACCATGTTGAATAGCAGCTGAAAAACAACTCTCTCCCCCCAAAAAAGTTTGTATCCTCTCAATACACTGAACATGGAATAGTTAAGATGGGAACTAACTGAAGACTAATGTATCTTTCTTTGCCTCAAGAAGCCAGTGGGACTCTCATGCTCATTCTGCCCTCTGGTGGCTAGTTTTATAAAATGCACCTGGAAGGTTATTTTTTTTGCAGGAATGACTTTCTTCTTTTTTCATATGATTCATATGATTTCATGTAATTCTTATCTACAATTACAGTGGTCCAAAGCTGCTATCTCCTGCCCGGTAAACCTCAGATTCAGTTTTCTATTCAAACTGACGGAAATCCTGACTTTTATTTAATTAAACACGGAATGAGGATTTAAAAATATGTCTCAACATTCAGGTCTAAGCTAGTTCAGGTGAACTGCAGATGAATTGTTTTAATGAATGAATTCACTCAGTGGGTGAAACCCCGTACACTATATGATCAACCCTTGATTGGCGTGTTTATCAGATAATACGTTCATTTTTTAGTAATTATTGGCACGCCAAGGCTAAAATCCACATGTCTAAGAATAACAAAAGCCAAGTGAAGAATAAAAAAGCATGACTGGCTTATTATAAAGATACATTAACTAAATAAGTATTGGCACAAGAAGAGAAAAACGTTCAGGGACAAATTCTCATATGAATGGAAACTTAACGTAGGAGAGAAGAGTATTATATATCAGAGTAGAAAGGATGCACTCAATAAACGCTATTGGGAGAACTGGTTATTTTGTGCAAAAATAGATTTAGCTCATACCTCAAGCTATATAAAAAATAATACAGTTCTTATGTACTATATGCCTACGTGTGAAAATCAACATTTTAGAATAAAATGTAGGAGACTATCTATAAATAATATGCAAAAATAACTAGCCAATAAAGCAAAGATAAATGTATACAACTTTTGTAAAAGTCATCTTAAAGTTAACAGAAAAGATTAGACGAAAATATTTGCACACATATGACCAATGGAATCTTAGTATCCAGGCTACATAAAGAATTCCTATAAACCAGTGTTTCATAGGCAAATAACCTCGTAGAATAAAAAAGAGAAAAATACATGAGAAGACGATTCACAGAAGAGGAAACCCAAATGGCCAATGTAATGCAAAACCCATTAGTAATGAAGAAAATGCAGATAAAAACCTCGATGAGATGGAATTCAGCTCCCAGCAGATTGTCCATAAAAAAAAAAAAAAAAAAAGCTGCCAATACCAGATCCAGATGTAGACAAGGATGTGCAGAAAGCGGAAATTGTAAATAACCAATTAATATCTAATTGACATTTAATACTAATAATTGGTGAATATCTAATAAATATATAATTAACACATATCAAATATCTCAGTAATATCTAATCAAGCTGATGACACACATTCTTTACAGTCAAGTGCTTCTGGGTCTAGAGTTTTGTTTTGTTTTGTTTTTGTTTTCGTTGGCAGTAATGCGATTGATGGAAACTGTTGCACAATCAACACCCAGGCACCCCAGACCTACTGTCATGCTTCTATCAGAGTTCAGCATGGTGGTTATAGCCATGGGCTTTGGAGTCACACAGACCTGAGGCTCTTAATACTGTGTAGCTGTGTGACTTCCAGAAATCTCTCTAGACCCCAGTTTCCTCATTTGTCAATGGGGATAGCAATGTCTCTATCCTGAAATTATTGGCAACATTAAATGACAGGTCTATAAAGTATTTTGCACAGTGCCTGGCATATAGTAGATGCTCAATAAACGGCTATTATTGTTTTCATGATCATGATGACTATATGCCCTGGGGATTTAAAAAAATCAATGACTAAGGATAAATTATTTTTTCTAATTGGGAAGATAGATATCAAAAAGGACATTTAATAATACATTCTCAGGGTGGAAAGAACGGCAGCCAGAGGGTTCCAGTGGAGAAATAACCAGAGATGCATGAATAATGTTACCACCTGTTAGATTATAAACCAAAGAATCTCATCAACCCCAAATCATCGTCCTACTTGGAGCCACTGCAGTTCCCTCTCACTGGCCATGGAGACCAGTGGACATCATACTTTCTCACTCATTGACAGACTTGGTTTCTGACCACCAATTAGATACATGCGCTAAGTGCATAATGCATTTCATTACTCACTACGGAAAGAAAGAAGACAGTTAACTTGTTTCACAGCTCAATCCCTCGCCTAGCCAAGAGGAAGACCAACAAGTCGAATGTCCTTCAGTGAAGTTCTTAGGCTGGCGCACATGCCCCAAGATTGGGGGTCTGAAGGACAGTAGGCCAGATTTAAAAAAAAAATAAGTCTGATGTCTGAAAAGGACTTTGTACAAAACAGAAAACGAGCCTTCGCACCAGCAAATACAATCCCAGTTAAGAAGCTGGGAAAAGGCAGCTCAACTTATTTTGGTCACATCATTTCCTGTGAGCTGAGGCTCTTTTAGAGTCAATTTGCTAAATTAATATTTTTTTTAAAAAACCTTGTGTAATTCATTGTTTTTGATTTTGCTTCTCTCTGACTATCCTCGAAGGCCATATAGCTCAAAGTCCTCCCAGAATCTGAAAGCCACATGGAAATAGCATAATAAACTATACTTTACACTCTATAAAGAATTTTTCCTCCAGAAATCACAAATATATTTATATAAGAAATGCACATTAAAGGGCCATTCACCTGTCTTTACCAGAAAGTTTCATCTAGGGCATAAACTGAATCTAATAATATTTTACATGAGATACTTACTCCAGGTCTCCCAAACATTCGCTATCCTCTTTAAATTATATTTAAGGCAAATTAGAAGTGAAAACATCAAGTAAAATTGCTCTAAATTTAGCTTTCATTAGGAATTAATCGTCTGCTGTGATTGCCTTGGGTGCCAAGGCGTATAAATTCCAGAACTTTGTCGTTGAGGTGAAGTTATTTTTCTTCCTTGAAACCTCAATGTATATCTTCCCTTCCAGAAAGATCCAGACAGAAGGTTCTCCCTGAGGAAGAAAGATGCTCAAGCTATCTCTCCCTCTATAAACAGAGACGCTCTCCTGTACCACCGGTCATTGTTTCTGAAATGCATTTGCGGGACAGTTGGTGGCTTAGATTGACAAGAAGAATGTAGAATTTTACATGCATGCCAACTGCAACAGGGGAATGTTTGACAAGCAAAGAAATCAGTACCAAGTCAAATAACTTTACACGTATGTAAATTGGCTGGAAATGTGCCTGTCAGCCATCGCTCTCGGTACTAGAGACCGAATGCTGAAAGGTGTACAGAGCCACAGATGAGACTGGGTGCCGCACGACAAATTCAGCCCTTCACAGCAACCGGGGCCCACCCTCTGCCCATGAACCTGGGCTGTGCCTACTGCTCCCTGGTCAGGCTCTTTAACACTGATTTGTTCATGTATTTATACTTGAGTCATTCACTGAGCACCTACTACATGCAAACACAAAGAACTGACACCTGCCGTGAGGAGCTCTGGCTTAAGAAGGAAGGAGGTACTTGGGACCTCACCAGGACTTACCTTTGGCATTTTCATCTCTTCGCTAGTTCTTCCTTCTAGCCAGGTGAAACTGCTACCTGCCCTCTCTCCTGTTGGCTCCAGGCTGCCCACACCCTGACATGGCATCCTGCCCCAAGGAGTGCATTAGGAGTGCCTAATGATGTGGTATCAGGCTACTCACCCCATCTGGTTTCCCACGCCTTGTCCCGTCTTTGCGACTCTCCAGGATTCTGCCTGTTCTCCTGCCCAACAGATGCCGGTCGGTTCCTTAATTCTGCTACCGCCAAACTGCAAGCACCTGCCGTCTGCAAAGCCTTCTAGCTCTCCCTCTTGGCGTAGGTTTTCTCGAGTGGCTAGGTAATGAAGTCAGAGCTGCAAGATGTTTGTTGGGAATCAACCGCTGTGAAAGGAAGGAGCAGCACCGGAATCGGGCAGAAGGCTAAGTCGTGCCGGCCTGACAAACTCCACCATCCAGGCGGGAGCTCTGGAGTGCCATTGCCTGGAAGAGTCGGCCCAGGCTGAGGTTAAATGTCCCAGCCTTTATACTCCTGCCCGGACGATCCGGTCACTAGGTGTGGGCTTCCCCAAGGAAGGGCGTGACCTTGGGCAAGGTGGCCGCCTACGAATAAAGGAGCTCACAGCTTCTGCCATGTGCTCATCGCACTCCCCACAGCTGGGCGGCAAATCCGCCCGTGACAGGAGTCTGGGTGCCATGTCTTCATGTCTATTACCCCTGCTGTCTTCAGTTTAGACCCCTATTGACCTCGACCTTACAAAATCTGCCTGCCCAGGGCTCCAACCTGTCTCTGGTCATCGTCTACTCTCTTTTGACTTCTGGCACAGAAGTTTGTCTTATAGCTCAGTTCCTTAGAATCTGTGATCATCGTGGTAACGCCCAGGAGACACATGTAGAGGTAGCTTTTGTGGCCGTGGATACTGGAAAGCGCTGCTATCAACCCACTGGATGAGGTCCAATCCCACCCTTGACCCTCGAGTTCCCAAACCCACCCTTTACCCTCACCAATCTCTAGCCCCCAACTCCCTCACCCCCCTGCCCAGTCCTGCCTGCACCATGGGTCCTGTTGCCTGTCGATATTCCCGAAGAACTCCCCGTGGCTAAAATGGGATTGGAAGAGGGAGATTGCTTCCGTGCCAAGGTGGACTCATCCCAGTGCGTGGCTACAACAGGGCAGATGCATCATGGGCTAAACAGTGAAAGAGAATTTGGTTCTATGAGCCGATATCTGCAAGACAGTTTTTTAACTCCTTGCAAGCGATACTGAAAGAAATCATTTTATCTAGGAGATTCGGGGGGCCTGTTTGAAATTCTAGAGGCCATAAAAAAAATATCATTGAATGGCCAGTTTCAGTGATATTTCACTCTTCTTCCAATACCATTCTCATTCCTCAACCCAAGAGCTCCCCCCGTCTCTTGGAGTCCTTGACCCGATAGTCATTTCCTTTCACCGCCAACCAGCCTTTCTCCTCCTCTACCAGGTTGCTGGCCTCGCTTCCCATCATGACTTTCTGTATTCCTGCCTTTCTGTGCAAACGATTTTCCCAGCCTCGCTTTTCCTCCACTTCTAAAAAAAATTCAAACTAAAAGTCACCTCAGCCTGAGAGCCTTCTCTGGTTCATACCTCCTAATTCTGACTGTGAGTTTATTCTACATCCTGCATGTTTCCACGGTTAGGTTTCTATTAAAACCAAATGCCATTGTATAAAATTTCAGAGCATCGCCCGAGCTATCATTTTTATTGCTTCAGCTCCTTTCTTAAATCAATTAACCAGCGAATGGGCTAGGGAACATTTCTGGTGCCATGAGGGACACTTTCGGTGGTGGTTCTTTGCTTTTTATAAACTGGCTTTGTCGTAATGAGATTTGACCCGGTGGTTATTTGCATGCGGTTATTTGCGGAACGTTTGCAATTGTTCCTAGCAAGGAATCTGTATGAAACTGGTCAGTTTTAGTCACAATTAAAAGACTCCATCATGATGTAACATGATGTAACCCTATGTGGGTTTTACTAAAACGCTGTCCCTCATTAGGGACCTTAAGGACAAAAAGGTACCGATGTATTTGGAAATATTTGTCCCTCATCTGTGTACGGCCTTCTCAACTGTATAAGTACTTCGGAGTCGTCATTAGACGCTTAGCATCGGGAAGCACGCACTCAGCCTCCACTGCATGCCAGGTCCTGTGCGAGGGGCTGGCGTGCACAAACTTCATCCTTCCAGTGACCCCAGAGAAAACTGACCTGAGTGAGGTCAGTTTTTGTCCAAGGTCACACAGGTGATGAGACAGGGCAGGAATCTAGATCCAGATTTTCTCCGTAAACCCCTCCTCGCTTTCCTCCCAGACTGCGTTCCTGTTCGGCGACAGAGTTCGTGCAGGTCTCTGTCACCCAACAACTCAAAGCTGGCGAGCGGCATAGCTCTGCAGCCTCCCGACCCCCAAGAAGTCAGGGTTTAAAGAAGTTTGGGGAAAGAAACAGGCTCATGCTTCCCTAAAGAACCGGGAATTTAGGGATGCCCATCCCTCCCGAGCAAAAGGGCTTTGTTGAGAAAGGATGTCTGCGAAGGATGCTCTTCTCTGCATTGTACGCCCACATTTTCCTGACTTCTTCCTGCCATGCAAATGTCAGGTCACGCTGGATGAAATGAAGAGCAGTTTCAGAAACGCCGTGCAGTCGGCCTGGGTCTCGAATCAGAGCTTTCAGGAAATCCACACAGATGTGTCTCAAGGTAAACCCTCGTTAAGTATGGGCCTTTGCCTATCAAATGACTATCGCTAAGAAAAACCGGCATCGTTTCACCAAATTATCTCCCTGGGATCTGTTGTATTTGGTGCCACGCAATGATCCAGGTTTTCTCCTACAAAAAATTTCTCCTAGGTAAAATAGGAGGAAAGCATGTTCGCCTCCCCGCTCCTTCTCCCCCCCCCCCCATCAACACGTGAAGGAACGAAAACTCAGATTGAGACTAAAAATCCAACCCCCGCCCCAATACATTTCCCTCATGGAAGAGCTGTGTGGCTTAGCAGCTCTGCCACTCCATAGGCAAAAATGCAGAGTTTGTCTCTTTTGTCAGTCTGGAGATAAAATCCTATTCTTTGTAATCCCTGTAGAAACAAATCAAATAAACTCGGGCTGAGCTAACCATTTTCAATCCATCAAAGCAATCAAATTCTGTTTACCTGAATCACAATGATTTCTAAAATGTTATTAAAAAGTAAAATGGAGTTTAACTATTCCAAAAAACTGAAAATGATGTGCAAACACAAAAGGGATAAGATTTCTGTAATTATGTAGACATAAAGTCGGTGCCATCATTTGAGCCACAATACATTGTAGCTATGGCATGTACAGATAAAGAGCCCTTTGTCTAACACGGCCACTGCAAGTGATGCATAAACATAATTAACGGAAGAAGTCTTCAAAGAGGTGACTCTTCATTTAGTCAGTTTTATTGCTCTTTCGGGCAAACAATGATTTTATAATTTAATAAACCAATTAACTGATTATGTCTCACCCAAAATATTTGTATATCACCCATTCTATCATCTCAAAAATCCTCATCCCATTTCTTACCCAGAGAGTGTTGTCGTAAATGTGACTAATTAGTATATTCGGCAAATGTTCGGCTGGCAGGTTATTTTGAAGCAATTCTTTGGGATTTTGTCTCGATGTGCTTTTGCTAACGTTTGCAAGAGTGACAGAAAGCCCTCTTTCTCGGCATCTTTAAAAGTTCAGATACCACATTATTAGGGCTGTTTAGAGCCACTTCGAAAGAAATAATGACTGTGGCCCTGCTTCTTTATCACAATTCTTCGACTCTTCTGTAGGGGCCCCGGTGCAGCCCTTAAGTGGTCCATGCTTCATCTTCCCCTCCAGAGTGCTTCTCTGTTCAGTCAGGAGCCATTTCACGGGCTTCGGGTACCCAATCGCAGGCTGCATCCTAACAGTGATGTTCACCACATTGCCGCTGATAGATCTGGCAGCATTTCCATTATACCCCTCCATTATCGGGTAGAGAAAAGCCAGCTAGGGGGGAAAAAAAAATGCATCCAGGAATAAAACTCGACATTCTGGCAAACGGCAGAAAGTTTCAACTTAGGCACATTCTTTCGGCATTGTAAAATGTAAAATTGTCATGACAGGTTTTTGGTAGCAAGAATGTATGTCCATAAAGGCATAGAAATGGAGTTATTTAAGAGGATTTGCTGGAACCCTCAGTAAAAGATGTTTTTATTATAGGTACAAATAGTGCGCCCTGCTTAGCACCCCCAAGCGACTGATGAGCTCCGGTGGGGACTTTGGTGACAAGTACCGCACAATGAACGCTACTCTGACCTGCAACCGTCGACTCCTGCTTTTTTGGCACAGAATTCATTCACTCACTCGTTTGTGGAGCCAAAACTTCAGAGCCTGCAACCTACCCATCATGAATTAGAAACGGTCCCTGTCTCCAGGGAGCATGTTGTCCAGGGAGAGTAAAGGCAGGTGCAGTAAAAACGGGATGGGTGGGGTGGGAGGGGCACCGCGAGACCCCACCAGTGGGCACTCAGGGCAGCCCCAGAGGACCAGGAAAGCCACTTCCTGCAGGGGGCGCTGCACAAGGCCCTGCATTCTGGAGCCAGATCGAACCACATAACCGAGGTGAAGACAGAAGCAGGTCGCTGAAGGGTGGATCCTCCTTGAAGCTGCGGCAGTGAGAGAAAACGCCCACTCGAGGACCTAGGAGCCCTTAGGAGAGGTGGGAGCCAGGACGGCAAGGGCCCCGGGCGGAAGGGGAAGTTAGAGGGTGGGCAGGCCCAGACTGTGCAGGGCTGGGAGCCGTCACTGGGAGTTTGAATTTCATCCAGGGAGAAACGCGGAGCCATGTGAGGTTTTTAACAGAGCAGTCATATGATCGGATTTACATTCTGGAAACACATACCTACGCTTTCAACAAATTCCTCCCTCTTATACCAAAAAAAAAAAATGTTCTAACAGCTTATGGTTAACATGGCCACTGCAGGCCCATGAGAGGCTTTCCTTTCCCTGTGAGCCAGCGGTATGTTCTTGCCAAGCCGCAGCAGGCAGCACCTTCCAGGTTGCCACCCATGTATCCATTAGCTCGTGCGGGGCCTCCGCCTTCATGGGAGTCTAAGTAACCTACCCACCATGAATTAGAAACGGTCCCTGTCTCCAGGGACCCTCAAGCTGGGAGAGAAAACAAACTGCAGTGAGAGCCAAGTACACATAAGACCCCCGAGGTCCCGCCAATCAAGGCACAGACAGTATGTTGTGCAAGTTCACTGGACGGCTTGCTGTGCAGCGGGGTAGCCGAGGAAGGGCCTTGGAGGCGGCATGTTCTGGGAGGGGTGACGTGGACAAGGCAAGGTGGACGCGACCACAGGAGCACAGAGGAACAGTCTGCCGGGGCTGAGGACGGGCAGGTCAGGTGCGAAGCAGAAGGTGTTGGACTCAATCCCGTGGGTGACCGAGCAGGGCGATGGCAGCAGGCACGGCGCCTCGGTGGACGCTGTTCACGGGGCACTTCTTCCGGGGTCTGGCTCTGGACTCTGTGACTTTCTACCACCCCCCACTGCCTTTCCACCTGCCAAGAGGGCGTGAGACCTGGAGAGACATGAGTGACAAGCGACCTAGACACCACAGAACGTTCCTGGAAAGACAGGTTTAAACAGAATTTCAAGAACAAGGAGGAACTTAGAATGTCACGGGAGACACTTCGTAGACTGTCCCCACCATCTCGCGCTTCATGGCTCCCTCTGGCTCCCCAAACCCCCGGCAGGCCCTGCTCCCGGCTCCAGGCTTCTTCACGGGCCGCCCCTCCCGACCCAGTGAATCTTCACCCAAGACCCAGGCATCACCTTCTCCCGCAAGTCCTGCATAAGGACCCCTCAGCCCACCCCTGGCTGCTCTCCACTTCCCTCTTGCTGGGACACGCTCATAGAACTTTGTTTCGTTAACCATTTGTTTCCTTATTCTAATCAACCTCTGCTCTGGGAACTTTTGGGTTAAGCACAGTGGTTAAGAGCTTGGTGTTTGGCGGGAATCCCCAAGACCTCCTAGGACAGCACCAGATGTAGCAGAAGCTCGATTAACGTTTAACAAACGTAAGGCTGGATGCATGAACTCGTCCTATCAATCTGCCAACCCCAGCCATCTAAGTACACATCGTAAAAGCCTGAATACCGAGGGAATTGCATTTTTCAAGCTCCAGAAACTGACCATGGCTCCTAGAAGAATTTTCGCTTCAAGGGTGCTGTTGTTCAAAAAAAAGTCTTTTGGCTATATCTACACTGCCCGCCCTCCCCCAAACAGCCATTCAATACCAACACCGCCAAAAAAAAAAAAAAAGGTTAATTCAGATGAGGAAAAAAGTCAACTCAAGTAGTTGTTGGATATCTTTGGCCTTCCGGCTCAATCAGAAAGGTCATTTTTAGAGCCCTGTGTAAATACAGCCTGGCTCTGAGTGTCTTGAGTCATGAGACAATGTTATCTCATTAACCCCTACAAAGTCCTGTGAGTAAGATGACAAGTATTACCCGAGGGCCTAGACCAGTGATTCTCCAATTTCAGGGTGCGTCAGAACACTCAGAAGTCTCATTTAAAAACCTGGCCCCCACCTTCGGCATTTCTGACTCAGTATGGCTACCACAGAGCTCACAGATTCACATTTCCAACAAGCTCTCAGGTGATGCGGAGGGTGCTTGCCCAAAACCACGCCTTGAGAACAACTGCCCTAGCCAACATTACAGCCTTACGTACGAATTCACGTACCAGTCCCCAGTCACCTGGTGCCAGGCTGACTGACTTCAGCTTAACAAAGG
>NW_006442207.1:1023238-1024922 GCF_000325575.1 Pteropus alecto | reverse complement strand
GGGAAAGAAAGTGAAATCCGTGCGCTCACCTGGCCCGAATTGCTTCTCCTGTAGTTAAAAGAGGGAGTGGCCGCCTGCCAGCTCCAATCAGGTCACAGGGTTGGAGAGGGCCAGATCTGGGGTATTATTTTTTCAAATAAGAATCCCTGATATCAACCGCATGGAAATTACTCCAGCTTTCTCTCTGAGATGCTCATGTTGGGGTTTGAAAGGGGAGTCAAAGTAAAATTGAGTTCTGACTCAGATTTCACAAAAAATAGGTTTTCAAATCAAATCAGATGAAACCCTAGGTGCATGAGACTGCTTTCCCCCTACCAAAATATGACCTCTCCTATTAAGAAGGGGGGAAAATGCTTAGAAACCCTCTTCAACATCAAATGGCAACCTAAGAGCATTTTCTGGTGATTTAAACAAATCAGAAACATCTGGATTAAATTCTACACAATCTAAACAATTAAGGTGGGGGAGGAAGCACTTGAAAAACTGGGCCTTGGGTTTAATCAAGCCTGGAGCATTCGAAAATTGGTCTGAGGTGTTGATGAGCACTGAGTGAAGCCCAAAGGCCCAGTGTATGAGTCTGCAGGCCCCAAAGTAACGCAGGCATCACCTGCCCCCACCCCCTGCCAGGACCCCTGGAGGGGCCTCCATTCCATCCCTTTTTCTCCTGGTCCCATTTGGACAGCTAGTTCACAATTTAATGCTCTGAACCAAACTGGATGCCTGACGACCAGAGGCAAATGGGAATTGTGAAAAGCACAGTGAGTGGTTGAGGGTCTGACAGTGCTTGTCAGGATAATAAACAGACGAGTCCTGGAATCACAATGGCTTTATAAAACCAAGTGTCTTTCTCGCTCATGCCATCTGGGTTGGATGATTTTGCAAGACAACTCTCCTCTGGTCACTCAGGAGCCCGGGCCCCTCCCATCTTCCCCCTCGGCCATGCTTCACACCTATCTCCACGGCTGTTGCTAAGGGGAAGAAACAGATGGAAGGATGGAACGGCTGGTTTCGAATCTCAGACCCGTCATTTAAGAGCTGTGAAACATTCTGTAAGACCTTTGACCCCTTTAAGTTTCAGCTTGCTTTTTTCTCTGTAAAATGGGTTGACCGTAGCACCTGCCTCGTGGAATCCACGTGAGAATCAAATTCAGTTCAGGGCAGGACTCTTGTTACTCTAAATGCAGTCTGCTGAGCAGTCTCGTTGGCACGGACCTCCCAAATCAGAATCTGCATTTTAACAAGCGCCCCCGAGTGATCCGAGAGCTCATCAAAGATTGGGAAGCACCGCTCTAGAGCATCCCGCTGGCTCCTTGTAATAGATGCTCAATGAACGTTACCTGCCCATGTTATCATCTAAATTCCAGCTGCCTCTCCAGGCCTAAAAATCACCCAGTCCATCAGCCCCTCAGCCACTCACAATGAGCAGGAACATTGGAGGCGACTATCAGGGTTAGGGGACTGGCTTCTCCTCCTGTGAACGGTGACACTTCCTACTGATGCCCTTTCATGAAAGGGCGGAGACGGGGTCTTTATTTTAACTGACAAATCAAAGCAAGTCAGGACTAAGACTGCAATCATTTTATCCTCATTATCCCAAGGAATTTCAGCCCATATGGCACTCTGCCCTCATCATTACACGCTGATCACAGACCCTGTGTGTTACCTGGGATCAACGGAACATGAA
>NW_006442207.1:1009188-1023172 GCF_000325575.1 Pteropus alecto | reverse complement strand
GGTGGGGGAGCGGGGGTGGGGGAGGAGCGGAGGGGCGAGGATTAGGACCAATGTCAAGTAAATCATCACCCCCTCCCCGCCCCCACTCCGCCATCCTGGTAAAACACATTTCCATGGCTAGCCCAGCTTTCCCCAACGAGGCCTGTCCGGCTCACTTAGTTTATGGCTCTGGTGCTCCAGAATGAGGATTCCTTTGGCTGGCTGCCTGCATGCCTAATTCCCATGATTACACCAAGTCATCATCCAGAAGGTGCCCTCTGCACAAGGACTAAACTCATATCAGATATCTCCCCCATCCCCCCGCCCGTGCCCCGGCTCCCTCCTCCCTCCACAAAGCCCCCTCTCAAACACATGACACTTGAGTGCTTTCTCTCGGTAATGGATCCCACGACTTCTGGATCTCAATTTCCTTTCCTGAGCACTGTGTCGCCTGGACCACATGGATCAATATGAACCCGGCAATCCCCAGCGCAGCTCGCGGGCTGCCTCTTCTCCCCCTCCCTTCTCCTCTCTTCTCTCTCTCCTTCTCTCTCTTACACACACATACACACACACACACTCACACACACGCACACACATGCACGCGTGTGCGCGCGCCCACGCAAAATACTCAAAACATTAAAGAAAGCTGTTAAGCTAATCTGGTGCATCTAAATGGGCAATATATATTGAATCCATGCTCCATTGATCATAATTATTGCTGTGCCCTTTATCAAGTAGCCATCTTAAACCATTATTTAGAGATCATTTTGCTTTCCATTACTGTCACTATATTGCAAAATTTGCTGGGAATTGGATGCCTGGCGCTGGAGGAGTATTAGCGGGAGATCTGTCCATGTCATCCAGGGGTGTTACCGAATGGAGAGACTTAACACCACAGTCAGTGAACTTTTAAAGGGCCCCTCCCCCACCCCCTCATCAGCCCTATGGTGAAAAAATAAATCCTCCACCCGGGTCTGATTTTCCACCTTGGCTCTGCAAACAATGTCACCATTATTCCTGCCTTACGGTAATCCCCAGTAAGACCCTTGACATACAAAGCCCCCGACTCACACTGGGCATTCTGCATGTGAAGTGCAAAGTGCCTGAATAAAGGCCTCTGGCCTGTGGGAAAGAAAACAAGGGAGCCTTATCTGGAATGGCCCCGCCTCCTAAATGAGAACTTTTATACCAAAACCGCAGCTCCCTTGCTTCTCCATCCTAAGGATGCCCACGGAAGGTGAGCTGCTTCGTCCCCTCCAAAGCCCTGGTCCTTACATCAGCATCATCTCGTCTCCATGCATACTTTATTGGCATCACTGCCCAGAGAATGAGACATCGTGAACTCTCAACCCGATGAGCGGAGGGCAGTCCAGCCTGGTGGTTAGGGCCATCGACTTTGTCTTCAGAGCCAGGTTCAAACCCAGACTCAGTCATCGGCTCCCTGCACAGCCTCAGGCAATCCATTCACCCTCTGTCAGATTCCAACGCTGCTTCTGCGGTAGTACAGATTAAGACGATTATAAACGCCTACCTTGTAGGGCCCCCCAGTGGAAGAGTCCAGATCTGGTGCAGAGCTGGCGCTCAGTACAAGTTAGCAGTCATTACTCTTACCTGGGCCAGTGCTTCGCAAGTGTTAACGTGCATCCGAATCACGGAAAGGCCTTCAGAAAACACAGATGGCTGCCCCCCGCCTCCCAGAGCTCCTGATGCCATTGGTCTGGGGTGGGGTGAGGATTTACATCTCCAACAGGTTCCCAGGTGGGGCTGTTGATCTGCGACCATATTTTGAGAGCTCCAGCTCTATGGAACGGAAACTATGAAATTGTGACAATGGAGCAGACTTTACCCCCTCTCTTGGGTTGGGTTAGCACCAGTGAAAACCAGGGAATGCAGCAGACCCTGGACTGTCCTGCTGTTAAAGGAAAAGCGTAAGATTCGGGGTCAGACTGACCACAATCTGCCTTCTGGTTCTACCACTTACCAGCCGTGTGACTTTAAATGCCTTTCTTAACTTCTCTGGGCTTGTATTCTCATCTGTAGTTTGGGATGATCCTTTGTACCTCACGGAGTTGTTGTGGAAATAAAATTATATGGCTCGTAGAAAACACCAATACAGTTGCTGATAGAAAATAGATTAGATAATAAGTGGTCCTTATTCATAATGTAAGGTGGTTCATATGAAATTGCTGATATTTGACCATATTTTACTCATAAAAATGGCAGCTTCGTATGGATCAACCCAACTAATCGTAATAATAGTAGTATCACTGAGCAAACTTCAACCACTCCAGTTTTGTAAAACAACTAGCTAACAGCACTCACTTCAGGAAAGCTGAGGACATCAGTCAGTTCAATTGCACCATCATTTTAGACCCCGTGCTTACCAACCCAGATGCCTGATTAATAACCCCACACCAGCCTCCAATACGAACACACACACACACACACACACACACACACACACACACACACACTGATTTAATAGGCGTAGGCATAGTTGTTTTGAAATCCTCCAAGTGATCCCAGTGAGTGGCCAAGATGTGAACCACAAAGATACATGTCCTATGTGGGCACCCTGGCATTTCTTGGTCACAGCTGAATGGCAACCCCGGCCTCTGCCCAGCCATCCTTCTTTCTCTTTTGCAGACCCTTACTTTCCAAGAGCTGGGAAATCAAATAACTTAGCTTTTTCAGTTTATTTTTGTATCTCTGTTTTTAGTAAAATGACTAGTAGTGTAGTAGATGCTTAACAAATGTTAAACAGAAAATAATTGTTAAATAGAGCGATGAAATAGAAACGCATTTATTATCTTGAGAGAGCCTTGAAAGGGCATCTGATAAAACGTAATGTCCATTTAAAAAAAAAAAAACTCTTAGTAAACCAAAAATTTAAGCTACTGACAGACATGATGGGCGGATGGATATGTATATGTGTGCATGTGTGTGTGCTTTCAAACTAACAGCCAATATCATGTTTAACTATGAAAAGGAACAAACCAAACTTCCCTACTCATTATGACTCTTTAACATTGTTCTGGAACTACCTACTAATACAACAGAAAAAAAAAAAACATGAATCAACAGGAATAAACACTAGAAACTATGGAAAAAATTCATCATCACTGTCTATTTGGAAAACTCATAAAGAAAGATTAGAACTAAGAAGAGGCTTCAACAAATTATAAAATTACAGAAATCGATAATGTGTCCATACCACTTAGAAAATCTGTTTCATAACAGTCATAAAAATGTAATGCCTAGAAATGTACTAATCAAAAAATGAATAACATCTACATAATAAGAATCATAAAACTTTACTCAACAATATAAAAGGGTATCTGAATAATTGTAGAAAACATACTATGATCCACAATGGAAAGATACGATATTTAAAGATATTAATACTGACAAATCATGCTATGAATTTAAAGAAATCCAAATCAAAATTCTAATACTTCTTTTCAAATTTGACTAAAGTTTGTTTGAAGACTATGGGTATGAGAATAACCAGGAAAAAAAAGTCTAGGGGGGAAAAAAAAGACTAGTGAGAGAATATTTGCCTTTCCATTTATTAAAATGTACTAAAATTCTGATACTCAAAACTGATTTCTAAAGAGCCAGATTAATTAAATAGACTAGAAAATTTAGAAGCAGACCCTAGCATATAAAAATTTTATATATAATAAGGTTAGAATTTCACATCAAGCAAGAAAGCTAGGAGTATTCAATAAAGAATCTTGGGATTAACATTTTGGAAAAAAAATGATAATTTATACCAACATAAATTTCATATGGATTAAACAATTTAATGTAATAGTACTAACAAAAAACATATGTAAATATTTTTACAAAACCTAACGGGAAATTCAAAGAATGGCACCAAAACAAAATTTGTGATGTTAAAATTTTAAAGTTATTCTAAATGCCAATTAAAAAAAAACCAATAAACTTAGGATGGACCATAATAATAATCACAATGACTTCCAAATAAACCAGAAAATTTATTTTAAATATATGTGATATTCAAGGGGTTAGTATCCTTACTAACTTACTAAAGACATATTCGACTTCACCAGATCATATATATATACATTATATATACATATATATATACTCCAATAGAAATGTGGGTGAAGAGCATAAACAAGATTTTCACAAATGAGGAAATATAAATAAATAACCACATAAAATGTTCAACACCACCAGTAATCAAAGAAATATAAGCTAAAACACAGTGGTCTACCCTTTTTACTTATTGTGCTATTATAGATTTTAAAAAGAATGGCCAGAATTGTCAAAACTGTAGGGTAACACGCAGCCATTCTCATAGGCCCTTTGTAGGTAGGAATGAAAATTAAGAAGGTCTTTTGGAGGACAATTTGGAAGTAAGTATCTAAAGCTTTAGACTTTGACTCAGGAAATATACTCCTGGGAATGTTATCAGAGGAAATAATTAAACAAATGCACAAAAATAGTATAAAAATGGTCTTTGCAGCATTACTCATAGTAGCCAAAAATTGGAAAATTAGTCATTAACAGTTATGGCAGAAATGCACATGTATTTCCATAGACACACAGTCACGGTAGGGCAAGGGTCCTCAGACTTGAGCGTGCATCAGAATCACCAAGACAACTTGTTAAAACAAGACCTATAGCCCCATCCCCAGAGTTTCTCATTCAGTAGGCCTGGGAGGGGCCTCTAGAATTTACATTTCTAAGTGCCCAGGTGATGATGATGCTGCTGGTCCAGGCATCACACTAGGAGAGCCACTGTGATAGAGCATCGCTTAATGGGAAAAGTAAATTACAGTAGAGCTGAGATAGCATGATCCATTTTCTCTATGTACCTGATACATGCATAGAAAAAAATCCTCAAGGATAAACCTTAAAATGTTAACAATGATTAAAATGTTAACAGTGATGTCAAGATTACAGGCGCTTTTAATTTTTTATGATCAACATAAATTATTTATATAAACTTAATTAATCGGCTATTTCTCCCTTTAATAAGAGAATTTTATGAAACCCATATGTGCCCGAGTCCTCTAGAGCTGCTTCTGTCTTGAGGCACTTGGGACCAGACTCAACACTTCGGGAGTTTTTTATTATTAATAACTACTTTATTAAGATGTAATTCACATACTATACAATTCACCCATTTAAAGTATACACTTCAATGGCTTTTAGGATATTCAAAGAATTGTGCAACCATCACCACAATTTTAGAATATTTTCATCACTTCTAGAAGAAACTCATACTCCCCAGTCTCCTTTTTTCCCCCCGCAACCCCCATCCAGCCCCTGGCAATCACTAATGTACTTCCCATCTCTATGAATTTGCCTATTCTGGATATTTCATACAAAGGGAATCATGCCATATGTGGTCCTTTGTGACTGGCTTCTTTCACTCAGCACATTGTTTTTACACAAAATCTCTGCCCTTGTAGACTAATCTTGCAATCCACCTTGTCTTGCGTGCTCCACCCAAGCAAAGCCCAAGATTCCACCCAGGAAATGTTCTATAGACATGAAGTAGGATGCGTAAAATGTAACACACTCTATGTAGCTCATCTCTCCTCACCCCGGGTGATTTTAGCTCACAATCCCTTTCTCGCCTCTGTTTTGGACTAGTTGAATTTTGAGACACAACTCACTTCCTAATGGATGTGATGAAGAGGCCGCATAACCTCGGAGAGAGAGGGCAGGCCCAGGGCCCTGCCGCGACTCGCTCTGTGACCCCAAGCAAGCTACTTGCCTGCTCTGGGTCTTGATTCCTCTTCTGGGACCGGACAATACCAGCACCTCAGAATTGTTGGAGAACTCAACGCACATCCACTGCTCAGAGCAGCACCCGGTACCACATAAACGCTCAGCACATGTTAGCTATTAGCATTATTATAACAGTTAATTGAATTTCAGTACCTGGCAAAGTTTCTTTGTCATGAAGCTCTGATATCGGTCGTGGAAGCAGATGCCTGGAATAGATTTAGCAAAGTCTTCTCTTATGATAATATCCTGCCTCCTTCTCCTTGAAGGAATGGGAGGGTGTAGGTTGGTTCCAGCCCAAGCAGTTGCCCCAAACTAAGAGATGAACACTTAGGGAGAGCTTTGGGAAGTTATTGGGTCAAATACAAGGATGGACCATAATAATAATCACAATGACAATAAAAATAAACGTCAAAATCAGCTCCACTATGTTTCTCTCAAAGAGATGTCTGCGATTTTTACTCAATCCAAGAGACTCTCAGGGGCAGCAGCCATGTCTGTGGGCTCCTGAATTAGCAAGATCAGTCGTCATTCCTGGGAAAAGCCAGGGACAATTGCATGAGACAAGAAGATGTGCCTGGCTAAGCTTCCCAGAGCAACTGTCAAGCCTTTCCCGGTCACCATGCTATAAGTGGGACATGGTTAGCTGCTCAGTGTCTTATAGTAGCTAAGGCCCTTTATCATTTATCTATTATTTTTGTTTCTTCTCTAACTCAAAGGTGTCGCCACCCTTCACTTTTAAAATTCAGCCTGATCAATAGATAACTGTTGTAAGAAACCATATTATAAGGTTTGGCGGAATTTGACTTTTCTGGGCAAGACTATTCTTTTTGGTGAAAATGTCTAAAATGCTTAAAATAGCTTGGACTCCCCTCCAGGGAGAGGGACGTGGCAGCTTCATTTTCCTAATCTGCGTGGTGTCACCAGGAAAGGTCCTCCATGTGTGTACCCACCAGGGGCCAGAATGTGTCCTCTGGAACTGGGTCCATGCTGTGTCCCGCCCCGCCCCCACCTGGCTCCAGCATCTTCAGTTCACTCCTTGCATCCAACAGACCTCCCAGCTCTTGGGCAGCCTCAGCCTCCTCGTATACCAATCTTGGTGGGGAAGAAAATTTCCCGGATGCCCTTTGTCTCTCCTTCCTCTCTTCCTGCTCACTCTCTTCTTTTTAATCACCGAAAACACTTCTTGTTGAGTAGGTGGTTATAGGTATACATCTTTATAACACCTGCTTAATCTACTTGTTCTTTTTCTTAATCCGCAGAAATTAGTTCTAATTATTTTTAATAGCTGGTACCTCACAAGTGAAACCCAACAGCCTCACAGTGCTCTGTGAATTAATAAAATCATAAAATCCCAACACAACATTTAATACGTTATCAGCAGTGGGGCTATTCAGTGGGCAAAGAGATTTTGGGGCCTCAAAATATGTGAACATAGTATTGTGACACTATTTTGTAAAGTTATGTCAACCCTTGCTTTCCATTCACAGAAACTTCACATTATGTTCAGCATTTTTCATATTTTCTAGTATGGTCTGAATAATAGAAAGTGTGATTATATATTTCCATTATATTTTTTTAAAAAGTTAAAGTGAGCAAAGTTTTTGCAATCAAAAAACCAAGATTTAGTTGTTTGAAAAATGTACACACATAAAATGGCCCATTTTCAGTGACAACCAGATAACTGAAGTATTACTGCACTTATTT
This sequence comes from Pteropus alecto, assembly GCF_000325575.1. Lineage (NCBI taxonomy): Eukaryota > Metazoa > Chordata > Mammalia > Chiroptera > Pteropodidae > Pteropus > Pteropus alecto. Next base: position 1,015,717 of record NW_006442207.1, on the reverse strand, counting down.
TAACTAATAAAATGCAAATGTGTCTGTTTCCCTTGAGTCATTATATGTTCTTATTATTAGCACCTTTCAGAAAATTAAAAAATTTATGTAACTCAGTAATACATAATTAATATTTTAAGACATTTTTCCCATTCTGCTAAGCTTCTCCTTTGCAGAGTGTGAAAGTGACTTAGTTACAAAATATATGTATATTTTATAACTTTTTATAATATATATATTGAATACATATATATATTGCGGTATATCTTTTCACTTTTGGTGTTGGGAAAATGTTTGTTAGGGGCCTTGAGAATGGATGTAATTATATTTATTTATTCAAAACAAATAAAGTCAAGACTGCTAGGCTGTACAAATAATTGCTGTCAAGGGTTAGAAAAGATTTCTTGGTGATATGCCTGTTTGTAAATCTAAGGACAGAAAACAAATGAATCACCTGATTTTTAACTATTTTTGGTAGAAGGACTTTTGAAAGCACCTGTCGCAAAGCACTGCTGTGAGAATTTACCTTATCTTTCTTTCTTCAACAAATACTTGTACAGTGCTTACCACGTGTCAGTCATTGATCTAAGGTTACCTATACACGTATTAACTAATTTAATCCCCATAACAACACTTTGATGTTGGTTCTATTACCTTCACTGTATAGATGAGGAAACGCAGACTCAGAAAGTTTCTGTACTCACGATGTGTGACTCATGTCTACGATTTAACAAAGGCTAGGGACCGTTTCCTCCTAGGTCACATCGACTAGCCAAGTTGAAAAGTGGACTAATGCAACTTCAACATTTGCAAGCCTAAGAGAGAAATTGAGTACTTCTGATTTCCAATTTTAGAACCCAGTTAGACTATGGATTACATCCAGTTCAACCTTTCTGCTATTTCTTATTCAAAGGAAATTGAGACAGTTGAAAAGAATAGTTGAGTGAGCAGACAGATCACTGATTTTTTGATGTCCTTATTGAGTATAAGGCATCTGTTCTCAAATCTCATTGACTCTCCAAATATACTTAATTGGAGAAATCTAAAAAGATATTACTATTGAAGATCTTTGAACCTGTCGCATCATTGTTAGCAATCAAGTGAGGGCTTTTTTGTTGTTGTTGTTGTTGTTGTTTAAGAGAAACAGCTGCTATAAATGAAGGTGTTTGTCCAAATAGGATTCTTTGGTGGCTGGTTCAGTGATAATTAACCATCTGCCTCCAAAAGTGCTGTGCATGCAGAATTTCTGCTCACAGTCCCAACCACAAAGAAAATTTAACCACAAGCACTTGAAATTAATCAACCAACAAATATAGGGGTATATTTAAATATGCAAATACATTGTATACCTGCTACGTGTAAGGATTTTAGCCTAAGACACTGAAGAAAGGTACAAAGACACAAAGACCTTCAAGAGGCTTGAAGTCTGAAAGAGAAACTAAGACAAAAGCATATTCAGAGATAACCAATGGAATGAGTAGGGAAGGATAATAGCCAGGACCAAATACAGAGACTGCTTAGAGAGTTCAGAGCAGAGGCAAGCCCACAGCGGACAGGGCTGACTGGACAAGACTGGGCAGGACTGAGCGACAGAATTGAGACCTCTACTGGCTCCCGGGACTTCTGCCCAATCACATGAGAGGCGTAGGATTTGACTCAGCGAGGAAGAGAGAGGGCAGTTCGGGCCGGTGGGTTCATTATCACTCCAATGCACGTTGCTATGAGCCCCTCGGTGCAATTTATGTTTCTCTCTCCTATTTAAATAGAATAATCCAGATGTAATTTCTCTGCTTCTAATGCTCTGCCCTTTTGCTGTATTTCGTGGCTTAGTCTCTCTTTGTGTTCGCTTCGTGTGCTCCATCCATCTCCTACGTGGCTGTGTTTACTTTGCTCTCTCACTCCCTTTATGGTTCACGCATAAAAAAATTAGAGAAACAGATCGAACATGTTTGAAATCGTTCACGTCGTGCTGAACCTTTTGGGCTGACTGTCTCACAAGCATCATCCCTTTATCTGTTCTCCTTTCTCCTTCTTCCCACTGTGCCTCAAACATTAATGGTTAATGGGCAGTTACAAAATAGCTTTTCCTCTCCAAAGAAATGCCAGAAGAGCGAGCTCAAAAGAAAGTGTTAATATATGTTTCATCGTACACTCTAGGTCTTATGGTGTTTAAATATTTGTGTTTTCTTTAGTATTCTGTCTGATATCAGCATATCAGAAATACAGCAGCTGATGGGGGTGCATTGTTCCAGTCTGGTTTGGGGAGTATGCTGTGCGGTTGGGGGCTCATCAACATAACCCAGTGGAGAGTGAAAGGAAGCGGGGGGCCAGTGGGCAGGTGAGGTGACCCACCGGTAGGACTGTTTCTCGGAGGTCCAGAAGTTCAATATGCGGTGTCGGAGAGACCTGCCAGTGATCAGGGGAGTCCGCCAGGCAGTGGACATGACGACAAGAGGATCTAGTAATGGGCTTCTAATACACAGGTCATACCTACACGTGGTTCATTGATCAGCCCACTCGACACCCCACAACTATAGGTGTAGAAGATGGGGTCAGGCACCTGGGGGAAAGACGATGGCAAAAGAAAAGCATGGCGTCCGTGCCCCCAGCAGTGGGCCTGGGTTCAAGGCAAAACGACAAGCCACTGGGAATCTGCTCATAAGAAAATATGACGTGAGCAGCAATGGGGAGAAGGTGTCGCTGGACACAAAGATGCCGAGAATGAGCCACAGGCATCCCAGACACTGGGTCCCTCGCAGTGTGACTGAGTCCATGCATTCATGATGGGTCAAGGCCGCCCAATGGGTCAGAACTAACTTCAGAACAAAGTAGAGGGAGGGTTTTGCAAGGGGCAACTTTGGAGATAGTGGGTCAACCAGCAGGGGCCAGCACCAACTCTCAACGACTTCATGCCCTTGAGTGGTCTTAATTAAATTTTAAAAATCGAGATACACATGAAGTTTACAGACCTTAGGTGACAGATTTTTATATACGTTTTCACCCACATAACCACCACCCACCTCAAAATACAGAACATCCCTAGTACCCAGCAGGCTCCCTCGTGCCCCTCCCAGTCATTAACCACCATAATCACTTCTATTGTCATGTGTCAGCTCACATGGTTGTAAACTTCATGTAAGTGGAATCACAGCATGTACTTTTGAGCATCTGTTTTCTTTTGCTCGACAGCAAGTCTGCAAGACATTTCCACACTGTTACATGAAGCTCCAGTTTCTTCCTGTTCACTGCTATGTAGTGTTCCATTTCACAACTAGCACAAAATCTTGCTGTCAGTGGACGTTTGGGTAGTTTCTGGCTTTTGGGTGCTATGAATAAAGTTTCTGCAAACATTCTTGGTCATGTCCTTTGGCAGCCATAGCGCTCATTTCCATTGTCATACGGCTGGGCGTACACTGCTGAGTCATAGTGTAGATGTCCTTTAGCTTTAACCCCTTGAACATTTTTTAATGACTTTATTTTTTAGAGCAATTTTAGGTATATAATAAAATTGAGAGGAAGGTACTGCGATTTCTCATATACCTCCTGCTCCCATATATGCCTCCCCTCCCCCATCATCGACATGCCCATCAGAGCAATGCGTTTGTTACCAAGGCGGAACCTATATTGAGACATCACAATCACGCAAAGCCCATAGTTCACCTCGCGGTTCACTCCTGGTGTTGTACGTTCTATGGGTTTGGACAAGTGTCTAACGACATATATCCATCACTACAATAGCATACAAAATTCTCTGTAAAAAAAAAAAAAAGAAAATCTTCTGTGCTTTGCCTACTCGCCCCTTCTACCCCACCTCCATCTCAGCCCTGGCGACCACTGATATTTTCATTGTCTCCCAGCTCTGCATTTTCCAGAACGCCCCATCGCTGGAATCAGACAGCGCGTCATCTTCTCCCTCCATGCCTTTTCGTGACTTGGTAGCTCATATGTTTTTAGTGCTGAACAGTATTCCATCGTCTGGATGTTCCAGAGCACTGTGAAGAGTAATTTCCCCACCAGTCAATTTAGAAAAGAAATGATTAATAAGGCTAAGCCTCAAAGAATGTTTGAGGCCAGCACAGCCTTAGATACTGGCTCACAGACTCAAATAACCCACCGTTGCTTCTATGTCATGTTGTATAAGACAATACACATTTCATGAAGGCAGTTCCTGCGCTGGGAGCGGCTCTGTTCACAAGAGAGAAATGGGGGTGGGGCGGCTGACTAAACAAATACAACCCAGCAACATCACGTGGGGTTTAGGGTTTTCGTTTCTGCTCTGCGATGCACTGTAGAGGTGACAAGTCAGACCTCACGGTGAGGCAGAGCTGGATTCCCATTCTGGTGCACCCTGTCCCCAGCTCCTGGTCAGAGCCAAGTCACCTCTCATCGCCAAACCAACTGGGAAAACTAGAATGAGGAACTGACGCTCGACCAGGCTACATAATGCTGCCCTTGACAGAAGAAGACAGTGTCGCGAAGACCCCGAAAGGTAGCAACCTTTCTAAATAAGTCCATGGAGCTCACATGCCAGGAGATGGACACAGACCAAGGTAAAACTCAAATCTGTCATTTCTATGACTTGTGTCAGGGAACAAAACTCAGAAGGAAAAGAGGATGGAAACTTTCCTTCATCAAGTGCTTTTGAATTATCCGTGGCTTTCAGTCTGCTGGGTCCGTTAATGACAGATAAACCGGAAGTAGTGATTCTGTATGGATAGTTAAAGAGACCCATCATCTTGGGCTGAGGCCAAACATTTAACAACTTGATTGAAACCCTTGGAAGGAAACGTTTGAGCATGGGATGAACGGGGGATTCTGCGTAGAGTCACGGTCAGCTGTGAAGCCCAGTCCAGTCTAGTTATTCCCAGGTGGATATCCCGCCTCAGCTGCACCGGTCTCCCCTCAGGGAGCCCACGCGGGTGATGCCTTGAGGCCCCATCAGGAATTCAGGATGGGGAAAGGGCCTTTAACAAACCTGAAGGAAAAGAGCTTCAAAGGGGCTTTTCAAATTATCTCAGGCGTCCAACTGCTCCTGTGTCTAATTTCCTGTAAATGAATTACGGCTACGAGAATTAACCTTTCCTTGGGGAGAAAAACAAATTACAAGAGACTGCATATAGATTTTTTTTCTTTTTTTTTTTTTTTTTGCTAAGGTGAAAGAGAAGAAAAAAACAAAGAGTAGAAGGAAGAAAGAAGTAACATTTCTGGGACCGGTGTTAGCCGAGACAGGACTTTGTGTCCACCCCTCCCCTATGTGGGCACGGCCCCAGGCCAGGGCACACATTTGGACTGGTGGAGTGTGGCCTGGATTTCAGCCACACTCCCCTCCTTTGCCCCATGCCTTGTAAAGTGCCCAGTCTATACAACCGTACCCAGTAGCCCCGGATGTTGGCTTTCCTGCCTTCCTTCTTTCCTCTTTTTGTGAGCCCAAGCATAAAAAAAAATTAATTTACCTGGGTGGGGGGCGAAAAACAAGACAGCATTTGTTTTGGTCAACTCTTGAGGGGAATGGGGAGAAAAGGAAAGAAATAGCCATTCAAAGGGCATCCTTCCTGGAGCCGGCCATGAAAGATTAAACAGGCTTGTCCAGATAGGGCAGTTCGTTGGTTCTTTACTAATTCATGACTGAGAGTGGATCAGGGATGTGATTTAGCTAAGGAAACACAGGGCGAAGGGAGGGTCTGGGTCTGGATGAAGCTAATGGAGAAAACTCAGCTCGCCCTGCAAATGCCACATGCAGTTTGCACTCTTCAAAGGAAGCGAATGTCAGCAAACTCCAGCAGGGCCATGTGGCCACCTCTCAATTTTTTTTTTTTTTTCCAATCAAACAGATTCAGATCATGTGATGGCATTGCAGTTGTCTTTCAGAAAATGTTTATGCCATTTGGACACCATCCAGTAATTCCAGGTGGCCTGTGCTATAAGTTGACCCACTTAGAAGAATTACTGTGGATCCATTTTATGTGGGTTATCCTATGCCATAAAACTTTATCTCTAGAAAAATGCGGGGGGATGAAAAAGTTAAAAGGGGACTCAAATGATTTCTCTGGGAAATGAGAAGCGTGGCTCTAAAGTAATGAGGCAGATTTTTATACTCAGTGTCTTAAATCATATTTTCATCGTAATCTTGTATCATTCCCCTTGAGAAGAAGCTAGGAGGCATTGCTTGTGGGAAGCCTAAACAGTATCTCTTCTTTGTAACTATGTTATTTCCAAGATGGCTCACTCACACAGTTCTTGGCAGGAGGCCTCAGTTCCTCACCATGAAGACCTCTCACAGGACCGCCTAAGTGTCTTCACGGCATGGCTATGACATGAGTGATCAAAGCAAGAGCATGGTAGAAGCTATAACGTATCTTATGACCTAGTTTCAAAAGTCACGTTCTATCATTTCAACGATATCCTACTGGTTACACTGGACACTCCTACCAATGTGGGAGAGACCACATAGGACACGAATTACCCGGAGGCAGGACCTCTGGAGGCTGGCTACCACACCTCCTGCTGCAGATCCAGTGACCGTCTATCAATCCTTCTCCACTTCCCGTGA